>NW_026262695.1:76340-438721 GCF_021869535.1 Mytilus californianus | reverse complement strand
CAAAAGGACGAGAAATTTGAAATGCCGCTGGAAAATGAAGATCAAGAGATGACATTATTTCTATACCCAATCACATGTGGGGTCAGAAAAACATTATAAGAAAATCAAATGTTATCAGGCAAAGGTTAATAATTACTTAATTAAGAAATCAAGGTAAATTCAGATGAACGTTATCATCAAATTTCAGACCCGGACAGGCTTACTTGCCAAAAAGTATTAATAATTTTACAGATATTAGTTATAATCACAAGCCAAACATTTCTTATGGTGATATACCTGCATCCCCAAAAATCTAAGTCTACATCAAAAGATACAAAAAGTTTTGAAACATACAAAAAGGAAGATAAAGAATTTAGTGTAAAACAATATCGTTTCCCTTGCCTGAATAGGACACATATATGACTCTGTGTATGGTTCTCTTGCTACCTTGTCCTATTTATTTGGATGTTCGGCCAAGAACTCATGTCAAGATTATTTCCGTATACTACCGTATCAGTGGTGTCTTGCTCGTCTCGCATAGTACAGAAGGACGTCAGGTTGACCGTCGGTCGGTTCAACTAAACGACTTTGGTTCTTCTTCTATGCCAAGCAAGAGCAAAGACTGGTTAATAATATGCAGGTTCTTACTAGCACGTTAAAAATACAGAAGTCTCATGTATGTTACATTTCTATACGCGTACAAACGTTCATTTTATTTATATGACCTAGTGTGGTGTAACAGAAATATTTTCACACATTTCTTTTGCTGTTCATAACCGAGAAACGATTATTTGTTTAGGTGGAAAGAACAGAACACCGATAAAGTATTATTTTGTTTCTAAGAGTTTGATTTTTAATTAATATACAATAAACAAATATGAATCACTGAGTACACTCCTAGCCATTCTTGCAT
Organism: Mytilus californianus; assembly: GCF_021869535.1. Lineage (NCBI taxonomy): Eukaryota > Metazoa > Mollusca > Bivalvia > Mytilida > Mytilidae > Mytilus > Mytilus californianus. The sequence goes on along the minus strand of NW_026262695.1, from coordinate 437,829 downwards.
GATTGATAATTTTTGTTTGTTGCTTAACGCCCTGTTGCAAATGTATAATATATACTGTAAGTCCATTCTGATGACAAATGCCATTCGTTTTAACTGAGTTGAACCACCTGTATAAAGTGTTCAACAAAGAACCAAATATTATCGATTGTACAATTTTACTATGGGTATTTGACTGTCATATTTCTTTTTTTTAAGTATTCAAACTTTAAATTCAAGTTCAGCGTAGATAAATGGAAACCAACATGCTTAGGTACAATATTTATTTTTCATTGCAATTGAAATCGATTCAGATTTGACAATTTGGGTCCGGACATTTTCCTTTACGACAAGAGACTGTTCTTTAAATTTTCGTCACCCAAGAGTAACTGGGATAATAGTATAGAAATATGCTAACTTTTGGTCTTTTTTCTGACCGGCCGTAAAATCCAAACCAATGTGGAGCGTCCGTATAGCTGTGGGGTGTGTCTAAATACGCAGCCACGTCCAGTCAGAATTCCAATATAACCTGATTCACCAGTGGCAGTTTATATTTTCTCCAGGCGATATTCTATTTCAGGACCTACTTAATATTGTACTAGTTGTTCATTCATTTCTCGTCCTGAACATATGTTTAAAATATTAGCCATTAGATGTAAAGCAAACAGCAATCAATCAATCAACTTCAATTTTTAGCGGATTGTTTTTTTTTAGTAATAGTAGTAGTAGTAAAGCAAAATATTGCAAAGTTGTAGATTGCCTTATACATGTTATATTTATAGGATTATGGTATTGCTAACATACCAGACGAGAAGTGCTGTCTTGTCCATTTCATTATTTATACTCACAAGGGAGAGTATACACAAATTCAAATACCACGTTAATCTTTACCGATTTTTAATTACGACCTGCACGTGTGTCGGACTATTGGGGTGTCAAACTAATAGGGTTTTGGAAAAATGGGGTATCGGACTATTGGGGTGTGAGACTATTAGCGTGTTGAACCAATGGGGTGTCGGAATAGCCCTATATGAAAAAACGTTATTTAACTCCACATAGCAGCTCACACCAGTCTCAGTCCTTTGTAAAAAAAATCGCGTCAACATGAAATTTTCAGAACTTATTGCAAAGTGCCATTCACATAGTTTTTCTGGATATTCATTTATTTTCAATAACATTTTTTTTTTTTTTTAATTTTCAATCATAATATTTTTCATCTTAGATTCAAATTATTCTTTGGCGTAATTTGAAAAAAAAATGAAAATGTGAATTGCTAAAAATAGATTACCCTTAAACATTTTAATGACATAGCTAAAATACATGAAATTTTCAGAACTTATTGCAAAGTGCCATTCACATAGTTTTTCTGGATATTCATTAGATTACCCTTAAACATTTTAATGACATAGCTAAAATACTGGGAGAACGATGATTTTACATTATCGAATCAACCGAGAAATGTACACTCTGTCTGTCTACTCTTCTGTCCGTCAACGCTTCTATTTCATACCATAAGTCCGACACCTACTCGTCCGTCCGTCAACACTTCTATTGCATACCATAATAAAGAAACAAGGAGATGTGGTATGAATCCAATGAGACAACTATCCACCAAAGTTCAAATGAAATGGATGTACGCAAATATAGGCAACCGTACGGGCTTCAACAATGAGAAAAACCCATACCGTATAGTCGGCTATAAATGGTCCCGACATGAAAAATATGAAACAATTCAATTGAGAAAACTAACAGCATAATTGATAACAAAACAATTTTCGGAAAACAAATATGACAGACATGAACCAACGATAACTACTGAACTACAGGCTCCTGACTTGGGACAGGCTCAAAAGAATGTGCTGGGGTTAAACATGTTTGTAAGCGCTTAACCCTTCCCTAACCTGGGGCAGTGGTGTTACAGCACAACATAAGAACAACCTATAAAAGTCAGTTGAAAATAGCTCAACTCATCAGATCGATACAAAGATAAATCAAGATTTCTTCAACCAATTTCCATATTTTGTATGCAAAGTGTTTGAACATGTACCTATGATAGAAAAGTCGTTTCGAATTCAATGCGAATTGAAAATAATTGTGACAAAAACTTAGTTTTAGTTGAGAAATCAGAATTTTTTTAAACATTTTTCGCGCTAGGATTCCTACAAAAATATTTTATAGAAATGATATGATTGATAAAATGGTGTCAACATTTAATTTAGTGAAATTGAATATTGGTAGATAAACCTTTACTATTGATTAAAAACATGAATTTGCTTTATGTAAAACAAAACAAAAATAAATGTATACACGGGTGTCATTCGGTTTATCGAGAGAAGTGATCGTGAAAGAATACTAACGGTGGTCAAGCATTGCGATCAGATCGTGAAAGATCTGGTATAGAATCGTGAATGAAATATTATCGAGAAGACACATGCTCCGTCAGTTAATAATCTTATTTAATCAATTATTATGAAAAATATTGGAAAAACAAAACTGTCTGTCTAATAGTTCAACATTCTGATTAGTATCCGAGAAAAACCAAAACTTAAATATACACCGTTTTTACAAAACTACGCTCTTCGAAATTTCAGAGAAATAAAAATGTAAACAAACATCATTTTTTTTCAAAATTTTAATGCATAAACTACTTTTCTCCTAGAAATATTGTGCAATATTACTGTTTGAAATAGTTCTTAAATTTATTTTGATTAAGTTTATTCAGAAACTTTGAAAAAACGGTAATTATTTGTATTACGGATCGTGAAAGATCGGGTACCGCATTTGAATGATCGTGAAACGAATCGTGAAAGATCCATTGCCGCTTATTCGTTATTGCAAAAAATCCACGAAAACGCTCGAATCTTTTTTTAAAGAAGTGATTTTTTAAGCTTGTAACCGGTATATCAACAGATTGGATTTACATGACTTATTCCGTTTCACTTCTGTTTGTGAATATGGCTATAATGGTTTAATGCCATTTGATTTGATTTTTGATAATACCACACCGACTATTTTTCTTATAACAATATAAAGGTGTCTGTCCGTCCTGCATACGTTTTATTTTGTTTGAAAATGTAAGATTGTCTCATCTGATGCCCATTAATATTGATGCGTATCTATAAAACGAAGATCCTTGCTGATCTTTGTAAAAATTGGGGGAAAAAATTGTTTAAAACAAAAGAGCAGAAAAACAACTGTCATATTCCTGACTTGGCACAGGCATTTTCCTAAGCAAATGGTAGGTTAAATCTGGTTTTCTTGCTTGCTTATACGCCCACTTGTATGACAGTTGTTTTTAATGTTCCGTTATATTGCCAAATTAGGGGAGCAACACTAACAGAATTAATTGGTTTACGTGATCATATGTGACATACAGTAGCATACATCACAGACATACAACAAAGCTTAATTCAACGTTCAATAGATATCAGAAGATGTGTATGAGTGCCAATGAGACAACTCTCCATCTAAGTCACAGTTTGTAAAGGTAAACCATTATAGGTCAAAATATGGACTTCAACACGGAGCCTTGGCTCACACCGAACAAACACACTTACAATCGAATCAAACAAATCCGCCTGCCAAAAAAAGATTATGTAGCTATAGTTGATAATACAGCCAGTATTGTAAAGCATAATTATGGAGCCCCTTACGTGTCATGTAAATATAAATATGTCCGTTTGCCGGATATCAAATCATGCACGCACCAATTTAAAAACTCGTGCGCACGACTTTCGAACTTGTGTGCATGACTTCCAAACTGGAGCGCATGACTTTCAAACATGTGCTAACGACTGTCAAAAATAGTGTTCACAACCTTCAAGATCAGGTGCGCATGACTTTTAAACTGTTGCGCATTACTATCACAATGGTGCACACGACTTTCAAACTGGTGCGCACGACTTTCAAAGGTGGTGTGCAAGACTTTCAAGAAATGGCGCACACGACTTTCAAACTTGTGTGCATGACTTTCAAACTTGTGTGCATGATTTTTAAACTGGTTCTGATGACTTTTAAACTGCCGCGCATAACTTTTAAATTGTTGCACACGACTTTCAAACTCGTGTGCACCAGTTAAAAAGTTGAGCGCACCAGATTTTAAAAGTTATGCGCACCAGTTTTTAGATGTCGTGTGCACGACTTTTCAAACTAGTGCGCACCAGCTTAAATGACCGGCAAACGAAAATATTTCAATTGTTTTGGCACTTAAGGGGCTCCGTAAGGGTCTCCTCTCATAATGACATATACACTAACCCGGGTACAAGGGTATACAAAATGAAACTACGCTATAAAAATCCGTATGTGTCCTTATCGCATCTCTGGACCAACCCACATAAAGAACGCTAAAAGTAACAAAATCTGAAAGCTGGATGCACATATACCGAACCACGACAAGAGGCATACGATCAAATGGAACATAATACTATAGTCGTACAAAAACAAATAAAGATAAAACTGTAAAGTAGATAAAATGCTACACAGAGTCAACACCATAAACCCTGGTTCATTAATTGTTTGCGCAGGCACTGATAACGTTTTACAAACTAAATCTGAGTATCAGCTGCAATCTCTTGAAAATCGTATGAGTTCAGAAATGTATACTTCATAGGCGGATGAAGTTGGTAAATCGCTGCTAAGGTGAGGAAATCTTATAATTTCAAAATTGAAATCATCTCGTTTGTCGTAGACTCTGTATTAAAAGATGACCGATGTAGTCAAATTCCGGGTATATGTTTAAAAATGATGCAGATGAAGCTGTATATGTGGTGTCTATAATATCTAGTTTATGACTATTAATGGGACCAAATGAGAAAATTTCGTATTGTTAATGGAAAGAACATCTTCCATACACCTGTGTGTAAAATTAGATGATAAAGCTTATTTGATCTAATATAAAATTAGGAAGATGTGGTATGATGTCCAATAGCTCTGCACAAGAGACCAAATGACACAGAATTTAACAACTAGATCATCGTACGGCCATCAACAATGAGTAAAACCCATACAGCTATAAAAGGCCACGAAATGACATATGTAAAACAATTCCAACGAGAAAACTTTTTTATTTATGTACAATGAACGAAAAACAAATATGATATACACCAACAAACGACAACCACTGAATTACAGACTCCTGAACTGGGACAGGCACCTACATAATGAGGCGGGGTTAAACTTGTTAGTGACCCTCTTTCTAACCTGGGAATTTGGTGTAACAGAACAACAATTGAAAAAACTAAAAAATTCAGTAAAAAAAGGACTAAACTCATCAGATCGATACAAAGCAAAAACAAGTTACAAAAACACAGAGTGGACTTATACATCTCCGTTACTCTTTCGAAAACCAACAGACCCCTCTCGCTTCTCTCGTTTGTGGATTCATTACGCATTATGTATACACAATATTGACCTTTCGACCATTTAGGCTTCTGTAGGTCTTATTATCTTGGATGCCTAGTTACGCGTAGCATTGCCTGATAAATGAAAACAGGTCTAAATATGAGTAAAAAAATATATATCACCATTCACTTTCGCGGCGATATTTAAACACTGAAATGATTCAGATCGATTATTCCCCTTAATTATATCAAAGTGCCGGGAAAGAAATAAACGACATTGTAATAGTTTTTGACTAGAAATGGACACATTAAAGATGTAAAACAATGTTATTTTTTTAATTTTATACTTGAAGGTGTACACGAATCTTGAGAAAAATCACGGTGCACACGAATGTCATGAGGGAAAAAAGGGGGGATACTCTAAAGTTATACTTTGTAAGATATTGTAAGAGCTTTCGTAACCCCATGTTCATTTCCTACTCCACATATGTGCCGATTGTAAATAAAATTAACTTGGTTACATTTCTTAACATCGATTCTCATAGGGATTTTACGACTTTAAAGATATGGAGATAACGAACGACAAAAAGAGTCTTTCTAAAACAAAATGATTCTCCTGCATAAGAAAAAAAAAAGCCACATTTAACAAGCGCTATTGGCAGTAGCGCATGGAAGTATGAAGCCCCTTCTATCAAACTCATGTTTCATGAGAAATAGTAATCTGATTAGACCTGATCAAGTTTTTTTTTCAAAGTTTTTTTTTTTTTTTTTAACAGTTTTAAATAGATAGTATGCTAGAGCTATGTTCATTTGTTGAACATGCATCATTCATTCATTGCAGTCTCTTGAATAGTAAATTGATAAATTCGAAAACAGGCCCATGCATTGGTCCAGAATTAAAATCAGAAAAAAAAGGATACTAAGTCATGTACATGATGTGGGTAAATTCAGTATGAACTTAATATTTTCTATTGTTATAGAAAAAAAATAAGAGATTTCCTTTAAGAGATAAAACTATTTGTTTATTCAATAAAGTTGTATGCATGTGAAAGCCATTACTTCTTCAAGAGTACATTATGAGTATTATTTGACTATTAAATACATAGTCAGTATTTCAAAAGTTTCATAAAAACCTCTCATTCATTTCAAATAGTTTTCTTAATACCAAAAGCATTGTATATGTCACATTCAACTGAAAATCCTTATCTTAAAGCATACAATACTTCTTATGGCTTTCCATGATCCATAATAAATGTAGAAATATATCATACTGCTGATTTTCATATGTTAATGTTTTACTGGAAAATTCTTGTCTAAACTTGTCTTTCATTTCACATATACCATGCAAAGAATATTCCTATATACATGTAAAATATTGTGAATGACAATATATATATGCCAGTAAGTACATGCAGTTATATTACCAGTCTGCATTATAATTCTCACTCAGTTCACAGTTTTATGAATATATCCAAAATTATCTCAATAACTGGCATATAATGAATAATGATATGACAATTTCCTTTTGTGTGTCGATCTTACAAGAAAGAATTGCACAGTTATTTCCTCTTGTGTAATACTTTTATTTCTTTGTTTTCAATGTTCCAGAGTCAGTTTTAACAGTAATGAAATCCTTCCTTTTATTGTCATACTGAAAATTTCATTCCAAAAGTCACATGTGACATGGCATGGGGTTCTTTCATATTCAGCACTGTTATAGTTTTGTTAAATGTCCTCAATCTTTTATCTTTAAAACATTAATTTCACTTTTTGTTCATAGATATAGGAAGATGTGGTATGAGTGCTAATGAGACAACTCTCCATCCAAGTTACAATTTATAAAAGTAAACCATTATAGGTCAAGGTACGGCCTTCAACACGGAGCATTGGCTCACACCGAACAGCAAGCTATAAAGGGCCCAAAAAATTACTGGTGTAAAACCATTCAAACGGAAAAACCAACGGTCTAATCTATATAAAAACGAGAAACGAGAAACACGTATGAACTACATAAACAGACGACAACTACTGTAATCAGATTCCTGACTTAGGACAGTTGCAAACATTTGCAGCGGGATTAAACGTTTTAATGGTACCAAACCTTCTCCCTTTTCTGAAACAATAGTATAACATCACAACATAGAAAACACACTATAAAATATCAATTGGAAGGCTTAACTCAATCAAAAAACGTAAATCAACACACAATGAACGAATAAATTTGACCTGTGACACCTGAATTCAAATACACAGTTAATAAAAAAATACATTTTAAAGTTATTGGTATTCATGTAATGATACAAATTTATAGAAAACTTCAGTCAAAATTGTGTGTTCCTATAAAATATTATTGAATTAAAAGTAAACTTGACAAAAAGTTCTACATTGATTTAAGATGAACTTTTAATTTATGATTTTTTTGTAAAAGTAAAATAAAGTCTGTAAGCACAACTTACTTCAACTGATATTTACCCATCACAATGCTTTACCAATTTGTTATTAATTAATATGATTTAATCAATATTGAGTGGGTGTGATCCAATACAACAGACAACTTACATATACACCTAACCTGAGGGTCTGGATGGTGTTTATAGAATAGATTATGATCCTTATGGGCAAACAGTGTAGAATAAAGGGCTAACAAATTAAAGAATAAAAAATGACTTAAAATAAAAGAGAATAATGGGGTGTTAAATACAAAGAATAGAGAATAATGAGCAAAATAGATAAAGAATATAGGAAATGATATAAAAAAAAAAATAAAGAACTGAAGGACCCCCAGCAAGACTCATACATTATAATATTAATACTTACATTGTGTAGACCTTATATTTAATACTATAGAAACTACACTCTTTAGGCATTTACATGTCAACTTATATGAACTAGGTGTAAATCAATCTGCAAAAGAAGTTACAATAATTACTGAAAGGATTCAAACTAAATTTTATACACACCAGATTGTAAATAAACATAATTAAGATTGATGTGAATTGTTTTAAATTATGCTTGTCAAGATTTGAAGAGATCTACACAAAGAAACATAGACTTCAGATACACATTTTTATAGTGAATCAATATTACAAATAAACATTTTATATAATCTAATGAATAAAAACATAAGAAAAATCAACAAATTGATAAAGACAAAAATTTAAATGTACACTAAAAGGGATGATTTAAAATGATGAAGTGTTTGTGTGGGCTTGCTAAAAACTTACCAACAATAACTGTCAGATTAGCGTGGTTTCTATATATTATCTAGACTTCTTGTAGGAGCTGTGTAACACACATCCGACATATACCATGGGTTAGAACAGGAAGCCCCGAATTGGGAGATATCACTTCCGGCTAAGGATATATACTTCTCCTGAGAGTAGGAGCACCTCTAAGATTCACTACACTCCTCCCTGTCATTTTCTTTTTGTTGACAATTCTCATGGTTGTGAAGACAGTTTCACTAATGTTCCTAACCGCAGAATTTCCATTTGTAACCATGTTTTAATAGACGTAACATATTTTTGCAAATATCCATATTATTAAAAATCCAATCCAATGTAATAAAATGTTAACAACTCGTCGGAATAACATACAGTGACTTTGAGCGTTCCTTCACCATTCAGATCTCCTTCCTTACACAAAACTCTAAGTGAATAGCACAGCTGTCGCAAACTAGAAATCCGCATAACATAAATTACTCTGATTCTTCATCATCCTATCCTTACACAAAACTCTAAGTGAACAGCACAGCTGTCGCACACTAGAATTCCGCATAACATAAATTATTCTGATTCTTCATCATCCTATCTCATTCCTTCCACCAATATAGTTATTAACATATATAGATATAAATGTCCATCAATCACACACTCTTTAAATCCTTTTAAAGAGGTAATATTATTAACCCACATAAAAAAATATGTACATATATATATATATAAAGTCACAATTACTTGTATCTCACTGTAATTTGTAGATTCTTTTAGAATTGTCAGTAGTAATCCTGAAGACATCTTCAACTGGTTGCTGTAAAAGTTCAGATATTTTTAGTGCCACTGCATGTACTGAGTAGGGATTTCCAATAGTGTGAGAATAAAGAGGAATATACGGAACATCTGATTTCAAAACTACACGTGTAATGCCAAAGGTTTTCACAATTTCTACAATATTTGAATACCGGTCTCTCAAAATAAATGGAGTAATGCCAAAAACAATGTTAGAAAACTGGCTGACGGCTGCTGAATAAAGTTGAGTGGTACAGGTAAAACAATGCCAGTGAATTAGTTGATCTGGTTTACATTTCACTTAATGTGGCCAAAACGTGTTCATGCAGTGATGGTTTTCCTCTTGAGTGAATAACTACAGTTAAATTCAGTTCTGTGGCCAAATAAAGTTGTTTTCTGAAATATTTTATCTGTCGTTCGAAATCTCTTCTTGAATGACAAGTAGAGTCATCTAAACCAATCTCTCCAACTGCCACTGTTTTTGTTGATTTTAGTAAATTTTGAAGGTCAGTCCAATTATGTTCAAGAGATGAAGTTGAAGATGAGCTTATAATTTTAGGATGAATCCCAAAGGTGAATCTTAACCGGTTACCTTTTCTAAATTCGCTGTGCTGTGCTGAGTTTGGCCAAACTGAAGGAAAAACAAAGTTAGCAATGGCATATTTCAATTCTGTTTTATATGTGCTTTGGGAGCCAAGGTCATCCAGATCCTGGAAAGCTCCACTACCCATCTGCCTGCATAGTTGGTCTAGATGAAAATGAGAGTCTATAACGTGTAGTGGTCCGGATAACTTTATACTCAGCTGTCCAATTTGAAGTCCTTCTTTGTTTTTTCTTTCTTCGAATTTTAACAGCCAACGTTGTTCATCTGAATTTAAATAACCAATTAGATTTTTAAGAATTTTCCAATGTAAAATATGATGAATTTTCAATAATGGGGTTGCTGGAATTTTGTAATTAGAGGCAGGTTCCAAACAATTTAATTTCAAGAAGGCATCCACGAGTTTAACTTCTGAAATATGGAATTCTGTAGGCGGCAACTGTGTCCTTATTCTCATTATGGCATTCAGTTTCTTTTCAAGGCCTACAGGGAAGGAGGTACCTAGTGCACGAGCTAACTCTGGTAGAAGACCGTTCATTAGCTCGGCGTACATCACTTCCCTGTTCTTAAAGGTAGCATCAATAGAATTTGTTGGATGACAGCGAGTTATGTGCTTACTCAGGAAATTGGCTGTCTGTTCCTGAGTACCACAAATCCAACAGGCAGTCTCTGGCGCCGCATACCATGGTAGATGGGTTTGAATGGTGTGTCTCCTTGGGTTGGTAAATGTGTGGAAGCAAATATCACACTCCCTGTGCCGCAAGCGGACATTCTTGGCCTCGCCTCTGATAGCTACCTGTTTTTTAGGTTCATTTAAGTGATCCTGGTCCTCCTCGTAATCCAATTCTTCCTCGCTCATTTTACCAGTCTGGAAAATACTGAATGACTACTCATTAAAATTTTTATTTTTTTTTTAAATAAGGCTATGAAAATGAGCAAACACTATTACCTTTATGTGTATTCATGAAATAAAAATAGAAAAAATAAAATAATTTTTTACATAATTTAACATAATATACAAAAATATTTAAAAGCATTTGTGATTAACATCATCACTCAAGTCTCTTTGCTAACTACATCCACAACATAATCTGACAAATAGCTTGGCAGAACCCTCTTTCTTGTTTTCTCTGCCTGATGTTTCAGTTTTATCAGGCATTTTTAAAGTATTCTTATCAGGGGACAAGAGAACAGCACTGCTGTCTCTGCCTGATGTTTCAGTTTTATCAGGCACTTTTAAAGTATTCTTATCAGGGGACAAGAGAACAGCACTGCTGTCACTATTGCCACTACTCATTTTAGCCAAATCGAATGGATCAGCACAACTACCATGATTAATATCATTCTCACTGTCTAAATCCAATCCAACAGGCCTACTGTCATGATTGACACTACTTTCACCATTCATATTCAATTGGACAGCACTGCTGTCACAGTTTGAATATGGAAGTGAAAATAAAACATCTGACCAACCATCAGGTAACTCGTTTTCTTCTTTTCTTGAGTCAATATTCCCTTCTGGAACACACTGACCAAACAGACGGTTAGAAAGTCTCTTTATCCATAATGGAACAATTTCGTCGTCACATTGTTTTATCATATCATGATGTATTATCATCTCTTTCTTTCTACCTGTAATTTCATACAACACAGGGGACAAAACTCTGATTACTACATAAGGTCCTTGCCATGGAGCCCGGAATTTCTTGCTCTGACCTACTGTAGATGTTGAATCCAACTTGAAAACAATATCTCCTACTTCGTAAGTTTTATGATATAATTTTATATCGTAAGTTCTTTTCTGACGAAGCTGAGCTGCCCGTAATTTTTCGCGCGCTAACTTATGAGCTTCCTGGAGAGTATTTTTCAGGTCAATTACATGATGAGCGGTTTCCTTGGCCTCAAAATTGACAGAACAAGTTCCTGTCAGTAAATTGATTGGATGAAATACTTCCCGACCTAGCATCATCATGTTTGGTGTAAACCCTGTCTGTCTATTTACAGTTGATCGTAAAGCACCAGCAATGGTTTGCAAATGAAGATCCCAATCTTTCTGTTTTCCCTTTAAGTAACATCTGATGGCTTGTAAAATGGTTCGATTAAATCGTTCAACTTGTCCGTTAGAACACGGTCTATATGGAGTGGTCCTAGTCTTGACGATTTGTAACAGTCTGCAAATATCATGAAACTAATGACCATCAAAATTTTTCCCTTGATCAGTGTGAATTTGGACTGGACATCCCAATCTTGAAATGAAGCCGTCTAATAATGTTTTAGCCACAGTAATAGTGTTTTGACTAGGTAACGGGAACATTTCCATCCATTTTGTAAATTGATCTACTAACACTAATACATATTTGTTAGCAAAAGAACTTTCATGTAATGGTCCTAGAATATCCATTTGCAATTTTTCCATAGGAATTCCTGCATGAAATTGACCTAAAGGCCCCTTGGGTTTGACGTTAGCTTTTTTGTTGACATTACAGGTATGACAAGATTTTACATAATTTCTTGCATCTTCACTTAAACCATACCAAATGTAACTCTGTTTTAATCTTTCAATAGTTTTTGCCTGTCCAAAATGCCCTGATAGTTTAGTGTCATGACAATTCTCTAAGATTTTGTGTCTCAAAGATCTCGGAACAACTAGTAACAGTCTTGAATGAACTGGATCTAACCATTTATAGCGTAATTTACCATCCTTAAGTACTAATTGTACTAATTGATGCTTACAATTCCATAAATGTTTAATAGAAGGGCTACATAAATACAATTCTTGTTCCTCTGGTTCTTTTTTTATCCTCTAACCATATTATCAATATGTTAAGTTCCTGGTCTTTCCTTTGTTCAGCTCCCATATTGGTAATTTCAGACTGACTTATCCAATCACAATTCACTAAACTATCTAAATTGATTTCATCCAAATATCCTACTTGCTCTGAAACACTCCTTACAGACAATGGGACTACATAATCAACATCATCTTCAAAGGAACTCCAGACTTTCTGAGCTCGATTACAATATGAGCAACCGCCACATGGTAGCAATTTTATATCTGCACCAGCTAAATAACAATTACAAGAGTCTAAATCATCTGGTCTCCTTGATAGCCCATCTGCATTGGTGTGTAATTTCCCTGCCCTATGCTGAATTACCATGTCATATTGAGACAATTCCTCTAACCATCTGGCTAGCTGTCCTTCGATCATTTTAAACTTAAGTAGCCATCTTAAACTGCTATGATCTGTCCTTATGATGAATTGTTGGCCTAATAAATAATTCCTGAATTGTCTGGTAAATACTACAATCGCTAGCAGTTCTTTTCTAGTGGTACAATATTTTCTTTTGGCTGGTGCCAATACTCTACTTGCATAACATATTACATACTCTTTTCCATCAATTACTTGCAATAATTCTGCTCCAATGGTGGTGTGAGAGGCATCGGTATCTAAAATGAACTTTTCATTTGGATCTGGATAGGCTAATGTAACTGAGTTGACAAGTGCCTTTTTGTAATTATTCAAAAGCTGTCTGGTGTTGCTTTTCCCATTGAAAAATTACTTTCTTCTTTGTCAGTGCATACAGAGGCTCAGCAAGGGTGGCAAAGTTTTTTTATATGCTCCCTATGATAGTTGGTGAACCCAAGGAAAGATTCAACAGCTTTCTTCGTCAGAGGAATTCTGTTTTATATGTGCTTTGGGAGCCAAGGTCATCCAGATCCTGGAAAGCTCCACTAGCTATCTGCCTGCATAGTTGGTCTAGATGAAAATGAGAGTCTATAACGTGTAGTGGTCCGGATAACTTCATACTCAGCTGTCCAATTTGAAGTCCTTCTTTGTTTTTTCTTTCTTCGAATTTTTACAGCCAACGTTGTTCATCTGAATTTAAATAACCAATTAGATTTTTAAGAATTTTCCAATGTAAAATATGATGAATTTTCAATAATGGGGTTGCTGGAATTTTGTAATTAGAGGCAGGTTCCAAACAATTTAATTTCAAGAAGGCATCCACGAGTTTAACTTCTGAAATATGGAATTCTGTAGGCGGCAACTGTGTCCTTATTCTCATTATGGCATTCAGTTTCTTTTCAAGGCCTACAGGGAAGGAGGTACCTAGTGCACGAGCTAACTCTGGTAGAAGACCGTTCATTAGCTCGGCGTACATCACTTCCCTGTTCTTAAAGGTAGCATCAATAGAATTTGTTGGATGACAGCGAGTTATGTGCTTACTCAGGAAATTGGCTGTCTGTTCCTGAGTACCACAAATCCAACAGGCAGTCTCTGGCGCCACATACCATGGTAGATGGGTTTGAATGGTGTGTCTCCTTGGGTTGGTAAATGTGTGGAAGCAAATATCACACTCCCTGTGCCGCAAGCGGACATTCTTGGCCTCGCCTCTGATAGCTACCTGTTTTTTAGGTTCATTTAAGTGATCCTGGTCCTCCTCGTAATCCAATTCTTCCTCGCTCATTTTACCAGTCTGGAAAATACTGAATGACTACTCATTAAAATTTTTATTTTTTTTTTAAATAAGGCTATGAAAATGAGCAAACACTATTACCTTTATGTGTATTCATGAAATAAAAATAGAAAAAATAAAATAATTTTTTACATAATTTAACATAATATACAAAAATATTTAAAAGCATTTGTGATTAACATCATCACTCAAGTCTCTTTGCTAACTACATCCACAACATAATCTGACAAATAGCTTGGCAGAACCCTCTTTCTTGTTTCTCTGCCTGATGTTTCAGTTTTATCAGGCATTTTTAAAGTATTCTTATCAGGGGACAAGAGAACAGCACTGCTGTCTCTGCCTGATGTTTCAGTTTTATCAGGCACTTTTAAAGTATTCTTATCAGGGGACAAGAGAACAGCACTGCTGTCACTATTGCCACTACTCATTTTAGCCAAATCGAATGGATCAGCACAACTACCATGATTAATATCATTCTCACTGTCTAAATCCAATCCAACAGGCCTACTGTCATGATTGACACTACTTTCACCATTCATATTCAAATGGACAGCACTGCTGTCACAGTTTGAATATGGAAGTGAAAATAAAACATCTGACCAACCATCAGGTAACTCGTTTTCTTCTTTTCTTGAGTCAATATTCCCTTCTGGAACACACTGACCAAACAGACGGTTACAAAGTCTCTTTATCCATAATGGAACAATTTCGTCGTCACATTGTTTTATCCTATCATGATGTATTATCATCTCTTTCTTTCTACCTGTAATTTCATACAACACAGGGGACAAAACTCTGATTACTACATAAGGTCCTTGCCATGGAGCCCGGAGTTTCTTGCTCTGACCTACTGTAGATGTTGAATCCAACTTGAAAACAATATCTCCTACTTCGTAAGTTTTATGATATAATTTTATATCGTAAGTTCTTTTCTGACGAAGCTGAGCTGCCTGTAATTTTTCGCGCGCTAACTTATGAGCTTCCTGGAGAGTATTTTTCAGGTCAATTACATGATGAGCGGTTTCCTTGGCCTCAAAATTGACAGAACAAGTTCCTGTCAGTAAATTGATTGGATGAAATACTTCCCGACCTAGCATCATCATGTTTGGTGTAAACCCTGTCTGTCTATTTACAGTTGATCGTAAAGCACCAGCAATGGTTTGCAAATGAAGATCCCAATCTTTCTGTTTTCCCTTTAAGTAACATCTGATGGCTTGTAAAATGGTTCGATTAAATCGTTCAACTTGTCCGTTAGAACACGGTCTATATGGAGTGGTCCTAGTCTTGACGATTTGTAACAGTCTGCAAATATCATGAAACTAATGACCATCAAAATTTTTCCCTTGATCAGTGTGAATTTGGACTGGACATCCCAATCTTGAAATGAAGCCGTCTAATAATGTTTTAGCCACAGTAATAGTGTTTTGACTAGGTAACGGGAACATTTCCATCCATTTTGTAAATTGATCTACTAACACTAATACATATTTGTTAGCAAAAGAACTTTCATGTAATGGTCCTAGAATATCCATTTGCAATTTTTCCATAGGAATGCCTGCATGAAATTGACCTAAAGGCCCCTTGGGTTTGACGTTAGCTTTTTTGTTGACATTACAGGTATGACAAGATTTTACATAATTTCTTGCATCTTCCATACCAAATGTAACTCTGTTTTAATCTTTCAATAGTTTTTGCCTGTCCAAAATGCCCTGATAGTTTAGTGTCATGACAATTCTCTAAGATTTTGTGTCTCAAAGATCTCGGAACAACTAGTAACAGTCTTGAATGAACTGGATCTAACCATTTATAGCGTAATTTACCATCCTTAAGTACTAATTGTACTAATTGATGCTTACAATTCCATAAATGTTTAATAGAAGGGCTACATAAATACAATTCTTGTTCCTCTGGTTCTTTTTTTATCCTCTAACCATATTATCAATATGTTAAGTTCCTGGTCTTTCCTTTGTTCAGCTCCCATATTGGTAATTTCAGACTGACTTATCCAATCACAATTCACTAAACTATCTAAATTGATTTCATCCAAATATCCTACTTGCTATGAAACACTCCTTACAGACAATGGGACTACATAATCAACATCATCTTCAAAGGAACTCCAGACTTTCTGAGCTCGATTACAATATGAGCAACCGCCACATGGTAGCAATTTTATATCTGCACCAGCTAAATAACAATTACAAGAGTCTAAATCATCTGGTCTCCTTGATAGCCCATCTGCATTGGTGTGTAATTTCCCTGCCCTATGCTGAATTACCATGTCATATTGAGACAATTCCTCTAACCATCTGGCTAGCTGTCCTTCGATCATTTTAAACTTAAGTAGCCATCTTAAACTGCTATGATCTGTCCTTATGATGAATTGTTGGCCTAATAAATAATTCCTGAATTGTCTGGTAAATACTACAATCGCTAGCAGTTCTTTTCTAGTGGTACAATATTTTCTTTGGCTGGTGCCAATACTCTACTTGCATAACATATTACATACTCTTTTCCATCAATTACTTGCAATAATTCTGCTCCAATGGTGGTGTGAGAGGCATCGGTATCTAAAATGAACTTTTCATTTGGATCTGGATAGGCTAATGTAACTGAGTTGACAAGTGCCTTTTTGTAATTATTCAAAAGCTGTCTGGTGTTGCTTTTCCCATTGAAAAATTACTTTCTTCTTTGTCAGTGCATACAGAGGCTCAGCAAGGGTGGCAAAGTTTTTTTATATGCTCCCTATGATAGTTGGTGAACCCAAGGAAAGATTCAACAGCTTTCTTCGTCAGAGGAACAGGCCAATTTAATATAACTTCTCTACTAGAAGGATTAACAGCTATTCCTTTCTCATTTACAAGTTTACCCAAAAAAATAACTTCTTTTTGGAAAAATTTGCATTTTTGTGGCTTTAGTTTCAGATTATTTTCCCTGAATCTTTCTAGTACAGTTCTTAAATTTACAAGATGGTCTTCAAAATCTTTACCCAGAACAATAACATCATCAATGTATGCTAGGCATATTTTCCATGTCAAACCTGTCAAAATTAACTCTATCATTCGCTGAAAGAATGCAGGACTATTACATAATCCAAAACTGAGTCTTATGTGTTCGAAGAGTCCACATTTAGTTATGAATGCTGTCTTGTGCCTATCGTACTCATGTATCTCAGCTTGATAATATCCTGACGCCATGTCTAAACAGGACATATATTTACTACCTCTCAAAGTGTCGATACAGGTCTCTATTCTCGGAATCGGAAATGCATCTTTTCGAGTAATAGAATTCAATTTCCTATAATCAATGCAGTACCTGATCTTCCCATCCTTCTTGCGAACTAGTACTGGTGCTGCACTTCCATTCTGATGATGATGGCTGTATGACTCCTCTATTTAATAAATCTTTGAGATGCTTTTCTTCTTCTTCTTCTAACCCTAATGGTGTTCGTCTCATTCTTTTTCTTACAGGAGCTGAGTTTCCAGTGTCGATCCTATGCTTAACCTTGGTATAATGCCCAATGTCCAGATCATGTTTTGAAAATGTATCTTTAAAGTCCAGCAATAGTGACGCCAATCTCAAATTTTCGCTTAAATCCAAATTTTCCTTTGACGAATCTAGTAAAGGTTTTAATTGTACAGTAAAATTGGAATACATTTCATCCCATTCATTTTTCAAGTCTCTTGATTCCCTCTCCACTGTATTAACTGTCCTTACTGATGCTCTATCCTCATAATTACACCTATTCTCATCTATCACTTCACAAATTTCCATTGCGGTACCAATTACGCGATTTTTTTTCAGACTAATGGTCTTATATGTCAAATTGTTAAGGACAATAGGTACTCTTAAATCAGCTTTGGTCAAAATATTTGGCATAATCAGCCCATTCAAAGATTTACTTGGTTGTATAGCCACTTCATTTTCAAATTCCTCTGCCAATTTTACTGGTAGTCTGACAGTTGAATTAGGTGAAACAATAAGAGTCTCTTCCAATGTAATGCGGCAAATTTTGAAACTACTATTTTCTGATTCAACTTCATTAATAAGATGTTTTTCACCTCTAATTGTTATTGACAAGTCAGTCAAATCTATCACGGCATCAAGATGTTTAAGGAAATCTAATCCTAGTATAACTTGATCATTAATTTTAGCTACTATAATTTTCCACTTGGTATCAGTCTTTCCCACCTTAACTGTAACTCGTTCTGTGTACCTTGCTGTAATGCTATTGTCTTTTCCAGCCAGCATTTTTCAACATTAACGAGCCCTAAAAAATTACAGGAGGCTTAAGTTTCTTTGCAAATTCTTCACTCATAAGTGTGACCTGGGCAGCTGTATCAATTACCGCATTTACAGTTACATCATTAATAGAAATACCTAACACAAGCGTATTGGATTCTGGATTTCGATCACCTGGATACAGTTGAACCTCGCGTAATTGAAGATTACTATTGGAGTCTGTCAAGTTACAATGAACAGCACTGCTGTCACTAATTGTAACCTGTTTTTTCCCGAGTACCTCTGGTTTCAATTCTCTAAGGGGAGAAAATTGGCCTATTTGAGGTTTTTGGACTGATGAGCGGCCTAAATCTTCAGTCCTTGTTCGTTTAAAGTCCCCTCTCTAAGATTATTATTTGGAGATGGTGACCTGTTGCGTCTCATTGGTGACCAACTTTTTTTTTGGACACTGTGTACTGTAATGGCCCATTTCCATACACGTATAGCATTGTATATCCCGTACATCTCTGGTTGGACTTCGTCCTCTAGGTGAAAGCGACCTCTGGCGATCAGCAGTGGTTTTGGGACTGATTGAATTGATAATTTTCTTGATGTCTGATTTAATGGTCCAGATATGTTGTTCTGTAGTTGCCATTCTTGTTTCCATAGTTTCATACTTCTTCTGTAAGTCTTGCATACTAGAATTATTGCCCGTTTTGACTTGACGTACTAAACATTCTGTACTTTCTTCATCTGAGTCATCATAAAACTGAACCCTTTTTACCTCTGGCTTTCTATAACCTAATAAAATCTTTTGGTTGTGAATGGAGCTCTTAACATATTGTAATGCTTGATCCATGGTATTTGGGTCTTTCTCCATGGCAAATAACGCTGCTTTCTTGTCAGTACACCCCTTCAAAAACGCGTCAACAGCTATGGTATCCACTACATTCTCTGGCGTATTGAGGTAACCATCGGTTGCTAATTCCTGTATTCTTTCAGCAAATTCCTCTATTGACTCATCAACAAACTGTCTAACCTCTTGCAATTGACGCCTAATGGTGTGAGGTAAATCTTTATTTCCAAATCTCTGACTCAGCTTTTGAACTAACATGTCATAGTCCTTTTGAACTGTCTCTTGGCGAGTACTCACAAATTTCAGAGCCTTATCTCTGAGGCATTCAATTAAGCGATCTAATTTTTGTTCCTTAGACCATTCATATTTTCTAGCTATGTGGTTAAATTGCATGAAATAAGGCTTCCATTCTGATTTCCCATCAAATATAGCTAGCTTTGGTGGTGTTGGTCCAGAGCGTTGATTTGATTTGACTTCCCTATAGCTCGAGTCATCTTTTCCCTTCCCTGACGATGACATTTTCCCATTGTTAGTTACCTCTTCTGTTGAATCTCCATGTTTATCTGAGCTTAGTGTTTGTCTGGATTTAAGTTTTGCAGAATCACTATACCACGAACTGGCTGACATCTTGGTTACCTTACCCCTAAATATATCCCCTGGAGCTAGCTTTTCGGAAATAAGTCTTGATGTTTTAACATGCTGCAATTGCTCTTCTAATGCAGCTAATTTCCTGCCATATTCTGCATCTCTCTGCTTCATCTGCTTATATTGTTCCTTACTCCTTTCTCTTTCCTTATCCATCTCTTGAGCCTGATCCATGACTTTATCCATTAATGTTTGACGTTCCCGTTTCATGCTCTCCATTCGTCCTGAAAAATCACCTTCTTTTTCTGCCATTGTGCTTTCATACTGATGTTGTAGTTCACTTGTTTCCTGTTTAATCTGTATATTTTCACTAGTCAACTCTTTTTGAATTTTTTCCCTCTCTAGCTGATCCTTTTCCATTTCTCTGTGCAAATTATCTTTTGTTTGTTGGAGTTCAGCAAGGCATTCTTCTATCTCTGCTGACTTACACCACAATTGCTTCTCAAATGTTACTTTTGAATCTTCAACTTCTTTCATATATTCCCTTTTTGAGTGAACTTTGTCTTGTTCTGCAATTAACAATTTTGTATTATACTGTTCTAATGTTGCCGAGGTGTCCTCTTGTGCTGTTGGTTGTTTTTCTTGAGTTTCTTCCCCTAAAATAACTTCCACTGTACCTTTCCTTATCAATGGATCCCAAATTGTATTTGGTACGCCTTCTATCATCTTTAGATCTTCTAAGTCAAAGTACCTTTAATTTTTCTTGCTTTAATAATTAAATTGGCTCTGGCCTCCCCTATGTCTCTAATTCCCATCAACTCTTCTTTTGTCGCGGTATTGATGTTGATTGTCGACATCTTCACTTTTATTCAATACACAATATAATTTTTTTTTTATATAGTTACTTGTATATTAAATAAATTTTAAAAGAGTATTTAATACAATTATGACCAAATTGTGTATTGACTGTAAACTGTATTGTATTTAAATAAAAATTATTTTAAATATGGCCAGCACAGCTGACTCACTGAACACAATTTATTTTAACACGGCCAGCACCGCTGACTCACTCAACTCAATTAATTTTTACACGGCCAGCACTGCTGACGCAATCATGTATATTCATATAAAAATAATTTATTTTAGAACTTAGTTTATCTTTTAATGCTATTATGTTTTATCTCAAGTATGCTCAATCCAAAATTTATATAAATCATTATGATTATTCATAAAAATATATATATCTATAGTATGAAGACAACCACAACAACAACAAAACACAACACAGATATATATAATAATCAAGTATATATGTAGAAAAAATAATAAATCTATATTTCAATGTACAACAAAAAGACCAATATAAATATTCTGTAACCCACTATATATATATATATATATATAGAGAGAGAGCATAATACTATTATCTTTCTTGGTTTGTAAAAATAATTGATATATATTCAATTACTAAACAAGTATATAACACAAACTGAATATATAATGTGGTATACTATTATTATATTCCCCAAGAAAAATTGAATACACACACTGTAATAGTATCTGCAAATTGCTCAATTATGTCTATTAACTAATACTTTTATTAGTTGAAATTAAACAAACAACATACACTAGGACAGCACTACTGTCTCAATAATCATATTTGTTTGAATTTTGATAATTGGCCAGTACTAGTGACTCAGATTGAATAAAAATTTGCCAAAACAATTTCAATCTTTTGATGTTTTGTTTTGTTTTTATAATTGTCTCCCTTTTCGTGTAACAAAATGTTTTGTTTATATAATTGTCTCCCTTTTCGTGTGTTTTTTTTTATAATTGTCTCCCTTTCCGTGTAACAAACTGGAATTCCGTTACATACAGTTTTCATTTCATTTGTTTTCACCTTTATTCAAGTGAAATGAGTATATTCAATTAAATGATTCAAATTTGTATTGGTAATGGTGTGGAAACAATGCGTGAATGTGTAATTCACAGGAATAACACGGTTCAATTGACAAATTTGACCCGCGAAAATCAAAATTTCAACACGACTCGTTCCGCGTTGAAAAGACTATTTTCCACCTGTGTCAGTTACTTTAACATCTGACACCAGTGAAGTGTTTGTGTGGGCTTGCTAATAACTTACCAACAATAACTGTCAGATTAGCGTGGCTTCTATTATCTAGACTTCTTGTAGGAGCTGTGTAACACACATCCGACATAGACCATGGGTTAGAACAGGAAGCCCCGAATTGGGAGATATCACTTCCGGCTAAGGATATATACTTCTCCTGAGAGTAGGAGCACCTCTAAGATTCACTACAATGATATTATGATGACTATCAGATTTAAAACCATAAAAGAAAAGTTGTTTATCAATTATGGCCATGATAATAAATAATACTTCTCACATATAACATCTCATGTGCCTGCCTAAGCATTTTTATTAAATGCAGGCAAGCCATAGCCATAAGTATGATTCATGCACAGAGTCATATGCATGCATATATTTTTGATATTTTTTGGGGGGGTTTTGTAATATATTATAAATTGGAATAAACACCTAAATAAAAAAATGATTTTGCATGTGCAATCAGGGCAATCTGAAGATTCATTTTCAAATATACCTAATAAATCTTTAAAAAAATGTTTAGGTGTTTGCCTCCAACATAAATTCGAATTATATGACATGCATACGAGACAAATTAAGGGGAGAAGGGGGAGGGTTAAGGGGAAATCTGGCGGGCATGATGTTTGGACTTTTTAACAAATTCCAGTCCTTACGTTGCATTGTTGCTGACATTAAGAGCCCATATTTAAAAACATTAGACCCGCATGGCAGGTCAGTCTGCAAAATGTCAACATAAAGAAATTTATTCAATGGTCAATGAGAATACTACGATTGCTTATAAGCGATCAAAATAGTGTTAACGTGCATACATCATTTATAGGCAGTTTTTCTATACAGTATACGGACTGCCCTCCACTACTGTAACAACAGCCCATGGAAAGGCCGTGAAATGTCTGTGAAATATCACAGGGCCGTAAAAAACCCGTGAAAATACCCTGGACTTTTGTAAAAAAAATATTTCTAAAGGCCGTGAAAAATATTTGATGTTAGAAAAAGACCGTGAAATTTCAATATCCCGTGAAAAGGCCGTGATAATTTGACCTTTCATGCTTAATAAAAAATATCACGGCCTTTTCACTGGTTATTGAAACCAGTGAAAAGGCCATGATATTTTTTCATGTCAATTTTTTCGTATCCTAAATCAGATTTGAAACATCCCATGTGATTATTGTAATATGGTCTAATTATTTCCACTCACATTTGTCTTAATATCCTATAAACTTTTCATTATATATATATGTCTGTTTAAATATTATTATATGCAATACTACTGTACAGGACTGACTTTTAAATGGAACCATTTTCATTGTTATAATTAATGACTTTGTGCCAATAAATATTTTGTATTTAAAGAAAAGTATTTTGCTTCTCGTCTGTACATTATTATAAACAATGTAAACATTAATTTTTATTGGAACCGAAACATGTAAAAACGAGAACTTCCCGGAATATCAGACCGTATCCGGATTATTGTTTCTTTTTAGAGTAATTTTAACATTTCCGCAAGGTTGCATTTGGAAATTTGAAAGACACCAAAGGTCGATTAATATTTACTTTATAGATGCAAGACGAGTGACAGCAAGTTTGAGGTAAGTTAAGTTATTAATATTTTATTCTTTTATGCATCATATCACCAAAATGTTGATGACGTTTGTGAGCATTTCCATTGAACTGATTTTCACTGAATTTGCAGAAACCGCGTAAACATGCATTTGATATATTCACTTATATTTGAGTCTGTTGCACTTGATTCCTTTAATCATTTTGATTAATGTTTTCTAAGACTTACCGGATCCTTTAAATACGATTACGGTTTTGTTTTGTTTGTGTATTTGGGCAAAAAAGGGGGGTCCTTTTTCCTTACACTGTCACTGGCCACATAAAAAAAAAATGACATTTATGTACAGTACACTACGTAGACATAGACATGGATAATTGGAAATGATTATAGTAGCAATAAGTGAAATGGAGTTCACTCTGATAATCAGAGGCGTAACCCCCTTTGAATGTGTCGGGAGCTATTTAAGTATTTTCTGACTTGGCCGTCGGGACACAGAGTTCAAAAGGGATTAATCAGAGGCGTAGCAGAGAAAGTATTTAAAATTTGTATGGCAAAATGTCCTTTCTAGAAGGGTTTGTGCCATATCATAAGAATAATTGGTATGGCAATGAGGTGTTTAAAAAATAATTGGTATGGCGAATGTGCCTGCAGTAAAAGTTGCTACGCCCCTGGCCCCCTGTAAAATAAATAGCTGTGACTCATTACGGTAACTTAGTCTAGACAAGTTTGGCTTTAGCCATACATATTATTACTTCAAAGAAACATTTAAATTTGATAGTCTGTCTTAAAAGTGTCTTTAGTCTTTAAAAAAATTTAAAAATAATAGTATAAGTTGACAATAAAGAACTTCGTTAACTAATGATGCCATATATATTGGATAGGGGGCAGATTTTCTGGAAAATGGTATGAAAATATGGGAAAACCTATGCATGTTTCCAAGGGGCTGTTCTGTTTCAATGATGTTTTTTAGTATTTTTCATACCATTTTCACCTCCAGTATGAAAATCTGCCCCCTATTCAATATGGGGTCATTAACCGTGAAATCCTGTATTGCATGGAATAATATTGTAGCTGTTTTAAGTACATGTATGTACATAAATGCCAAAAATTAATTTGAATATATAAATAGATTTTTTATATACATGTATAATATATGTAATGTTTCTTTATTTATTCTAGGAATAAAGAGCAAAAGGATATAGCAGTCTTTATATAAAATAGTTCAGGAATCCAGTTGGAAAAAAGAGCTTTTCAGTTAAAAGTATTTCCTGGGAATTAACAGAAACTTCTATAAATGTTTTTCTGGAATAGTTATTCAAAAGGGCAGTGAAGTGAAGGATTACATTAGACAAATATTGCTGAAGTGGTAAAATCAGACCCAAGAGATGTACAAAATTTCTACAATACATGTTACAGCTGACTCTAGCTACTTAATCACATTCACATTTGTGTGCTTTTATGTTTTCTTTACATAATTACTACAGTTCTATTAAAATTAATATTTTTATTCTTTGTCACAATTATTACTAAAAAAAAAATACAGCATTTTAATATGGTTTTTCATAGTCTCACTTGCATTGTACTTAAATAAGTTGTCTGTAGATGTTTACACTAGGTTTTCAGGCATTTCACTTCACTTGATTGAAACAGCATTTAAATGTTTTGTTAAATTATGGTCTGAAAAATACATTTAACATTTTACAGGAGTTTTCACAATCAGTGAATGGCTGTTTATCACAGTAGTACATGTACATTTCACGGTCTTTTCACAATGGGCACATAATGCATTATCACGACTTTTTCACGGTGTACATTTTTTTTTCACAGGGTTTCTACGGTCTTTTCACCCAAGTTTTCAGGTGGCACCTCTTCACGGCCTTTTCACAAACTTTTCACAGCCTTTTCACGACAGTCATTCCACGGCCCACCGTAAATTAACCGTGACAAACACTGTAAAAATCATCAGCATTTTTACGGACATTTTCACGGCCAATCTACGGGCCATTGTTCCAGTAGTGCTCGTCATGTTGACAGCGAAACGTGTAATGAATAACCCCATTTTTAAGTAAACAATGCGGCTTTCTCTACAGACTATAGCTTCATTCATACTCAATCGTGAATGACATGAATAATGACGGTGCTCGGCAGTATAGGGCTAAAATAATTGAAAACAAACTTACCTCAAAATACAAGCAACACACTGCTATATTAACGTGTTTTTACTGGACTGACGACAGTGACTTCTATCATAACAAGGTGTCACCTTTGATTCGTGAATCAACTGGTCATATATTAACCGGAAATTAATTTTGAGTATCAATCTGTCGTTTCAATACAATATGATAAGGAAAGAATCGAATGCAACCCACGTATTGTAGAACAGCTGTTAGACGTTACTGGGGTATAAACACAGTAACTTAAAAAAGCAATTGCAAAACGGTTGTCTGCCAGTCATTTACAACAACAGTCCAGAAACATATCATCCATGAAAGTTTTCGTAATACCGTGTGCCTTTGCTGCTTGCATGTTTGCTGCATGTAAGTGTCTTTAAAATGTTTTATAAGATTTTTAATTTATATATACAATATAGATATTTATTTTAATTTATCGACATTTGCTGATATTTCAGTTTCTATCTCGATACCTTTTCATAATTTTGATTTTGATTATTAAAATTACGTTGCCAAAAAGTACTTTTTCTAAGGACAGGGTTTAATTTGCTTTTTATAATTCTTTCATATTTCATTGTTTTATGAAAGTAACTTATATGAGACAGCCTGTTTTACGGTTATTCGTGACATAGAGAGACTGCTAAGCTTGATATTTTAAATCTCAAAATCTCAAAATATTTAAAGCAATAATAATCAATGTAATCATACAAACGATTTATTGATTGCTCAACATACAGTCGCAAATATTTCTTTTAATTTAAGACGAAATCAATTAAATGTATCAAAATGACAATGGATATATGGTTTAAAGTTAAAAAACAAAAATCAGTAATTAGATAATTATAATTGAATATTTAAGGTACATTTGTAATTATAGTAAAACTATCAATATTTCCCGTAATAACATGTCAGTAAGAAGAAAATTTGCATTATCTGAATGATTCTATCTATATGCCAACGAAGCAATCGTCATCATATGCTTTAAGCATTCTATGTATGCAAAGCATGTAGTTGTCTTTATTTAAAGTTAGCTTATCTTGTTTTTTTTTTTTTTTATTATTTATTTATTTACTCTTTTTGATTTTCCCTTTTTTGTTTCCGTTTTATTGTCTCTGTATTTTTGATGTGACACGAATAAAAGAAAATAGAAACTAATCTATCATGTATTATGATAATTTCATTTATTTTCTTTGTATACCTCATGTTTTGTCAATCACGGTCTTATTATGAACCTAAGATGAACTCTATTCGGAAGGTCTTTGTGTATTTCAGGTTCAATATTCCTCAAGTACTAAGTGAACATGATGCATACTGGAAAGGGAAAATTCCATCTGTATCGATTGTTATATAATTATCTACATTAATTTGTTTAGCTAAACAAATGTGATGTTTGCATTGTGTATGTTTGTTCACATGACGATTATATCAGTTTTTTAGTCAGAAATAGAATGGTCTAAAATTAATTTCAATAAAACGGAAAAGTAATACGATTTTTCTTAAAAATTGTTCTGTAAATAGTAATGTTTAACTGTCAGTTCTAGCATAGTCCAATAACAAAATTATTTAATTCTGGTGATAATGGTAACTTTGATAACAATCATTTAGGCTGGGTAAAGGGAAACAATCATGTTTTCCCGACTAGGAACTGTGACACTTTGAACTGCCCTGTGACGAGACAAGATGTCATTTACGCTGTAAATAGGACTAAATTGAATAAAGCAGTCGGCTTTGACTATATTCCTGCGGAAAGTTTACGCAAAAGCATATGTATAGACCTGTTATTCAAACTTATTTCATTCTGCTTTCAAAATGGTAAAGTGCCTGATTTATGGTTAAATGGAATTATAAATCCTATTCCAAAAAATGATAGTGGTTGTAAATTCGATCCTATGTCATATAGAGGTATAACTATTTTATCTATCCCATGTAAAATTTTTGCTGACATTTTGAATAAGCGTTTAAACAAACGGCTCAATGAAAATGAAATTTTATGTTATGAACAGAACGGTTTTCGAAAAGGTAGAAAGTGTACAGATCATGTTTATGTATTAGATAATATTGTCAAAAGCAGAAAAAATGCAAAAAGGGATACATTTGTATGTTTTGTTGACGCAAAAAAGCATTTGATACTATTGATAGAGACTGTCTACTTTTTAAATTGAGAAAAATTGGTACTAGCGGTATATTTTTAAATTGTATTACTTTATACAGTAATGTCAATTGTGCAGTCAGAGTAAATAACTTTATGACATCCTTTTTTCCTGTTGCTCTTGGTGTAAAACAAGGTTGTGTTTTATCGCCGACTTTATTTTCTATCTATGTAAATGATTTAGTCTCAGATATTAAAGAAGCAAATTGTGGTATTCAAATAGATGACATAATGTTCTCTATGTTATTATATGCTGATGACATTGCACTGATTGCACCTGATGCAGAGAAACTGCACAAGCAATTGGACATTTTAAATAAGTGGTGTGAAAAGTGGAGATAAACTCTAAATAAAAACAAAACCAAAATTGTTCATTTTAGAAATAAATCTATACAAAGAAGTAATTTTCAGTTCAAATGTGGTGAACTTTGTCTTGAATATGCAACTTGTTATAAATATCTTGGTGTACTTTTGAATGAATTTTCGGATTATTCAATAATTGCCAAAGAACTGTATAAATCAGCTAATAGAGCTCTTGGTGTTATAAAAGCAAAATTTTGTAAAACTGGTGGTATGAATTTTGATGTATTTACTAAATTATATGACACTTTAGTCAAACCCATTTTTACATATGCTTCCGGTGTATGGGGCATTTATATACATAATTGTATAAATAGTTTGCAAAACCATGCTTGTAAATTTTTCTTAGGCTTAAGCAAGAGAAGCAGCAATCTAGCTGCTAGAGGTGATATGGGTTTTTTATCAGGTGATGCACTACTAAAAGTTGAAGTTTTTAAACTATGGAATCGTCATTAATGTGACAATACCAGTAATATATGTAAAAAGGTTCATACCTGGGCGACTAGAAGAAAATCGTCATTGAATTATAGAGTTTTACAGTTAGCTAGTAAATATAGTTTGATTCAAAATGTAGAAGATGAAATTAATATGAGTAATGTATGGGATTCTATACACACTTTTGAAAAAGAATCTTGGCATCATGAAATATGGAATGATAAAAATAATGTCAATGGTAATAAATTAAGATTTTATAGATTGTTTAAAACTTGTATTGGTACGGAGCCTTATGTAAAGGTAGTTAATAATAGATGCCACCGACGTATTTTGTCACTTTTCAGAGTTGGTTCGTTACAACTTAAAGTTGAAACAGGTCGATATGCTAGACCACCAGAACCTCTACAAGACCGTTTATGTATTTTTTTGTGATAGTGGCCAAATTGAAGATGAAAAACACTTTCTTTTTAATTGTTGTTTTTACTCTGATATCAGACATGAATTATATGCCAAAGCCTGTCTTTTAAATGTTGATTTTGAGTATTTATGCGATATTGAAAAACTTCGTTATCTTATGTGTAATGAGAATATGGTTCCTCTTTTAGCTAGTTCCATTTATTTTATGTTTTACCGACTTTAACATGTCATCTGAAATTATATATGTTTTTTTATTATTTTTTTTTTTTATTTACGAAATACTTTTTAAATGTAACAAAGTTGTCCTTTTATGTATGTATTAGATGTGTGTTTTAACGATAGTGTCTCATAAGTCGTTTTCGGCTGGCATCCTTTTACTAAATGTTAGGTTCTTATGACTTTATATATATATATATATATATATATAGATACTGTAATGGATGGTGACACTTTAATAAAATAAATCTTATCTAATCTTATCTGTATACCTCATGTTTTGTCAATCACGGTCTTATGATGAACCTAAGATGAACTCTATTCGGAAGGTCTTTGTGTATTTAAGGTTCAATATTCCACAAGTACTAAGTGAACATGATGCATACTGGAAATGAAAATTCCATCTGTATCGATTGTTATATAATTATCTACATTAATTTGTTTAGCTATACAAATGTGATGTTTGCATTGTGTATGTTTGTTCACATGACGATTATATCAGTTGTTTTAGTCAGAAATAGTATGGTCTAAAATTAATTTCAATAAAACGGAAAAGTAATACGTTTTTACTTAAAAAGTGTTCTGTAAATAGTAATGTTTAACTGTCAGTTCTAGCATAGTCCAATAACTTTTTTTTCGAAGAAAAAGAACCAAAATACATGAAATCAGTAACAGAAAACGTGTAACAATCGTCCATTTTGATTAAGCAGACATTTTAATGTATAAAATTGAGAATGGAAATGGGGAATGTGTCAAAGAGACAACAACCCGACCATAGAACAGACAACAGCAGAAGGTCACCAACAGGTCTTCAATGCAGCGAGAAATTCCCGCACCCGGAGGCGTCCTTCAGCTGGCCCCTAAACAAATATATATACTAGTTCAGTGATAATGAACGCCATACTAAACTCCAAAATGTACACAAGAAACTAAAATTAAAAATAATACAAGACTGACATCTAATACATACATATACCTTATTAATAAACAGGAGATCCGGTTCCTGCAGTTTCTCCTGTGTCTTATGCACCGAGCCTTTCATCGGAGAAAACTGAAGGTACTAATGTAATAAATTTCTAAGAAGGTGCTTTGGTCATAATTGTAATTTTGTTGCCAAATACAATTTTAGTTTATAATGCATTGACAGAATATGCAAGGTAATTTTAAATAGTATTTATACAAATATAAAAATAACAACATTGGCTATGAAACAACGCTTCCCTGTTTCATCCTCTTTTTTTCCATCATCGTCCTAAACATGCATGAAATATTTACCTCTGGACGTTAACCAAACAACAATCAATTAATCAATCTGTTTTTCCATCGTTGATTTTATATATTTTATGTGTAATTTGAGAAGTGAAATTAACAAGTTAACGTAAGTTACATTATGTTTTTAATTTTAGTTCATTTACATGTTTCGGAGTTAAGTGTGACGTCCATTTTCAGTAAACTAGTACACATTTTTGTTTTGGGGCCATCTGAAGCCCGCCTCCGGAGGATTTTTTCTTTTCTCTTCATGTTCAAGGAATTTGCTTAAGTGGAATTGTGATAGCTAAAAATCAGTCTCAACGTCAATTAACGTCCACCCATTTGGATATAGGGATGGAAAATGAAAAAAAAAAAAAATTGTCACGTGATCAAATTTAATACTTGTGTCTACTCGAATATCACATTACTGTAATGAGCATGAAATTAAACCAAAAAGATTTTCAAAATAAGTGCATACAAACATTTAAAACGAGACAAAAAAAATATTTTAAAAAATTTGATTGAAATCCGCCCTTCCACTTTCAAAATTGGGGATGGAGGAGGCAAAACATAATCCTTTGTTTAGCTTTGTTTGTTTGTAAGTATGTATGCTTTTTTTCTTGGTGTGGAGTGGTATATATAAATGCAGGAGCGTAGGAGCCATGAAAGGAGACCATAACCGCATTACATACTTGCAAAGGTGAGGGGAAAACTATAATCCCCCCTCCGGTAAAATGGTGCCAAAGGAACAATCACCGTCCGAAAAGAATACTAACTTGATATTTGACTCTAGCATGCATGTCTAATGAACATTCTCAGTTAATAATCTTGCCGTTTTAGAACTATGTTTTGTTAAAAATCATAAGTGTTGCATTTTCAATTCATTTGTTCATCTGCCTGTAAGACACAGTACTGATAGTATTCTTTGCTGAGTCTTTGTTTTTAATTTTAAATAGAGGAAGCAATGTTGCTTAATTGAAAGAAAGTTTGCACAACACTTGAAAATAGCCATTGCAATAATATTCGTGGTTACGCCTGCTTCTAATCGGTTGAGCGAACTCGTCGGATTATTTTGAAAAAAGTTAATGAAAGACAGATGACGTCTGATGACCATTGCTTATGTATCTTTTTTGGCAATTTTTTCCATACAATGTTTGTTAACATACAGATACACAATCATACCACGTCAGGTTATGTGGACAATGAGTTGTGCCTTTGTTGTCTTGTAAGTTTTTTAGAGTAGGTTGTTGGTATTTGGACTATTTTTGCCATTACTGTTTTCTTTTGTATATATTATTAAACTAAAGATTTTCATACTAAATGTGAAAAGCTCACTAAATTACTATCGTTCCTTTTTGCAAGTATGTTGTTATGGTGTT
This sequence comes from Mytilus californianus, assembly GCF_021869535.1. Taxonomy (NCBI): domain Eukaryota; kingdom Metazoa; phylum Mollusca; class Bivalvia; order Mytilida; family Mytilidae; genus Mytilus; species Mytilus californianus. The sequence goes on along the minus strand of NW_026262695.1, from coordinate 405,698 downwards.
AGAAATTGCACTGATCAAAGGTCAAGTAGGTACCGATTGAGTGCAGAATCTGCTTACCTTTCTGTAGCACCTGTGATCTCCCACGTTTTATTTATGAAGTTCGTGTTGCTCAATATGTAGTTTTCTATGTTTTGTGAACAAGTATTTGTCACTTTGTCGAATATCCTGCAATTCTTATATCAGTTTTCGTCGCTTTGATATGTCCAACCTATGTAGAGATGCAGAACAAAATATACATTTTTCCATGACGACACAACAGTATAAAATATCAGTGACGCAAATAATTAAAGCTTTATCTTTAAACAGTTTTAACTAAACATGAATCATTCAAACTTGAACTCTCAGAATTCGCACAATATCCAAGCATGGATGTACAGACTGATACTATATATAGAGAAATATAAGTCGACAATAATCGGATCAAAATGTACAAGACAGCTGTAAACCAGGAAACCTCTCTCTCTGTGTGTGCGTGTGTATGTTTTTGGTTTTTGTAGGATCGGATTGTAGGGTAGGAAATAGATTTTTTGTTTATGATATGATTGCAGACATTATCGACTCGGAATGTAAGAGTTATGCATCCTTGTCCTGTGGTTGTTAGTGGATAGTTATCTTTAAATCAAACCATATCTTCTTATATTTAAGAGGCGTTTTGTAATTTTCATTTTTTGATGTACTGGAAAATTCTCTACATTTTCTAAATCTGGAAGCAATAGTCTGCAAAACGCTACACCGCAAATTAAAGACTGAGCAACACGAACTCAATAAAAAAAACTTGTGCAAAGTCAGATGCTCCGGAACAGTCAGCAGTTCGGGCTTAACTAATTACACCCTTTGTGTTCCTGCTGTTCAAATCCATTGATGGGACCTATCTAGTGATACGTACTGGGCATAACGCAATGGATTTATAATACCATGACATACACTAAGACATTACCCACAAATTTATAAACCATCGGTAAATGTACATTCTCCAAACAATGACAACATATGAGAATTTGAAATGGAAACAATGTGTATGGAAAAAGCTATACAAGACCGGTACCGACAGAACGGATCAGACTTAAAAATAATATAGCACATTCATGCTTGTCAAAAAAATTACACAGAAAACTTAAGCAAATGTGATTTACTCACCAGAAATTGAGAATGGATTGATTGATTGATCACTGCTTAATGTCCGTTGGAAAATATTTTATGCATGTTCAGGACGTGAACAAATTTACAATAAATGCAATAGGTAGGTCCTGTACAAGAGGCCGTCCGGGATGAAGGTCGGGGAAATTTGGACTGCCACTTGAAAATGAGGTTGTATTGGATTGGAGCAGAAATTCTGCCTGCAACAGGCCATCTACGGACACCTCTTAATGTTGAAACAAGGGTTCGTAACTTGCATAAGAGCGTGTCTCTCACTGTACCCGAGACATCTCCAATTCTGACGGGACGTGGCTGCGTACTTGTACATCCCAAACAGCTAAACAGACGCCTTACATTGGCAAGGGTTTTACTGCCAGTCGGAGGAAGATCAATAGTGACTATATTTCTATTTCCAAGTCATCCTTGGGGCGAATTATTTTTGGAGAATAGAAAATAGGAAAGAACAAAACTCAAAGGCATATTTAAAAAAACAAACGAATGTCTATTTATAGTGGCAGCTTTCAAAAATATTATTTAATCGGTGGTAACATGATTTTGCATAATAATTTTTTCAAATATTAAGGGGACAAAGTCCCCTATTACGGAAGAAAAATCAATAAAAAAAAAAAAAAAAAAAAAAAAAATCGGGAAAATTTCCCGAAATTTTCATTCTACTAATGAACTCAAAATCTTTAACTTTTTTATTTTCAGACTTTTTTATTTTCCCGCATTTGCGCAGAAATCTACTTCCTTTTTCCGGTCTCGTTTGCATGAGTCTTTGAGTAAAATATATATTTATCAGTCTAGTAAAATATAGGAAGGAACGCAATACCAATTCCATTTTTAATAATTCCTTGAATGGCTTGATATGAAAAAACGTTACCTGATAGCGTTTCTTTGTTTACATTGAATATGACGTCATAACATAAATAACGTCACAACTAAAATTCCGAACAACAGAACCGAAATTGGAAACGTAAGGGTATTTCCGTTTCTTTTTTGAACAGATTTTGAAGTAAAAATATGTTTGAATTAAAAAAAAATAATTCATACAGACTTCGTCCCCTTTCACAGGTAACGCCTGCCTCATATTACATCTTGAAGAGAAAGCTAAATCTGATATAATTTGTTAGTTATGTAATTAAGTTTCCAAAACGGAGTTTTGGAGACTTTATGTTTTTGTCCCGTTTCTTATTATTATTATTATTATTATTATTATTATTATTATTATTATTATTTTTATGGCACCCTCAATGGAGTTGGGGTGACATATTGTTATTATCCCCGGCTTAGTATAGTTCTAGGAATTTGATTGATTAACGCACGTCGTTACAAAACCCATAGCCCCTGGGTGTTGCTAACCCATATACCCGGACGTTGCTATCCATTACCCCGGGGGACGCCACGTGCGTTTTCCTTAGTTCAATGGTTGTTCCTTGTAAAATATAAAATTCTGTAGATTATCCATGATGTCTGTGCTTAAATGTTTAATCCACTAACGAATTTATCTTATGATGTCGATCGTTTGCACTCATTTTAGTGAATGCATCACTTGGCTGCCACATTGTCCATAAATAGAACTCCTGACCTAGTTATGCAAATGACCCACGTTGACGTCACACCGTCTATGATGTAACTCTCACAACATTGAGCGCCAAATTCGACCCCTTCCAGTTTCTCTCTCTCCGGATTAAAACGTCTTGTATTTGACTACCTGTAGGGTTCTACCCAAACTCCGTACAGTGATCGTTTCCGTTCCGGAACTATTTTCCTTTACTCCATCAATCACTGCCACCGGATTTCGAAATTCGTTCCAAAATTTGGAACGAATATTTACGCAAATATATTTTCTCAGAACCATTAGTTACCGGCTTGAAAAACGTCAATTTTATAATGTCTTTCTAAATTTTAAACAACTTTTCCTAGATATAAAAAATGAGCATTAAATTTACGCACAACGACAGGACTTTTTTTTATGTATGTATTGTTATCCTCCCCAACCCTTTCGAAAGTAAATATGGAGGGAAAAGTGAATGATTGTGAATCAGATATAGATTTAATGTATGTTAGGCGTAAGTCCAAAGGAAAAACAAGCCCAAACGCTGCAACATTTACTTGACCAGGAACAAATGATTTAAATTTGATTTTGCGGTTGTCAACGGAGAAAGCTTAGAGTGACATAAACTTCAACGTGTTGAAGGCGGTCATTACAAAGTAGAAGTACCAATATAGTTCTGCAAGCCTTTCCTTTTCTCACACAACATTATGAACATAAATGGAAATCTTTAACCCATTCATAGGCGGATCCAGCCCCCGGGCAAATTTTGGTTTATGTAGGGAATCACTGAAGCATGCCTGGAGCAGCCCCTACCCTTTTTTTTCGGTCAGTCAGTGCACCCCTTTATAAAAAGTTCTGGATCCGCCACTGCCATTGTTACATTACTCCAGTAAATTGACCCTATATAATTTTTTGATGTTCCAAAAAAAGCAGCCCAGACCTGTGTTTACCTTGATCAAAATGAGAAAACAAGGGATCATATTTCTCTTGAGGGATTGTCTTTCAGACAAATGGGTTATTTTCCTGTGCATACGGTAGACAAGAAAAAAAAACTTAGCGTTTTAACTTAAAAGGGGGTTAGGGAATTCCTTACATTTGAAATAACCTTTTTAAAGAGGGACCGGTCCTCTTATTTTCAATAAATAAAGTAAATTGATGATGTCCATGAATACAATACCAGATAGAAGTATGGTTCTGTGGGAAAAGTTTTTGCAAATAATATAAATATGTTCCCTTTTTACTCTTTTGTACTTTCACTATGATAAGACATTTCAGTATGAAATCTCAGTATGAATTAAGAGGTTGTCAGTTAGATTACAACCCTACAATTTTACATATATAAACTTAGTATGCATCATGAACATATGATAGTGATACACTTAGAGACCAATATGCAGTCTTTTAACTTCACACATTTGTGACTAATTACCAAATGGCAATGTTAACCTTCTCTTCAATATGTTAATACATGGTGAGATTCAGCATATCAAAGAACCAGAAGAATTTAATTTTTGATGAAAACCAACTAAGTTTAATTTTGTTTTCATCACCTAATTCCTAAATACAAATGTACTAGTAGATAAGACAATAACCCCCAAAATCTATCTCAACCTTCATTTTGTGGTATGGAACCTTGTGGTATTATTTCATACAGATCCTTCACTTATACTTTAGTTATTGTCTGGAAACTAAATGTTTTCTGATGATGACATTTGTCGATGATCACCATACCATTATACAGCCACAAAATTTTTTAGTAGTTGTATAAAAAAATGATATATGCAGTTTAAATTTATGTTACTTCTGAGAAGGAAAACAAACCTCCCCCCCCCCCCCCCCCCCCTTTAATCGATAAATGGTAGGTGTAAAAGTGACAGTCCCAATAATTATGAAACCTATTCTCGTTCAAGCATTTTACCTAGACACCTATGAAATAACATGGGGCCCTGCCGAATGGCGGTCGCCATATAGTAGTCTGTCCATCCGTCTGTAACAAATTGTGTCGCTCTATATCTAGAGAACCCTTATAATTTCATACTTTATACATGACATGTGTATTAACCAACACCAGAGGGTGTGTCATAATGTTTGTATAACTTCCTAGGTCAAAGGTCAAGGTCAAAAACTTTGGTCTTAAATGACAACCCCATGTCCTATGGTAAAGATCGTGTCCACTTTATATCTTGAGAACCGTTATGATTTCAAAGTTTATACTTGACATGTATATTAGCCAACACAAAAGAGTGTGTCGTAATGAATGTACAACTTCCTAGGTCAAAGGTCAAGGTCAAAAACTTTGGTTTCAGTTGAAAACTCTATGTCCTTTAGTAAAGATACAAATTTTTTACCACACGTTATTTACAGCGGGGCCCACAGAGCTGGCTCCCATCTCAACGATATCTAGTTCTTTCAAGTTCTGAACCTTGCTGCATTAGTTTTTATTATTCTATTTTTATTTCTGGTCATCAAAAAAATTATCTTGACCCCTTCTCTCTTACATGTACTCTTTACTTTTACTGCACATTAACCAGTATCAATTATTTAATATACACGATTGGGGACTGGGTTTTAAGCTAACATATATCTTGGTAGCTGTTACATCCAAATTATGTCCTGATACTCTTGGCATTAACAATAATTGTTATTGTAGTTGTGTGCATTAAACCAGTGATGAATATATGTACTGTAAATCAATTGCTACTATTTCAAGTTGAAAAGGACTGTGGTCCAATGTCCTGTTTGTCACTGCTAAATTATTGTCTCACTAGCAACTAAATCATCTCATAATTTTTATTCAGTAGGCAAACAAAAACTGGAAGCTACATGGAGCCTGAATTTCACATCTGGTAAAATATGCCATATTTATTTAAACATCAAATTAAGGACATAAAATAATTGTCATTGTAGTTATAAAGGTAATCTTATGCATAAAATCTACCATTTAATCAAAAGCGAACATGATGTACCCATTTTCATGATTTTGAGATCCAGTTAATCCTGTTTGCACAATAATAATTCATTTGCAAGATAACTTTTATTACTGTTTTCTTTTTGTATTTTTATATATATTCACACTTTTCGAAGAATGGACAATTGAAAGTTAAAACTTGTCTGTTTTGGAAAACTGTATGTAACTTAAGTCTTGTTTTTTGTGTTGTTGGAATGCTGTCCAATGGACCTTTACCCAACATCTCCTTGTATTCATATGCTTAAATCTTTGGAAAAAAGTTAAATTAGAGTTTTATTTTCATACTGCTTTGCAAAAACTGAGAAAAAAATATTCTTTATTTCTTTTTTAATTATTAACAACAATATGTTCATGATAAAATTATGAAGACATACAATTTTTTCAAAACAATTAATAAAATGGAAATTAATATTAAAAAATGCACACAAAGTTTCATGCGCAACTGGTATGCACTCCAATTCACTCATTGAAACATGAATGATCCTTGTTTGAGATTGCATTAGTCACTGTCTTGTCTGAAAGTTTTTTGAAAGTGTGAGTCTATTCCATTTGTGTATATAATCTACAGGCTTTCAATGCTTCTCATGTAACTTGATAATCTTCCAAAGATCAGATTGACATCATTGTGATCTGAAAATATAATAACACATTTTTGTTTTACTTTGTAACTTCTGGTTTTGATGTAGGTAAGGGACATTATATGGTATGCCATTGTTTTCCCATCCATCCATTCAAATGTCAACATTTTGTTCAATATCTCAAAGGAGAAGTGGTTATAAAACGTTATCATTTGGCCCAAATATTACTTCAAATTAAAAAGTTACCCTAAATATTGTAAAATTTGTCCAAACTAGACTCAGGTACAAGGTATTCAGATAATATTGACTTTATTAGCTCACCTGGCCCAACTTTTACAAAAATGTGTCCAATGACCCCGCCTGCCAAACAACATGGCCGACATGGCTAAAAATAGAACATATGGGTAAAATGCAGTTTTTGTCTTATATCTCTGAAACTAAAGCATTTAGAGCAAATCTGACAAGGGTAAAATATTCATCAGGTTAAGATCTATCTGCCCTAAAATATTTAGTCGAATCAGACAACCGGTTGTTGGGTTGCTGCCCCTGAATTGGTAATTTTAAGGAAATTTTGCAGTTTTTGGCTTTTATCCTGAATATTAATATAGAGAGATATAAACTGTAAACAGCAATAATGTTCAGCAAACTAAGATTTACAAATAATTCAACATGACCAACATTTTCAATTGACCCCTTAAGGAGTTATTGCTCTTTATAGTCAATTTTTAACAATTTTTTGTAAATTTTTGTAATATTTTACAAAAATCTTCTTCTCTAAAACTACTGGGCCTAATTTAACCAAACTTGGCCACAATCATCATAAGGGGATCTAGTTTATAAAATGTGTCTGATGACGCTGCGTGCCAAACAACATGGCTGACATGACTAAAAATAGAACATAGGGGTAAAATGCAGTTTTGGCTTATATCTCTGAAACTAAAGCATTTAGGGCAAATCTGACAGAGTAAAAATGTTCATCAGGTTAAGATCTATCTACCCAGAAATTTTTGGTTGAATCAGACAACCCGTTGTTTGTTTGCTGCCCCTGAATTGGTAATTTTAAGGAAATTTTGCAGTTTTTGGTTATTATCTTGAATATTATTATAGATAGATATAAGACTGTAAACAGCAATTATGTTCAGCAAAGTAAGATCTACAAATAAGTCAACATGACCAAAATTTTCAATTGACCCCTTAAGGCTTTATGCCCTTTATAGTCAATTTTTAACAATTTTTTTTCGTAAATTTTTGCAATCTTTTACAAAAATCTTCTACACTTAATCTACTGAGCCAGAAAGAATTAACCTTAGCCACAATTTTCAATAGGGTATCTTGATTGAAAAATATATCCGATGACCCTGCCATCCAACCAACATGGCCGCCATGGCTTAAAATAGAACATAGGGATGTACTATACAAGTCTAAGGGAAAATTGTAAAAAAAACAATTTCAAATGGTCACAATTGAAAACTAATTTAAATAATAAGGGGTCTTCAGTTACTATTGTAAGTCTAGTTACTAGTGGGATGACCTGCTTTTAATTTAATTACTGGACCAAATTAAACCAAACTTGGCCTCAATCATTATTAGGATATCTAATACTATTTATTATGATTTAAACCTTATTTTACATGATTTCCAAAACCACAGTAGATACAATGTACAGGTGAGCGACACAGGCTCTTGAGAGCCTCCAGTTTAAACATTTAACGAGTAACCATAGCAACAAACTTGACGAAATTTGTATATTTTGTAAAATTTCTTGTTTTCCTTGTTTTTGGTAATTTTTTTTTTAGTATATTTTAGATTGGCAAAGTATGTGCTCATCAAAGAAACAACTTTATATTTAGTGAGATTATGTCATGTATGTCAATAGTTATAATAAAGGTTTTCTTAAATTATTTTGTTGTTTATTGACTGCGCTTGATGTTTCAATAATGGAAATAACAATGGAAAACTGCATATATTCTACATTTGTCCTCGTTTTCATGACAACTTTATATACAATGAAGTAATTGTGACGTCATCAGATTAAAAAAATCTTATGTTTATTATTCATATTTCTTATATCTACGCATTTCCAAACATCATGTGCCTTTTTTGAATACTTGTCACCAATTTAATTTTTTTTTTGATCAAAAACAGGCCTTTAATAATGCCCCTTCTCCTTGCTTTGAACAATTTCTCATGAAATTTTAACACTACATTTGGATTTAGTTCCCTTTTGATTTTGTTTTTTGGAGTCTGTCGTTCAAAAGTTGTGGGACCTATCAGATTTAGGGTAATTTCTCACATATTAAGCTTGAGTTTGCTTAGAGTATATACTCTCAGATCTGTACTGAAGTGTCTTTTAGTTGTTTGGATGTACAAGTACCCAGCCATGTCCACTCTGTGTTTTTGTTAAATGTATTTCTAATTGTATCCATCTGAAGAGCTAAGACTTTTTCGACTGATTTTTATAGTTTGTTGTTACACCACTGTCCCAGGTTAGGGTTGGGTTGGGCACCAGCAAATATGTTTAACCCCGCCACATTCTGTATGTACGTGCCTGTCCCAAGTCAGAAGCCTGTAATTCAGTGGTTGGTTAGTGTGATACGTATTTGTTTTTCTTTCATTATTTTACACATAAATTAGGCCGTTAGTTTTCTCGTTTGAATTGTTTTACATTTGTCATTTCTGTGTCTTTTATTGCTCTCTATGTGGCATGGGCTTTGCTCATTGTTTAAGGACGTACGGTGACCTACTGTAGGCTATAGTTGTTAATTTCTGTCATTTGGTCTCTTGTTGGAAGAGTTGTCTCATATAATTGGCAATCATACATCACATTCTTGTTTTATATTCACAGTTTATAGCATAAACCATGTAGTTGTATCTCACAATCTGGTCATATAATTAATATCACCATAGTTACTATAAGTAGTGTTTAGAAAAACGTTTGTGAGTATTTGTTTTAATATATAATTTGGTCCTGTATTTACTCAAATATACCTAGTAAAAACTTAATTTTGTGAACAAACCAATTTATAACGTTCATAGAAAATATACTAACAGTGTACCAATCAATTGATTCATATTGAAGCTACATGTACACTGTATATGTAAATTTTCTCAAAGTTTCATTCTGTCTGATTTCAAGTTTTAACAATTACTGTTAACATCTCCAAGGAAACTAAATCAATAATCATGTGAAAAGTTCTTCTGGTTGATGTAGCTGAAAGTAATAATGAAATAATAAAATGAGTATAACTAAAAATAATGTCAACTTTGTGTTGAAATGCAAGGACCTGTATTATTTAACATATAAAAAGTTTGAAAAATAGGGGGGGGGGGGAGTATAATTGACAATGAAAAACTGAATGCAACCTTTTTTATAATTCTTTCACACGCATCGATCTGTAATATCTTACTATCATCATTGATCATAATTAAAGAAATGTATTGAGTGTTTAAGTGTCACATACATTTGAAACTATAAAAAAAAAAGTCATTGTTAATTGCTTGGTTAAAAAATAAGGCTTCTCATCAAACTCAGTTTTCATTTTGACAGTTTGAACATTATTATTAAGCATTAATATTACATATGGAACTATTCAAAATGAGAAGCCACCTTATTTACAAACATTTTTTTAAGAACAATGAAAGTAATCATTTTTATACCATGTGACAGCGAGACGAGATAATTAAATAGTTTTGTTTTATAATTTGACAAAGTAATTAATCCATGCAAATAAAAAATTTATAAAAATAAACCAATACCTAATGAAAACTTTTTGTTTTATTCATTCTGATTCAATCTTAGCACTGTGCTGTTATCTATTGTTTCACCATCTGTAAGATAAAAAGAAAAACATTAGAATTGATTATTGTCATCCTGGAATTAAAGTCAATTTTAAAAGTGTATTTTTTTGCAGGAATAAATTCACTCATTTTGGTTCAGTAAATATTTTTGTAACTTAATTTCTCTAATTCTTCGTCAATTTATCCCTTTCTGTACCCATTGTATAAAAAAAATTTAATCAACGTGTGGTTCGTTTGATCTCAGTTCTTCATTGGTTAAAATCCGATTATGACGTCGAATTTTCTTGCTTTCCTCTGAATTTCCTATTGTGACGGCATGAAAAAAGGCGACCATGCCTGATGACGTCACATAGAAAGAACACATCTTTTTGCAGATCATTCGAAAAGAAGGAATAAATTTGCCTGCGTATTGTTTGAAAATCATAAGAGAAACAGATTCCACCACCAAATCTCGTGTAATACGATATTTATCCACTCTCGACAGTTACATTTTAAATATTTAAAACGCTCGGCAAGCCTCGCGTTTTAAATTTGAAAATTTAACTGTCTCGAGTGGATAAATATTGTATCACACTCGATGCAGTGGTAGAATCTATATATATACATTATGTAGATATGATATTGTTGAAAGTATAGTATCTTCACGGACCTGTATAGTGAACATTTTAGTGATATGCATGTAAAATATTTCTCTATTGATTATGAGAGAAGTTGGAAGTAATAAGAACTCAGTGGCGGATCCAGAAATTTTCATAAGTGGGGCCCCACTGACTACATAAGAGGGGGCCCACTCCGCTCATGCTTCAGTGATTCTCTATATATCAACCAAATTTTTCTAAGAAAAGCCCCCCCCCCCCCCTCTAAATCCGCCTCTGGAACTGTCTACATGTATATGCAAATGAACTACATGTATGGAACTTAAGAGTTACACAAACATAAATTTCAAAAAGTAAAGAATAGTCTTTAAAATCACATACTGTATGCACCATTTTTTATTTCAATTTGAGTAAATTGCTTAATGCTGCATAAAAATCATTAAAATGGTATTAGAACATTAACAAACTGATTAACTTGATTTAAGATTTTATTTTAGCAATACCTTATCAGCATAATCAGGCTTATATACATTTGTACATGTAGATGGGTTTATACATTCTATATCTAAATTCAAAAACGACATAATATTGAGTACATGATAACAAACAAACAAAAATCATTAAAATGGTCTAGTTTTTTTTGTGCTAGAATTTTGCTTCAGGGCTGGACAAAATATTAAATATAAAATGAGAATTTAGATATTGATTCAAGCTCTTTCCTATTATCCAGAACTTTTATGTTAAAGATAGAAACTTATAAAGGGCTCAAAAACATAAAGATTGTACTTTTTTTTAGGGGAGGGGGGATGGGTGGACATTTATAATTGTACATGTATAGTTATAAATTTACTGGATAATACATTAACAAAAAAATATTCTGGAAAAAAAGTAGTAAATTGTAATACAGAAATAAAATAGCTCCCATGCAGACCATTGTAAATTCATACATATAATAAAGGCAAAATGCAATACAATTTTAGTATACAATATATGTGTGTTACATATATTATTTTTCAAATTATAATCCATGAAATTATACCTGAAGTGAGTTTTTGAGAAGTTCAGATTGGTATATAAAAGGAGTTTTGATACTAGTTGGAAACCCTAATTCAACTTAGTCAATTTTGCTCAAACAACCTATTTGAGGCCTTGTATCAATTTGACATTATTTGGAAACTCTTCCCCCTTTCTATAAAAAAATCCAAAAATCCCTGCATGGAGTCCAATTTTGTCTTTTTATAAAATATCTTGAATTCCATTAGGAGCAGCTTCTCTGGAAAATTTGAGTCCTGACAACATTTTTTTTTCTATTTTGTATATGTATTTGATTATTTTACACCAGTTTGATAAAATTAGGGTTGAGGTATTGATAAATTGTGAATACTGTGAGAGGTCTACAAACGACTTTTATTTGCTGATGATTGGGTGCCAGTATATTAAAGGGATGAATAATTAGTATCAACAGTTCAAGTCCGAACTTTCTTTCAAAATGCAGAAATGAATTTATATTTCTCCAGTAACGAAGATAATTTATTTTGCAAAGTTGATCGAGTTTTCAAGCCAGAAATGGTTTCTTTGACGTGGCGATACAGAAATTTCAAAAACTTTGATTTTGTAATAGATTTTTTTTTTTATTTCCCAAATTACAGGGCCCATAAAGGGCATAAAATCAGATACAATTGATTTACATAATTGGTAACAACAACAATAATAGTCACTTGAAAATATATATTTAGTATATTAGCATTGGTCAGAATCAGAGCCAAAAACCACATATATATATTGTGAATAAAAGAATAAAATTACATTATATGCATTCATTCTCAAATCATTTACTTGACTTAGTGTAATATTATTTGGATTGAGTTTGTTTTACTTACTTTGATTGTGTTTTTCCTCATTTACTGGTAAAGTTGGTAAAAAATATCCTTTCATCAATATGCAGCCATATTTGCTTCAGTAGCAACGAAAGGTCAATCCGGGTCAAACAGCTTGAAGATCGGATTACGAAAAAAGCCGAAAGTAGTGATTAGTGTAGAGTAGTATGCGGATCGGAGCTGGAACTGCCGGGGAGTTTGGGTTCTACCAAAAGTAGTACCCTACACCCCGTAAAAAATATGTCGAATTCCCAAATTTCAATATAAGATTTAAAAAAGATGAAAAAAACGTTACTTTCATGTTACACTTTGTGGTCGAATTTCTCTAAAAATGGCCAGATTTGGACTAAGACCGGGGATAAATTCGTTATTCAGGGTGTTAAAATATCCATATCTACGGATATGAACGTAGATAACTTATATTCTACGTTTCTTTTTTTCTTATATTTATTATTTTTCTTCCACGTTTTTTGTGCAGCTGATATCTTGGAACTTTATGAACCAATGGTCATGGAACTTTACCATAATGTTACCCAGCATGTACAGATGTGCAAACAGGGTATGGCATATTCAAGATGGCGGCCGTTATCATGGAAACTGACAAAATGTGGAAAAATTTCAAAATTCTAAATCTTTCATTATGAGACCAAAGTGAATGAAACTTTATGGAAGTGTTACCTGATATGCCCAGATGTGCATGCAATAGTGAGAAGTTCCAAACTGGCTGTCATTGTCGTGGAAACAGGGCGAAAGTTTAACATTAACCCCACGGGAAAACACGTTGAAACTGCATTTCTTACAAGAATATTGGATCAAATCTAATAAAACTTTATGGTTATGTAACATGGCATGTCCAAAAATTGCACCTGTCTTTGGAATTTTGGAAATGGTAACCTTTACCATAGAAACCACAAAAATTTCAAAATTTTTAAAATGCTCCAAAATTTATGAATTTTAACAACTATGTTAATAGACATCTGTAGATGCGCTCTTTGACTTTGGAATTTTCAAAATGGCTGCCTCCCACCTGGCAATAGGGGAAGGGTGCCATCCGTTATTGCTAGCAATTACAAATCTAGTTATTATTATTATTATTATTATTATTATTATTATTATTTACCTAAAGATGTCTAACCATTTTATTCCAAGCCTTAAATGATGGAAACTTTATATTTGGTATAATGTTGGACTAGTATCCCTAGGGGTGCAGTGACTTTTTTCTTATCTGAAATGGGGGTCATCTTGGCATATTTTAGGGGGTCGAAACATGAGTGGGGTCATTTTTCGAATATGGATTCGCTACTGGTAGAACTTTAATGTTTTGTGTTATACAAGAGACCGACGTCCAGGCGTCTATTCCACATTTTTTTTATTTCAGCCCGGGGTCCCCTTGGCATAATTTTAGGGGTGTCAATTTTCATGGAACATTCTAGAACAATAGGCATGTGATAGTGTTGAATTATTCCTATCACTTTATATGTTATATGATGATAGATTATTATAAGTGGCATCATATGAAGCTGCAATTTGACTTTGGAATTTTCAAAATGGCCGACGTTACCATGAAAACTGCAAAAAAAGTGTAACATTTCAAAATGCTTCAAACTGAATGAAACTTTACACAAATGTTAACTGGCATATGTTGATGTGCTATTTAACTTTGGAATTTCCGAAATGGCTGCCGTTACCATGGATACCGCAGACCAATGATTGGGGGTCCATTTTGGCGACTTTTGTGTTAGCATTCTAAAACAGGCTTACTTGTTATAGTTTTTTTTTTTTCTGTTCTCAGTCTTTTAACACATATTATATGAATTACAAGGGTGCGTCATGTATGATCTTGCCAATAAATGTTCAATTCAATTCAATCCAATTTTTCCAGTGACAGTCCAAATTTCGACCCTTCATCCCAACTTACACACTTTGCAGAACCTACCTGTGAGTTTTCGTCCTGAACGTGCATGAAATATTTTCCAGTCGACAAAAAGTAAACAACAATCAAATAATAACATATCCTTATTTTGTTGGCCATCAGTCTTTGAATTATTTTAGTAAGCAGTACGTTACAACTTTTTATTTCTGTTTAGGTTCACTGTTGGTAAGCGGATGGTCGTAACGTAAAGTTACGGTTAGCCAAAGATGGGAGATAACTTTAGAGATAAGTTTTTCTTTTACAATTTTCGTGCAGAATAAGGTTCACTTCAGCCAAACTGCTTATCTCAAAAACACGAATCATTAGTACATTGATATTGAGGTAATTGATACATAAAATCATTCGAATTTTCGTAAAATAGTCATTGAAAAATTCGAACCAGTTGGTCGTAACTTAAATGTGTGATGGTCAAAACGTTAACTATTATATTTTCGACGATGGTTGAAAGAAGATTGTAACTCAAGTATCAAAACGAACGTTTATCAAAGTATTTTGAAAGTACTGTACACATAACCAGGTTAATAAACTCAGATGTCATGATATATGGTTTACTTTTTTTTTTTATGTTTAAACATATTTTATTGTTCAAAATGACAAATTAATCAGACACAGGTTTTACAACTTAGTAACACAGGCACGATAATTTAGTTAATAAATCATACTAATGATGCCCTTTCTTGTTATAATCATTCAGGAATCATCAACTGTCGCGTAATTTTTTTCGTTGTAAAATTAAAGTAAATTCAAAATGAAGACTAATCTTCTTTGGAGTTTGACAAAACAAACAGACATACAAGGTTAAAATGTCAGAAATAGGGGTACAGCAGACAACATTTTGTTATAATCTTAAACACTATAAAATCAAACAAATATACCAAAAAAGAGAAACAAAATGGCATATAGACAAAGCATATGAGCAAAAATGAAAGACAAGATTACAAAAAATGACCATTACACAATGGCGGGATGTATAAGTACCGAGGTTTAAGAGTTTTAATCGGGTTCATATCATGTAATAGTCACGCGCATGTATTACCAAACATTTGTTGTCAAAAAATATCTTAAATAGTCATAAAAGAAATAATTGACAATATGAATGTCAAACCTTCAAAAATGGTTCTTGACAAAGTAGTTGATTTCATGTCACCAGACATGTTTTTCTGAGGGATGTTGTAGCCGAAAACTTTGCTTACATGAACAAAGCTTGAAATGCTTGTGAAAAACACAGATTAATTCCATTAATCAAATCTTTGAAGCATTATCATTGTACATGCAAACATGTGCCCCAAAAAACTAATGTTTAATTTGTCAAGTGAACAATACACATCGTAACTTGTCTTTCGTTTAAAATTAACTCGACTTTCATAACTTGGAAAATGACTTTTAAGCTCGCAACAAATTTCCTGCAATTTTGAAATTTTGATTGTAGAACATCATGTTGTCTCTCTCTTGCAAGAGATATGGTTTTATTCTTTCACATATGTGTCTCGTGTTTTTTCGTGCTATCTGTCACATTAGTTTTGTGTTTATTCATTTGTCTCTAAATCAAGCCATTGATTTTTCTCATTAGAAATTGTTTTACATAATGTCATGTCAAGGTTTTTTTGTAGATGATTACATGGTATAGGTGTTGCTCATTATTGAAGGCCGTGCGGTGTCCAATAATTTCTTAAACGCATGACATGTGCAATCTGGTGGATAGTTGTGGCATTATCATCCGTAACCATAACCCCTCAAGTGTATATTTATATATATATATTGTAATATTAAATTTTAAATATCAAATTGACTAATTGAGATTAACAGGATGAAAGTTTTGTGTGGAATATAAAGTACTAATTGAACTACCCTAAATGTATACGTGCTTGTGCCTAAGGGAGGAAACTAGACCGTGTATATTGTTCATATCTTATTGTTTTACCTAAAGGGAGATAAATGTTAATTAGATATCGGTGTATTATCTTTCAGCTTGTCTAAGACTCGGGGCAATCTAGAGCTTTTTATTGTATATGTGTAAAGACTGTATACAACGTTGACCTCTAAATGCCTTTTGGAATTTGTATTGTTGGATCATTGACAGATACTTCAGAGGAGTAACTTTTAATTGCGTTAGTCACAAGCCTAAGTCTAAAATATTGAAGTTCAAAATCTCGAACAAATTTAGCAGCACTTTACAGAAACAGAAAACGGGATAAAAGACATTTCATGGGATATTGGTCTCCTGTATTTTCTCATCACATCCTTCATTTTACCTCAATATTGTAATATTTATAATTTAAATATTAATTTAACACAAAACATGATTTTTCAATTAAACAAAAAACATATATTTTCTACAACGGATATGATTTCTTCATTGTAGACACAATCTCGCCCTCCTCTCTTCTTTGTTGACATACCATTTAACTTCAAAAATACATTTAAAAGATCCTGAAATATTGGACGTAACAGACCACACTAACCACAAACAGTCGACTCCTCCAAAAACATGAATGTACGAACATAGACAAACAGCAATGAACAACCCAGGGTTAATATAGGCTCATTTGGTACAGGCTTAATCCAGTTTTAACATGTTTAACGAGTTCGTTTTTTTACTTAAACTCATCACCCGATATAAACCTTAGAAAAAGGTAATGCCGATGTTAAAAAACCTTAATTGAAAATATGTAACTGTGTGTGATTCTTGCACATCGCAATTAAAAGCAATGTTGGATTTTAGTTGTAAATAAAAAAGTGTATATAGCTACTTTTTGAATTTACCTTTTAAGGCTTGCCTTTTTTATATATTACCTGGAAACGTACATCACTTTTTCTTCGTCTTTAATATACAAAGTCATAATCCTATTGCAATACCTAGTTTCTGCAAACCGGATGTCTCAACAAATTGCACAGACCAATCGCAATAAAAATTTAAGTACTCAGTTTGCTTTATAATCTGGATGCATATCTTCTATCTTTTGAATCTTCATATTTTGTTTCCTGGATGCCTTAATTATTATCATACTCATTATTTAAGCTGTCTGTACTCGTGGTAGATATGGTACAGAAAAAGAAATTCAAATTCACATTTCCATGTGGAATGGAACTCTGTGTCATGCAACTTATAAGAAGTTTTTTTTTATTTGAGAGTAACACACCAGCTTCATTGGGACCTCTTATATACTGACAATCATTTTGGTCACATAAAACATCTCAAATTTTAAGGATTTCTTGAAGTCATTTTAATCAATCCAAATATTCTACAGGAAAAACCTAGTTTTGAAGAATATCTTGTTTTCAGAAGTTTTATGAATACCTGAACATCCTCTCAAAAGTACCAATTTAAATAAAAAGATATGTAGAGATATAATGAATACTAGGATTAAAATGATGAAAGCCAGACAAGTTTTTTGTCTACAAAAAACTCATCAGTGACGATCGAATAAAAAAAGTTAAAAACATGAACAAGGCCAAATTAAGTACGAAGTTGAAGAGTATTGAGGACCCACATTTTCGAAACAAAGGTTTTGCCAAATACATCTAAGGTAACCTATTCGTGGGGTAGAAAATCCTCAGTATTTCGAAAATGTCAAAGTTTATACATGTAATAGGAACGTCACTCAAAACAAAAAGAAAAAGAAAAAAAAAAAAACAGCTTAAAGTCAGAATATCTAAGTAATGATGACCATGATTCAAAGTTACATGCCAAGTTCTTACTGCAGTGTCCTGAATTTAGTAAAGAACTGCGAACATTCTCATTCCGCGATTGAAACTAATATTTATGCAATCCCGTGGTTTTCTTGTGCAAGAAATAGTAAATGGGAAGCATACGCACTGATACTCTAGATTATAATACGCATTTGTGTCATCATATATATTTATTCTAGGCTGAAATCTAATGTTAGTTGTTTCGGAAGTTAAACTACCTACCTCAAGCGTTTTGACTAAGGATTCATTGCCATTATCTTGGTGTGAACGCAAACCGATGTTGCGTCGTGTGAATACGGTGTAAAATAATGTAAACGTGCAAAGACGTGTGTAGGATAGCTGGTCAACGCAATGAATGCAATTTTCAAAAACGCACCATATTGGTCGGTCTTCCATTTGATCAACCATTGGGGAGTTATACGACAAGAAAAAACTTAAAATATGTATTATCTATTATAACATAGCTCTGATTCCTTTCCGGGTTCAGCTAACTTTGGGCAATTTTGGTTGTATTACCTCTTCAATATTTGCTCTAGGTTTTGGACTTGAAATATTTTAGCCACAATCATCACTGATGGAACATTAATTGTCGAAATGCAATAATTGGTACCGTTAACGGATTTATCACCGTAACGATAAATTACTAAACTTATCGCGTTTCAAGTTCTTAAGTACATGTCATGAATAAGTTGGTCTTATAAAGCGCTTAAAGATTCTCAAATTACTAGTTAAAATTCAACTATGTTGAACAATGCACTAATTTCAATACGACATTATTACCAGATCTATGATTAATATTTTGGAATTTTCTATGATGATTACTTATGAAAAATAGGCCAATTATCTCTGATCTTACCACAATGGGGAAGAAATATAAAATTATACAAAGAATTTTCAGATTGCATTATTGCTTTTCAAAAAATAAATCACAAACTGACAAATGCCATTGTTGTGTCGCACTATTTGTCTTTATAGACGTTATCATTTCATGTTTTCGTTGACATACATTGATTGCTATCAGTGTTGCTGCTCAAATTTGCAGATTTTTTTTATTTTTATTTTGCCTGCATGTGTTTATCGACAACCCATACCTATAAAGTTTGCTGTATGTTCATGCAGCTACACTTGACTTGATTTTCATTTTTCGTTTTTATTTTCACAAAATATATCTTTGAATGAAATAGATAAAATTGATTATATGACCTAAACATTTTTAATAAGTCAAGTAAAGCATCTAGAGTTTAATGTATAGTTTCCGAATAATAAGGAATTGGCAATACCAAATATGAACTGAAAGTTGGTTGAAATATGAACAGGTTAAACAATGCATCATTACGTTCTGTTTCATTGTAAGCTGTATGTAGTAATTAGTTATATATATAATAATTTGAAAAGTGCATTTTTGGATATGATTCCATTGGCTTTCTTCTCTTTTTAGTTCTACCAATCAAAGATGAAAATGGGGCATGTCAAACACATATATTATTTGGCGTTTCTATTAATATTTATATATGGACTATCGGTATATTCCGGATTTTCCAACTTAAAAAAAAACTTCTTTTCATGCAAACAGATATTATCATCGATAGCTCTGTATGATTAAGTGCGTTTTAAACCAAAAAGTTGTAAAGTGGTAAATTCTAGTCCTAAGCAAACCCATAGCATGTTGAAGTAACAAAAATAATAATTCTCAAGTTGAAAAAGATTACAAATTACTTCTTTTTATGCTAAAAAATATCAAGAGCTAGGTATGATTCCATGCATTTCAAAACCAAAGACGTTTAAAGTGTTAAATTCTGGTTCTACGCAAATCCGTTGCATTTAAAAGTAACAACAAAACATATAACCGAGTTTAGAGCCAGACAAGTTTGTCCTTGTATGGTAACGCATTTTGCTTCAGAACGTTATCGTTTTTTTTTGTTCATAAATCAATGACTACAAATATCTTGATCAATTAATATTTTATCTAACTTTTTTCTTATTAACGCAAAAATACAGACCATGCGTTGCAAGAAAAAAAATATTTACAGTAATATCATTTACAACGTTTATGAATTGACCCTAAAATACATCTTTATAGCTTATACGCCTTGGTGGTCTCGGTTCTCCCAAAAAGAACGGGAGGTCTAAGGTTAGACCCCCGACCTGATTAACAAAAGATAATTGGAGTCTACTGCTGTTCTTTTAAGCACGCGCTATGTGGTTGTAAATACAGTTTGGTCGGCTTGGGTATTGAAAAACAAGTAAGGTGACTTGTTTTCCTGTGGACTGTAAATGTGAAATAGGCAATAACAAATTCTGTTCAGCGTGTTGGTCTTCTCCAAAGAGGGGATTATATGCATATAACATTAACGTTAACGTTTTCGTTTTTTGACAAGCATGATATATTTGCAACGGGATTTTAAACAACAATAATCTAGTAATAGAGTTTTAAGTTTAAGAGCTTTATGGACCGCCAAAACATTAAACTATCATTTTAGTCCTGTGGTAGAGTTTTCCCACAGTGCAGTTTATTTTGTAAAATCGCGGTAAAGCGTGATTTTCCGTTGTTTTTTTTTCGTTATCAAACACGGGAACATTAATCATTTCCTGAATGAGGATATCAGCAAATATGTGCTATGAAATAAAAACACTTATGTATCAGCTTTCATTTGATATTAAAATCAAATCTATTATAAAAAATACAAATAGAGTGAACTTGAAGAATTACGATTTCATGTGACATTTTTTTCAATCTTACCGGCTGTCAAAGTATATTACATTTCTTACATACATCAACCGTAAAATTGAGAATGGAAAAGGGGAATGTATCAAAGAGACATTAACCCGACCAAAGAGAAAAAAAAACCGAAGGCCACCAATGGGTCTTCAATACAGCGAAAAAAATCCCGCACACGGAGCCGGAAATTCAGAACCGCCAAATCTCCCAAACTTCAAAAATGTTGAAAAGTTTAGTCCGTGTCATTACTGTTGCGTAACATGTCAATCTTGTTGCAAGATAGATATCTTAGTCTTTTGCTTTCTGGTCGTGTGAAAAGTGTTATTTTTATTCGTCGCCCCTTTTTATTCCATGGACCATGTTGGCAATATTTTTGCAAACAAATTTGCTACCAATCCCTTAGTACATGATCCTTATTTTACGTGAAAGATGTAAACTTTTGAAAGAATATGATTTTCTTTCTTTCTTTCTTTTAATTTCCCCCGACGTAGGCACAAACATTGGTATCTTCTATAGATTTTCATCAATCTTCAAATCATGCGTATATCACAATACAATTTCAAATACGTTTTTTTTTCAACTGAAATCCTGAAACAAATAAACTCATCATTTATACCAGGATTACAATTGTGTACGCCGCACGCGCGTTTCTTCTACAAACGACTGACGAGTGACGTTCGCATTTAATAGTTAAAGGCCAAATAAAGAACGAAGTTGAAGAGCATTGAGGAACCAGAATTCTTGAAGGTTTTGCCAAATACAGCTATGGTAATCTATTCCTAGGGTAGGAAATAATGATTGTCAGGGATAGAAAAAAAGAGGATTGTCGATCTATAATATCTTTTTATGCAGACAGTTTTGTTGACAGGTGATAAATATTATTACCATTTCACATGGCTAAGTTGGTTTGTCGTATATATCAGTGGTCATGCCGGGGTCATGTTTTTTATATGACACGAATGAATAATCTCCTTCAACCACCGAAAAAGACATGTCATATAATTCGTTTCCATCATTGCAATTTCCTTTCCGAAAGGCTGCGCTATCGTATGTAAGGCCATCTTCATTTCGATATGCGCCTTGAATATGGTACACATTATCTGGTGGACAAATTCTTCGATTTTGTTTATCATGTAAAAGATCATATTCTCCATTGGCTGCATCAGTATATGTCTCGTTCATATTTTCCGGTTTATTTATGTTATTTACAGCGGAATATACTAATATGCGCATTTCACAAGAGTCATTAGTCTTCGTTGATGCTAATGCTGTACTCGTTCCTTTAGTTGTATTCGTTAAATCTCTGTTGCTTGTCTTTGAAAAGTGCAATTGACTAGTTTCTCTATTCTCATGTTTATCAGATTCGTTAAAGATTCCCTTTGACCTAAAAACAAAACAAATATTATTGCATAAAATAACATCTACAATTGATCACATTACGATATAAGAAAAATAAGAAAAAACTAATTAATTAGTATTTTTTTTAGCAAATTGCAAAACAACACAATGCGATCAAACCTCGCACTTAAATGGTCAGTAACTGCTAGTAGTCTTTTGTAAATGTATGCATCATTTTGATTAGTTTCTATTGTTACTTATTCTGACATCGGACTCGGACTTCTTTTAAACTGAGTTTTACTGTACGTTTTGTTGTGTGTTTGTTTAATCTACATTGGTTAAAGATATAGGGGAAGGGTTGAGATCTCACTAAACATGTTTAACCCCGCCGCATTTTTGCGCCTGTCCCGAGTCAGGGGCCTCTGGCCTTTGTTAGTTTTGTATGTTTTTTAATGTTAGTTCATTTATATGTTTAGGAGTTTAGTGTGACGTTCATTTTCACGGAACTAGTAAACATTTTAGCTAAGGAGCTAGCTGAAGTCCACCCCCGGGTGCGGAATTTTTCTCGCTGTGTTAAAGACCCATTGGTGGCCTTCGGCTGTGTTTTTTACTCTTTGGTCGGGTTGTTGTTTCTTTGACAAATTCCCCATTTCCATTCTCTATTTTATTTTGCACTTTTTTAATTCGCACGTTAACGGTGAACCTTAAGCAGACGAAACATACGTCTGGCGTACACAATTTTAATCCCTGTATTTTTGGTGAGTTAGAAATAAGTTTATTTTACTAATAGCATGTTTTTCCAATGTGTATTTATAAAACACACTTCCTATGTAAATATAGATCTTTTTAGTCAAGGATTATGATCTATATAATCCATTTGTATTCTTGCCCTAAATGATTATGCTTTTTTGTTTCATCGTCTTATGTATAATTACTTCATGTCTGTATAACCACTGAAATGAATATACTGAGAATTATTTACTATTTTTTGTTTAGAATATACAGATTTAACAATTCATTCGAAAATGAAATTGCAAAAAAACATGAAATAATGCGATATTATTAACAAGACTATTCGGTTTCAAAAAGCACTTTCCCACAATGTATAAACTATCCTTTGTAAGTCAAAATGTTTTTAGTAGTTGCACAAAAATGTTACTCACCTTATTTTACATACAATCAATACTGTTGATACAGTAAGTATAAAACACGCACCTAGAATTCCGCCAATCACTGCACCTGAATGAATGTAGCATATATTTAAAAGAAAAAAAAAGAATAAGCTACATGTTACACAGAAATTAAAACATACCACATCAAAGTTGATTTTCAATTATTGACATGAATACATCTAAATATAACAAATATGTCAATGATACAGCAACCTTTTTACACAATACTAAAGGAAGGGTCTCCATAAACAGATAATTGATTTCCCATTGTATATTACGAACACTTATATGCAAATGTCTGCAAATATCTTGTACAATTTTAAAACAAATTAACTTATCACTCAACAAGTGCAAACTTATGCATCTTTAATTATCCTGAAAACAGGTGATGTTAAGCAATTTTCTTTTGAATTTTAAACCAAAGATGGCAACAACAAAAACAATTTGCAATCAAAAGAAAAACCAAGGAAGTTTTGACTCATTGTTGAATCCGTTTACTGAATACTGCATGTGTTTCTGTGTGAAAAAAATAAAAGCTGAACATTCTGATAGATTTGATTATTTTAGACAGTAAACCTATGCAATTTAATTAACATGAAATTAAAATTGAGAATGGAAATGGGGAATGTGTCAAAGAGAAAACAACCCGACCATAGAGCAGACAACAGCCCACTGCCACCAATGGGTCTTCAATGCAGCGAGAAACTCTCGCACCCGGAGGCGTCCTTCAGCTGGCCCCTTAACAAATATGTATACTAGTTAAGTGATAATGGACGCCATACTAAACTCCAAATAATACACAAGAAACTAAAATTAAAAATGATACAAGACTAACAAAGGCCAGAGGCTCCTGACTTGGGACAGGCGCAAAAATGCGGCGGGGTTAAACATGTTTTTGAGATCTCAACCCTCCCCCTTTACCTCTAGCTAATGTAGAACAAACAAACGTACAACAGTACGTACAGTAAAACTCAGTTTAAAAGAAGTCCGAGTCCGATGTCAGAATAGGTATTGTAAATCTTTGCCTAGAAAGTAGTATATAGTTACCAATATACACATTTTCAGTTCGTTTTCGACTTGTGAGTTTGAATTTCCCGCTGGTAGTAACGTCTCTCTTTTATATATATTTTACACTCACCTGTTGATGTTGTGATATTTTCTTTATCTGCTGGAATATTTCGTAATCCTGGTTTTGTATTAACAAGGGACGCTTCAGTTGTATACATGGTGTACAAAGTACTGTCTAAATTAGAGGAAAAATGAAACGAGTGTAATGCTAGTATTACACTAGAAAATAAGGGAAATCATCAACTATGAAGAATATATACTTATACCAAATTCATAGACACGAATGTGGATTGACAGATCTTTTTACGTAAAAATTGGCATTCATGATATAAGAGTCGAGCATGTTATTGCCAGCTTTATTGTTATTACATTTAAGGGTTGTACTGTATACATGTTTCACTAAAAGAACGCTCATCAGCAGAATTTTGATCATAATGGTCATGCACAGTTGTATACTTAAAACAATATATGAAAAGATACGCATACACTCATATAAGGCAATCTTAAATAGTAAAATTAAGAATCTATAATGCTTTATTATGCAAAGCATATTGATACCCAAAGGATACAGTTGTAATGTAATCGCATTTGTCAACATGTCATGAACGAGGTAATGATATGATAGATACACATCCGTGTTTTCTAGTGATGAAAAAAAATACGCGTTTCGTTCTATGTGTGTTTCAATAAGATCTGATTCGACAAATCGTCAACTTTTGTAAATGTTAAGATTCGTATATCAACCCATAAAATTGCTTAAACTAAGAGCCGTGTATCAATGAATGAATAAATAATTTATTAAAGTGCAACCTGAATTGACATAATATAATATACAAATGTTATGCTCCTTTATATTTTCAACAAGCCTTATAGGCTTACGATGCACTGTCATTTTAAAACATAATTATACATGTAGATACATTTGATTTGATATGAGAAAAAAATTTAACAGTTTTTACGTAGTGTAGTTTTGGTAAAATAAAAGTGTTTATATAACATCTTGTCTTATCTTTAAACAGTCTATGACAAAGTTTGCCACCGTTTTCGAGTTGCTCGTTAACAGTTCTTTTAGTGCTTCTTCTGGGGAGTAAAAGTTAACAGAAGTATGTTCTTGCATAATTTCGTTTCTTCTAGCGGAGTAACGGTCACACAAAACCTAAGGGTGGTTTTCATCTTCGATCAAGTTCGAAAAGCACACTTTGCAGATTCTCTGTTCGGCTGGAATATTTCAATATCGACCTCGTTCGATTTCTAAGGGTAGTGTACTGCATCGAATTCTAGCTGTAACTGATTGCTGATTCTGGACAAAAACTTTTTAACATACGGTTCAGTACAAAATTCGGTCTTAAATAACTTATATGTTCTTAGTTTTGGCATATTCTGAACATTAATAATCCATTCGCTTTTGAAGTTATCTACAAGTTTAGTTTTAACGGAATCAATTACATATTTTGTTGAAATGGTATCGTGGTTGTTGGTACTGTTAATTAAGGCTGATAGACCACTATTGTTCAAAATTGTTTTAACACTGTTGAATCAGGTATTTTTGTAGCGTGTCGAAAGATCGGCATCCCAAAGGAATACTTTGCGACTTTGTATGAACATGTAAACACTTGTCGAGGTTGCATATGTGTTTTTATTTCTGTTGGGTTAAACAATTAACATATTGGAAGCAACTGGAAAGTGCATTGAATACTAACAAAAAGTTAAAAAAAGACAGAGAGAGAAAATCAAGGAGAATAGTGATTGTCTGGAATTGATACACCATATCCTCCCTTTTTTCCAGAAATAAACCAAGTTAATATACACACGCGGATTCACAAGACTGGTTTACCCCGAAAAAAAATATTTAGAAACTGTCCCTCCGAATTCCAATACAAAATAGTTAATAAACATGCATGTTAATGAGAATACGAAATTTTTATTGGCAGACAAAAATCGCGATTCATACTGAATTCATAATGTATTTCCTGATGAAATGCAACTTTCATGACTGAA
Source organism: Mytilus californianus (assembly GCF_021869535.1). NCBI lineage: Eukaryota > Metazoa > Mollusca > Bivalvia > Mytilida > Mytilidae > Mytilus > Mytilus californianus. The sequence goes on along the minus strand of NW_026262695.1, from coordinate 379,268 downwards.
CGTACTTCTCATGATACCATCACTTCAATGCATAGGAAAAGAAATACAACGCTTCATATAACTTCTAATTTTATTACAAAAGAAACATTTAATTCTGAGATACAAAAACATATAATCAATCAGACAATGTATACGATTGAACAAATGCATTACAAATAAATCTTTAGAAAATATCAATATAGGGAAATCTTTGAGAACAAGTTTGAATACACGATCATTTGGTATATGCCCACACGAAACAGATTCTCATTATATATCTACTATATTCGTTGTCGATATATTCTCTATTTCAAATATCTGCTTTCTATACATTAACCCCCAAACTGGCGTAATGACATTGGCGATAATGCCTTGCTAAAAGGCAAAATTGTGCTTCATACAAGTCATTTTAAATAAGCAAAAGTTGGATAAATATTTAGTGTTGTAAGAATGTCGTCCCTCTTTATTGGCACGAAGCAATTGGTTATCAACCACTGGGGTTTACATCTTCCATAATAGACTTACTTTCTTTGGCACTAGACTTTACTTCTCTGACATTCGATAAAAAATATAACTACTTATATGTATGACACCTACAGTGATATGCTGCGTTTTGTCTGTTATATAAACGTAAATAGCATAAAAAACAAGCCATTGGTGTCGAACGTTGCATTTCTATTGATAAACACGACCACCAACAATAACACATTTGTTATCAATAGATCAAACCGAGCATCATGATACTATACTTATAAGGATATGTTACTTGATTCAAAGGGGACAACTATCCAACAGAGACGTAGATGAACTCAACCGTGGGTAATCGTAAGGACTTCAAAATTAATCCAAACCTATACCTTAGTGCAATTTTCAAATGCACTAGCATCACAAAATCTTACAGTATTTATACGAGAAAACATATACAAAAGCATTAAAAAAAATATGACCAATAACATATGAGAAAGTAAGCTAGATAGAACTTTTTGGTTGAAAATGTTTTTAGTCCTTCCAAGATCTATGTAGAACAAAGTTTTTGGTATTTCTTTACTTAAGAAAATGCGAAAAATTGAAAATATTTTATTGTAAAAAAAAACTCGAATGTTTTAATTACTGAGAGAAAATATGTTAAAACATACCATAAGGCATTTTTTGTTGATAGCAAACAAAAGGGTAAAACATGCTACACAGAGGAACAAGTGATTAGTATGCTGGAGATTCTTATCGACAACATTTTTGTTGAATTTGGAGGTAGACATTTTCAAAAAATTGTCGGCATTCCTATGGGAACGAACTGCGCGCCTCTCCTTGCCGACCTCTTCTTATTTTCATATGAATCGGAGTTCCTTCAGACACTTGTCAAAAACAAGAAGATCAAAGAAGCCAGACTATTTAATTAGTCACCAGTGTCTGAGCAGAAATTTGATGAACCAGGGGTATGTCAAAGAACGTCTCGTTCTTTTTCTAAAAAAAGTTCATCGAAAGGTACCAAGACCTTATTGATAAATATTCCGTATCAACTTCACAAATAATACATGATGGTCTTGAACTATAGATTCTGCGTACTGACGCTGTTTATAATCTTAATAACGTGTTAAAGTGTTCTTTTATTTGTCTTTATTAATATTACTTTTACTGTTTGCTCTGTTTTTTTGGTGATAAACATTTGACGTGGCTCTATACTTATGCATCCCGTCATTGTGTTGTTTGTATTATTTTTCATTTTTACTTGTGTGCTTTGTCCGTGTGACTTTTCATGTTTCTTTGATACATATGACGTGTCTCTGTACTTTAAACATCCCGCCATTGTGCTATTGTTCTATTTTTATTTTTGCATACTTTGAACGACAAAATTATTTTATACCTCTACCTGTGTGACGTTTACATTCTGATGTCAAACACGCGATTCTACGCCAGAGTTAATGTTAAAATTACGATTCGGCCCAATGCTTAAAATCCCTCGATCCTTTATGGGTTGATTTGGCATACATAAATGAAATACAAAAATAAGTAAGCAATGAATGAGGTTGTTAAATGTGATATATGCTTTTTTGTGCTTCTTTGTTAAATATTTGTTTGTTTTTGTTGTGATCAAGATTGTGACACGGTGTTGACTGCTGTACCCCTATATTGACATTTTTACCTATTATGTCTGTTTGTTTTATTCACGCATCGTTGTCAATATAATGGAATTTGATGCGACTGTCATACAAGTGAGAGGTTTAGCGCTTTAAAACCAGATTCAATCTACCATTTTCTACATAGGAAAATGCCTGTACCAAGTCAGGAATCTGACAGTTGTTGTCCATTCGTTTGATGTGTTTGTGCTTTTGATTTTGCCATTTGATTACGGACTTTCCGTTTTGAAATTTCCTCGGAGTTCAGTATTTATGTGTGATTTAACTTTTTAATAGTTTATGCGGTATTTGTAAAATTGAGGTATGCAATGTTTTGTATTTGTGTAATTTTTTAATTTAGGTTGGAGTTAAGGTATATCAACAGTCGTATGTAGGAAAATTCGGGGTGGATTTTGTAAAAAATATTCAAATAAATGAAGAACATTATTAAGTAGAGGTAGTCACCATGCATTGATTGTATGTTTGTACTTCACTACAACTGGAAGAAAATTGATATCAAATTAGACCATTCTTATTTTTGAATTAGCGTCGTCTTCTTAAACGATCATATACATGTGTTTGTTTCATTATAATGATTACAAAAACTGCTACTAACAGATTTAGTTATAAGAAAAATTATCTTTGAATTTCTGCCATTGTTATGGTCATGTGAATACAGATAGATCTTATCATTCTTCGTTGATATGTCAGGATATTAAACATCTGGGAAACGGTTTTGGACCTTGTCACTTGTGAGCAAAAATAAAGCCATGTGGCTGCTAACTAAAAGTGCTGCCACAAATAGAAAGATATAAATATGACACAAATTGTCTCAAAATATGGCTAATTTTTTATGTCAGTTTCTCATTAATTATTAATTGTTAGGATCGTTTTTGTTTTGAAATATCAGCAAATGACAAATATACAACATTCCTAACATTAGCAGTTGAATTTTCCAAAAGAATAATTCGTTGTGCTAGCTAAAGGAAGATTCGGTTTTTCCAGTTCGTTTGACCTTTCTATTAAACTATAAAGAACTCTAATAACCAGCAACATCTGTGTATCGTTTAGACACACAAAAAAAGCATTTAATCAATTACACATACTTACTTGTTTTGCATATATACCAATTTTTATTTTCGTTGCACTTGTGTTCTGTCATGTGTAATGTTGTTTGTCCTTGCACGAGGGTAAATACTCCAAAAATACATCGGTCTGGATCTTGACTGACGTCTAAAATAATGTATATATGTTTCAAGCGAGGTTTTAGTTGTTTTATATTATTGATTATAGTTAAAACATTTCTTTTTACCATTACATAATAATTAAAGATAATATCCATAACGTTTCATCCTGACCGCTATTGGCAATATTTAGCATTTGCTTCATAAACAGAAGTTAAATTACGATACCCTTTTCATTTTGAAACGTAACAAGATGTATAAAATTTTAGTTGTTGCAATATGTTTCAGATATAACAATTTACAGTGTGATTTGGAGGACATATTTTCAGAATTTATTTCTATTTATTAAATTAAAAATCATTATCTATACCGCTGAATAAATATTTACATGATTTATTACCATCATAGGCATTGAAAGTAATGCTCTCTCTAACACAATTCATTTCCAATAGTTGAAATTCCTTAAATAGTTAATATTTTTACTCTGCACGGGTATATCAATATGTTTATTCCGTCGACCATGACTGAATTATCAAAATATCCTTTTTTGGCAGAAAAAAAATCAACTCAAGGCAACAAGACAAGCAAATGTATCTGATTTCGTTTTATCGGACGTCCTAAGATGACAGCTTGATTCGGAGCTTAATATTACGTCCGACAACGTTTTTCAGTACATACATTTCAAGACTTTATTTTGTAGTCTTCAATGTTTTTCACTTTTACGTTTTTCAATGCAAACTTTGTATCGCATATATCGACAGATGGAAGAAGAGAAGGTTGATTCCTAAATAATAAAGTTAATCAGCAGCCAAGGATTTACCCTATCCTTCTTTCAAATGATTTTTTAAATGAGAAAAGATAATTCTTTTCCTTTCAGTACCTTTGGTGAGGTTCGTGTTGCCCAGTTTTTTGTTTTCTATGTTATGTTTTGTGTACTGTTGTTTGTTTGTTTGTCTTTTTTTGCCAAAGCGTTGTCCGTTTATTTTCGACTTGAGTTTATAAGTCCCTTTGGTATCCTTCGCCCTTCTTTCCTTAGTCTCATTATCATACGATTTAACATTTTCTAGTTCAGAAAATTAAAAAAAGTATTTAAAATGATTTACAAAATATGTAAGAATAATATTCACAATACGTCGACAAAACCATCTAAGATCTAGGTAACGACGTTGAGTGTTTTGAAGGTACTGGTGATAATGGAAAACAGCTGGACCGAACCAAAGAGAGAGAATGATATGTGTTACTTCACCACATTGAGTGCAGAAAGAAGTATCAAACAATAAGTTTGTCGTGAGATAGCAGACAGTTCAAGTAGGGTGAAATGTACACATTTACCTTGTGTTCTAATAATTTCAACCTCCTCACGGAACACGTTTGTCCAGGAAATTTGTCCGTGATAAACATCCTTGTCATCTATTATTTGACAATAGTTGGAGGATGGTAGTAATCTGTTTTTTTTCTGCATACAATAATTCAAGCTTCCATAATAATCTAAATCCCATTTAAAACCTGAGTTTTGTTGAGTTCCTAGTAATACAAATAGTACGTTCCTCAATCAAAACGTTTTATTAAATTGCTCTGAGTAGATGAGTATACAATATGCTTATAAATGTGTTTGTATTGCTAGTATTATACAGTAGAGTACCAAAAATATTAATAATATTAGCTAATCGATTCATATCAATTAGATATTGGTGCTATAAAAAGATCAAGATGTTGTATGATTGCCGATGCGACAACTCTCAACCAGAGACAAAATGACATAGAAGTTAAAGAACTATAGGTCACCGTACTGCCTTCAAAAATGAACAAAACCCATACAGCATAGGTAGCTATATAACCCCCAAATTACAAATGTAAATCAAATGGAACGAGAAAATTAACGGCCTGATTTGTTTGCGAAACAATAAACACATAAAATACGAAACACAGGAACAAACGATATCACTAAAATATAGGCTCCTGACATCGGACAGGGACATAAAGAGGATAGCAGTGTTAAACATGGTAGAAGGCTCCTACCCTCGTCCTAACCAGGGACAGTGGTGCAACGGCACAATACAATAACAAACTCTATAAAATATCAAATAACTAGCTCATATCATTTATGTATACGTTTCTCGTTATCAAATGTATCAATCTTATATGACAATGACAATGTTAAAATATACTCTTACACTTAAATCAAATTTTATGAATAAAATAAAATAAAATATTATTACTTTAGATATAAACTTACTGGGGTTCTATTTAGATTTGTTATCACCTCAAAACTTTCATTATTTAGCTCTAAAAAACTGTTTATCTTGAGTTAAAAAAAAAAGTGAAGTTATTCCAGCTACAATCTAGTAGTATCTGCTCCCATGGTAGATCTTCCTTCTTGTTTTGTGTACACACATTCGGTATGAAATGTTGACAAAATCACAATCCCCGTATTTTACATATTCAAAGGATTTAATACTTTTAGATTTAGACGGTCAAAATTCCACGTTGTTACAATGTTGTAAAATATCTTACTGTAACACCCGGAAGGTTACAAGCAACAAAAAGGAACGTACACACACAAAAAGTCCATGGCAAATTTTGAATTCGTTTAAGCTTCATGCCATTGGTTTTGACATTTTTTTACTGCTTTAACGATTACGTTTTTTTTCGCAGAATACATAAACGAACTGTCGCTCCGTAAGAAAAGTCACGACCGTCGCAAAAACAGACTAATTGAAGTTCAAAGTGTCTTTTGCTTGTCTGTTATTTTACATTTCTAAAATTTTTGTGGAACAAGCACATTCGTATTGCTTTCCATACCATACCTTTATTGTACCCAAATTAACTATGTGAAGAGAACCATGAAATTCCCGTTATTATTACCACTCATTCCCTCTACGTGCCGCATTGTTGCAATTATTATAGATATTGCTATTTCAAATATTCTACATGAACAAAAAACTGATTCCTCGGTTAATACAAAGGTCGTAAAAAAAAGATTTTGATACCAATGAAAACAAAATGCACACACAACAAATAAATATTTTTTTGGAAGTGGAAAATGAGAAGGGTGTTAAATCTTTGCACGTCCCTAGAAATGCCATGATCTAAATACAAACTGATCTAAAAGCAATGTAATTTAAAGGGATCTAGGCCCTTCGTTTTGTTTTCAGCTTGTTCCTAGTAATCACAACCTCTGTTTTGTCAATGAGGAACTGGTTTTTAGAGGTTTAGAGGTTTAAACCATTAACGCCGTATATGTCGTAATTGGGCACAATCCTCGTGTAATAAACAATTCTAAAATTGCCCGTTTATAAATTTTGAAATTATAAAGAAACTAAGGTTTCAACTCCCTCTGGCAAAGTTGACCTTAGATCGATTTGGCTATTTGTTTTATGTTTTTTTGTCATATAGCTCTTCAACTGTTAATTCGGTACTTATACATCCCTCGGATTTCAAATGTTTGGCTTTGAGCGTTCCTGATGAAGGTAAATCTAGAAAAGCGCTTCGGACGCATGAAATTGTTAAACGTGTTGTTTTCAATTTGTTTATTCTGTTGTTAATTTTTCTATGTAGTGTCTTGTATTTGTTATATATCTCTTTGTCGTTTTTTTGTTTACCATGATTCTGTTGTTCACTTTCCGATCTTTCAGTTTTCATGGTTTTAAATATCTTTTTGGTAGCTTCCGCCTATTCTTTTAAAATTATATATTGATCATCAGACGTTTACAGGAAAGGTGCTACACTTTTTTCATTCATAGGGAAATAATTCAATTTTGGATGTAACACGTCTTCTGTATGGCTGAAAGTAATTTGTCTATCAGCTCATAGACATAATATTCTCATATAGCCGTGACGTCATAAACGTTTTTTCGTAGTTTACTCCTTAAAAATGTTATTTAGAGTTAGATTATAAGGAATGACTAATATTTTTTCTGTCTTTTTTGAAATACCTCAAAAATACGTGGGTTATTCAGTGTGCACAACATTTTTGATGTTATTTCTTCATAGACAGAAATCATATTACAGTCATTCCTTAAGTAACAAATACGTTGCAAAGAAAACGTGTTTTAATGAACTTCAGGTCTAAGAAGTTTCTTACAACCAACGAAAACGCAAAAAAGTAGATTCGAAATGGAATCTACTTTTCTTTCAATTGCACTCTTGATGTTTCTTATATCTAAAAACAATTCAAATAAGTTTAAATAGAGGCGACAGTAGTTTATCGATGTAAAAAGCTCAAAAAAGCATTAGGAATTTACATATTAAGGTAACAAACAGAAACTATTGGATTCGCATGAAATTCTTAAGGAACAAGACCGGGTGGGTTTCCTGCTTTAAATTGCAGTATACATACGTTCGCTTGTCCAATGCGTTAGTATGGTAGAAATAAAAAAGTTTTTGTAAACGCTCACAAAAATATCCTGTTGGTCTATTGTGAGTTTACATATGAAAGCTGAATAAAAATAACCTCGACAAAAAATGTTCTATTTCAAATGTCGTAAGAATAATATGTACAGGAATACACCAATATTTCATACTGAACAAAGAAGGTTTTACATTGCTTATTTAATAATTTAAGTATTACCACATCTACCAACTATAGGAATGTCCACTGAACTGCAACATCTTCCTTCCAAGTGATTACCGTTTACCCCATTACAACTACCGCAACAAATTGTTGTGCAGTTTCCAGGGTCTGATGATTGACGGACTGAACCATTATAATCTTAAAGTAACCAAAAAGTATAATTCTAAACCCTGCTTTTTGTAATTACACACTTCAAATATACAAAATTGAAATAAAAAAAAACTGAATACATGAGAATATCGACAAAGAAACGGAAACACGACAATATTAACTATAGAATAAATAATTTTATAGAAAAAGCAGAGAATACACACGGCAATATTCTAGAAGAAATGATATGAACATCTATCCTAGTACAACCTAATTCTAACAAATATATTGGCATAAACATAGTACTTAGATAGTGACAGACTGTCATAACATTTAATTCAACTGATCTGTGTGCCTCTCCTTGTCGACCTCTTCTTATTTTCATATGAGTCAGAGATCCTTCAGACACTGACAGAAGATTAAGGAATTCAGATAATTTAAATTCACATTCAGAATGTATGACAAACGAGACGATTTCATTTTAAAATTATCAATTTCCCCAACCTTACGAGCAATATACCAACTTCACCTGCATATGGGATATACATTTCGCAACTCATTCGGTATTCGAGAGCTTGCAGCTGCTACTCTGACTATATAAAACGTCACCAGTGGCTGAGTAGAAAGTTGACGAACCAGGGTTATGACTAAAAAGTGAAATAATAAAAATACCTAACTCCAAGGAAAATCGGAAAGTCCCTTATCAAATGGCAAAATCAAAAGTTCAAACACATAATGGGAAACAACCGTCATATTCCTAACTTGGTACAGGCATTTCCTTACAAATGTTGAAAATGGTGGATTAAACCTGCTTTTACAGCTAGCTAAACCTCTCACTTGTATGACAGTCTCGTTCTCATAGGAAGATATCACAATATTCCGTATCAACTTCACAAATTATACATGATGGTCTTGTGGTATGGATTGTAAGTACTGCCGTTGTTTATCATTTTAATTGCATGTTAAATTGTTCTTTTTATTTGTCTTTGTACAAAAAAATGTTGTATATTGTTAATCTTTATGTATACTGTTTAGTCCATTTTTTCTAGTCAAGTAATATCCTTTTGGCTTGGCTCGGCATTTATACATCCTGCCATTGTGTTATTGTGCTATGGTCAATTTCTGTATTCTTGTCTTTCTTTTTTACGTATGTGCTTTTTCTATAGAGTGCCTATATGACATTTTGTTTTTCTTTGTTGACATAGTTGTTTGTTTTTATAGTGATTAAGATTATAACACAATATTCCTCTAATTTTTGACATTTTGACCTTTTATGTCTGTTTGTTTTGTTCATACATTGTTGTCTATATAATGGAATTGTATGCGACTGTCATACAAGATAGAGGTTTAGCTAGCTATAACACCAGGTTTAATCTGCATATTTCTACATAAGAAAATGCCTACAACGAGTCAGGAATATGACACATGTTTTCCATTCGTTTGAAGTGCTTCAGCTTTTGGTTTTTCCATTTGATAAGGAACATTCCGTTTTGAACTTTCCTTGGAGTTTTGCTATTTCACTTTTTAGCGTATGCTCGACCGATGAGATGGGCATTTAGTAGTCTTGGGGAGGTACTGAATTTCCTTATAAACTTAACCACAGTCATTGTTGGGACCATATAATTTTCACTTAAACACACAAAAACAATGCAAAAGAGACTGTAAAAGGTTTTGTAGAAAATCCCAAAAGAAAAATGTTCTAATGTCTGTTAGCCGAATTGTTTGAAATTTTTTTGTAAATTTAAAACGATCAAATTCAATATAAGTTTGTGATTTTCAAGATTTATAACCTATAATTGTTTCAGAAATGTTTGAAGGAATTAAAACAGTTTGTTTTTTGTTCAGTAGTTTTAAGCCGTTTATTAACATTCAAGCTACAATAATTTCAATGATATTTCAAATTTACTTTAAAATATGTTTCTACTACACAAAATTTCTAACAGTTATGGGTATTCCTGATGAGAACATTTGCGAAAAAATGATAAAAACATGTGACTACTAGCGTTTGTAATTTTGTTATAGTTAACAAAAATTTGTCATATTCAATACAACATGAACATAAAATTCAAAGGTGACTTTGGCAGATGATGAATTGGCCTCTACCCTTTCATATGTGTAAATATAAGAAAAAATCATACGCGAGGAAAGTACTCCTTAATTTAGAAAGTTAGATTGGTTATAAGGTTGACAGAGACTAGAAAGTCATATTTACTCCTATATCTGAAAATTGATACTGAAGGACAATTTGCAACAAGGCTCTATGGCAAACCCAATACATTATTTTTTTCATTTTTAACTTCCAGGTTAACACTAGTAATTTTTTGGGCCCTTTATAGCTTACTGTCCGGTGTGAGCCAAGGCTCCGTGTTGAAGATCGTACTTTGACCTATAATGGTTTACTTGTTTTAAATTTTGACTTGAATGGAGAGTTGTCTCATTGGCACTCATACCACATCTTCTTATATCTAATAACAGAAGTCAAATATCATTTTATCTAGATATTGCGTTTTCATGTGCCTTCATTCATGAGCAATGACAGTATAAACTAAGGTGATGTGGTATATTTGCCAGTGCCGTGTAGCATTCACTGAAAAAACACTAGTGTTTGTTTCAATCAAAACGATACAGCGGTTTCAATTACAATGGAATACCCACAAGTCAAAAACCTCTTGAGCACAGTTATGAGAAGGAACAGCTTAAATAACCAAGTCAAATGTTCACCTATGGTTTCAAACATTGGTTAGACGTTGCAATGCCTCAATGTTTTAACTAAGTGATGACATTTTAATCTGTGATCTCATTTGATGCTATTTACTATATCTAACTAAATTATCTATCCTGTTTACCTTTGACCTAGGAAACGTGCACTGCACATCTATTTACAACATTTATACAATACAATTAAACCTAGAATTTATGTGCTGTTCCATCATTGTCCATCGAAATAGAAATAAAGAATTTTTTGCATCACGTTGAAAGGTTTGGATTTCATTTTTGTAACAACATGCTAACTTTGTCATGTTTAAAAAACGCGTTAGAATAATATTTATTGAAATGTACAACAAAGCGGACTATAAAAGTAACACAACAATGCAGCACATTCAAAGTTTATCCTCCTTTAATAACACTCTATTAGCATGATTAGGTAACGTCTGTATAAGACAGATTTCTTTTACATTATCACGGTTATGTTTGTCTTTAGCTGTAGTGAACCTGTTAGAAAATGTATGTTATTTCTCGATTTTTACACTTTCAACATATAACATTTATATAAAGGTTAAAAAACACCACAAAACAAAAATGTCAATTTCTGACCTTATAAGTTGAGCACAGAAAGATTCAAACTGGCATCTCAATATACAAAATATATATGCTATAATTGCAAGTTAGCGAATTATCCACCAGAGACCAAAGGACAAGGATGTTATTAATAATCAAAACAAAAAAAAAAACAAACATGGTGTTATTCGTAAAGGATTAATTTGTACGGTAGAAGAGCGGAGAAAGAAACTAAAGGGATAATTAACCTTATAAGTCAAAATCAAAATGACAATGCCATGGCAGAAAACTAAAACGACGAAAAGAAAAACCAACAATTTACATGACACAACATAGAAAACTAAAGATGGAGCAACAAAAACCCCATCAAAACACTGGGGATGAAATAAGGTGCTATGGAAGAGAGCGAATATCCTGCTTGTGTCCATAAAAACCAAACATGATTATTAGCCTAATCAAAGCAAATTACCTCTATAAACAAAGAAATGTGTTGAATTGAGACAATACTGTATGTCTTGTTCTTGTATTGCATCGATTCTATTAGGAAGGCAGACACAATTGTGTGTTTTCGTCTGTAAAAGAAATAAGTACAATATATTTTAGTTTGACTGAAGAGACTTTGAAATAAGCTTACTCTTGATCTTTTACATATGCAGAAGGAAAATTGTTCAAAGTGTTAATGCATATGTCTAGTAAAATCAATTCTGAATGTGACATAGTCACACTTTATAAAATACGAAATTACTTAAATATCAAAAGAGAATTTTCTTAAGAGTTAAACTTACATTCCGAATACGCTGTTTGTAACCAAAATAACTTCCCATGTTTTCAGAATAACATTTTTGTTGACAATATCCAATCGATGCCACTGCAGGAAATGAGCGGATATGATCGTCCTCAATTTGAAAACACCCTTTAAGAGAAGTATGTAGACTTATTAGATTTCAATTTGAATAAAAAAATCTGTTCACTTCTAGTATGTTTAACAACGGCACATGTTCTTTAACGAAACAGTCTCGACTATTCGTTGATCCTTTCAAAACATCTGATATTGTCCCCGATTTTTCTATCTTTAGTTTTCTGTATGTATTTTTTCGACTGGTGTTAACAGTTGAAAATTAAGTGAAACTGACGTCAAAATTTTATGACATTTAGAAGAGATTTGTCAAAATATACATGTAGAGGTTGGCTTTTGAAACTTTAATTTACTACTTTTTTTTACAAACACCTTTTAGGAAAAACTCACAATGCCTGTAATCGTACAGCTTGATATCAATTCGAATTGATATTTTACATGAGAGATCGTGAACTGACTACCCTTCCAATGTATATGAGTTCAGCACCTGTGTTTGTGGAGTTCGTGTTACGTTCGTTGTCTTCAAATTGTGTTTGGTTAAGTATCGTTTTGCTTTGTGTCTCATTTCTTTGGTCAGGGTGCGATCTGTTCTTATTAGCCCTATGGGTTGTATTGCCCACTTGGTATCGTCATCCTTCTTTGGTATTATTTTGTTTAAATACATTACAAATGACACTAGTCTATACTAGAAACGTTTTATTATAACAATGAACATTGTCGAATTTCCCCTTTATTTCGAATAAAAAAAACCAAGAAAAATGAAAAAAAAAAAAAAAACAAATACACCCAGAAGGAAATATTCTGACATAAATCGAATTATAAATTTATAGTTCGTTATAAAATAAAAAGATATACTGGTTACGGTATTTTACAATATAAGAATAATGATTTAAGTTAAATAAGCGTTCCTAAAACTTTTATGAAATGTGATTTGATTTGCATCAATTTCAAATACCAATAAAATCAGAATAGATGTTTGCCCTTGATACAAGTTATGTACATAATATGATAATACTGTCCAAATTCTTCCGGCAAAAGTGACTTGATGTGAAATTGGACTTTTTTAGAAACTGAATACTTGTCCACGAGAATATCATTAGCTCAGTAGTTAGTACTACATGCTTTATACATTGTTATAACACACTTTATTTTAATAGTCTGTTGGTCAATTTCGAAATTATTAGAAACTAACGTTGCAACTCCAAATGAGGTAAGTTTTTTTTCCAGTACTGTAGTATTAATACATCCTTAGCTCTAATAGTTTTGGGTTTGAGCGTTCCTGATGAACAAAAACCCAGATCACTGCTTCTGATGCATACAGCTTGTAACGTTATATCATATGATACTGCTGCTGAATACTAGTCTTGCTTGTATCATCAACGCAATAGTAAATATTGGACAATGGGTTATAAAATACCATGTTGGAATAATTCTCCATTGATAAAATTCGAAATTATTTTGAAAATTAGGATTGAACTGGCACGGGAATGTTGATTTATTATTTTTGGCTTCAGCTCCTTAAAGATCAAACAGCCTATTCAATTCTACTAATGATTTGTTTTCTAAAAAAATTGTGTCGAGGTAATTCATGATTTTGGGAACAAAATATGATGAAAAAAATGGGGATCACCGACTTTGTTTTATCACTATAGCAACATCAATTTCGTGTTTTTCTCCAAATTGACGATTATTTCGTAATTATTTCAAGTAACTATTATTCAGTTATATCAAAGCCAGAACCTTTTTTTTTTCTAAACAAAACATATGATTTGTATCTATCTAATAAGACTCTATACTATATGATCTAATATGTTTTAATTTCTAAATTAGGGTTAGCATCATTCCCGCCAAAAGTTATATGTCAAAGTGAAATATTTTTCCATTGTGAAAAAATATCTACTATTGATTTCTTTCAAAATCATTACAAGAGCGGAAGAGCAATTTGTACTCATTAAAATATGTCACCGACCTTTTAAAAAAATTTACGAGTTATATTACATTTATTTTTTCATTTGTTTTCAAGAGAATAGTTATCTATCCCGAGAACAATGACTCTGACGTTATAGTACAAGTTTGCCGTAAATTTTGATAAGTAAAAAAAATGTAGTTTTAAATAATAAAAAAAAAAAAACATGGACTTTATTTTTTGAGAAAACCAGAGATCTAATTTGTAAATATCTGTATTTTACAGATCTAATAAATGCAGCTCAAAATCGGCTTTCGAAAACACTGAAAAAACGTATAATGAATCGTAATTACATGTATGTGCTACTCCTTTATATGACTCCTATATTAAAATTTAATACCATGTAGATGGTAACAAAACCAGACGAATATTATCGATTATGTAAGGGATGATGAGAGAATGAATAGGACTTGTAGTCCTGAAATGTCAATGTTATGAGACGGAACAAATGAATCTTGTGTTTGTAGCAAAGGATTAAATGTACCGAGTTTTTTAAAAATATTTATCACTAATTTCATAGTACTTATACCGGCTACGAAAATGTGAAATATCATAATTTTCTGCATGTGACTAATATGTTTCTGTATGCATACCATATTTGACCTAAAATCTATGGCATGTTTTGCTGTCACTCCGTTATTTTTATAACATGTATGTTCGTCCTTAATGTATTTATATGTGAAAGTCATACACCGATTTCGGTTGTTGCTGAAAATCATATTTGAGTTGTTTTACATTTCGGCGTCATTTATAGCTTGCAATGAGTTATGGGTTTTTCTCATTGTTAAAGGCTATCAGATTACTTATAGTTGCTAACTTCTACGTCATTTGGTCCCTGATGGAGACTTGTCGCATTGGTAATCGTACCACACCCTCTTAGTTTTTCAATACTAATTTCAATGAATTTTCATAGATATTCCGATATCCCAACGAAAACATTATCCAGTTTTCGGGTAAATACTCTGTTTTAATCAAAACCCAATTCATAAAATAAAACAAATTTTTAATATAATTTGTTAATGCTCCATCAATAGCGTTTGCAAAGTAAAGGTAATAAGTTTCGAGAGTGAAATTAATTTATTACATAAACAGTAATAGTATTGATAGACTGACCAATATAAAACAATAATACAAGTACGCTGCGTTTAAAATAACCATTGTATGTTTGTTTGAACTCAGGCATTACTTTAACCTCACCATACAGTTTGGCAAAGAATATTTTATGATTTATATAATAAATATAATAGAATGTAATTGATTTTATTACTTTTTTCAATACATTTTTCGATGTTTTATTACAAGTAAAGTGTCGATACCTTTTAGACCTTAAATTACAAAAGGTAGAACAAATTACCCTAAATCATCCATATTTTTATACAAACACTTTCAACTAACATGCCTGTCGTGTTCATTGCTGTCGTTTTATTAAGGAAACAAAGAATAAATTTCCCGAATGTTTCAGTCAGATTATTTTCGATAAAATGCAGAATTGATAAATGCATAGTGATTCCAGGACTCCACACTTCAGGAATATTTGTAGCTTGCCGTGAACTGTTACATGATGTTTAAGTCATATTCATTTGGTGTAAATCATCACTGACCTTTTTCCGACACGACTTTTCAGTATTTTTAACAAAACGTCTTTTGATGCAGGACGCCATATTGAAATTTTCTAAATGCGCGAAATGGAACACGATACTTTGCCATTTTTTTGTTGGCCGAAACGACAACGTAATAGAGCTTTGTCTCACAATACACGTTGCGCTAGCTAATGCACATAAACAATAGGCTGTTTGTTTACGATCCGCCATCTTTGTTATTTATATTGTAGAGGGCGCTCTTATCATTTTTCAAACTAATAATTTTAAGGGTAAAATATTTATACATTCTTCACTAGCTCTTAAATGTTTGGTTTTGAGTGATCCTGATAAAACAAGAATAAAAAAAGCGCTTCTGACGCACCACATTTGTAAATAATATTGTCATTTTAATGAATTAAACCATTTCGTTGTTAACAAATAATTGGCAATTAATTTTGATAAAATTGTGTTTAATTACTTGCGCGTGTTTGCAAAGTTGAATGTATAAACGACCATTGAATATCACGAACTTATCTCTTAGCAGTTATATTAAAGTTGAATTAATAACTTTGGGAAAAATACCATTTAAAAAAAAGATTAAGATGATATGTCAGCTATTGGAGAAGGGTAGAAGTAAAACATATCCATTCTTCCAAGTTATAATTACCATATCATTGTTGTAAAACCAATGCCCCTTATATCATATGGAATATATACTGTACTTTCGTCAATCTGAATGTGACATAGTCACACTTTATAAAATACGAAATTACTTAAATATCAAAAGAGAATTTTCTTAAGAGTTAAACTTACATTCCGAATACGCTGTTTGTAACCAAAATAACTTCCCATGTTTTCAGAATAACATTTTTGTTGACAATATCCAATCGATGCCACTGCAGGAAATGAGCGGATATGATCGTCCTCAATTTGAAAACACCCTTTAAGAGAAGTATGTAGACTTATTAGATTTCAATTTGAATAAAAAAATCTGTTCACTTCTAGTATGTTTAACAACGGCACATGTTCTTTAACGAAACAGTCTCGACTATTCGTTGATCCTTTCAAAACATCTGATATTGTCCCCGATTTTTCTATCTTTAGTTTTCTGTATGTATTTTTTCGACTGGTGTTAACAGTTGAAAATTAAGTGAAACTGACGTCAAAATTTTATGACATTTAGAAGAGATTTGTCAAAATATACATGTAGAGGTTGGCTTTTGAAACTTTAATTTACTACTTTTTTTTACAAACACCTTTTAGGAAAAACTCACAATGCCTGTAATCGTACAGCTTGATATCAATTCGAATTGATATTTTACATGAGAGATCGTGAACTGACTACCCTTCCAATGTATATGAGTTCAGCACCTGTGTTTGTGGAGTTCGTGTTACGTTCGTTGTCTTCAAATTGTGTTTGGTTAAGTATCGTTTTGCTTTGTGTCTCATTTCTTTGGTCAGGGTGCGATCTGTTCTTATTAGCCCTATGGGTTGTATTGCCCACTTGGTATCGTCATCCTTCTTTGGTATTATTTTGTTTAAATACATTACAAATGACACTAGTCTATACTAGAAACGTTTTATTATAACAATGAACATTGTCGAATTTCCCCTTTATTTCGAATAAAAAAAACCAAGAAAAATGAAAAAAAAAAAAAAAACAAATACACCCAGAAGGAAATATTCTGACATAAATCGAATTATAAATTTATAGTTCGTTATAAAATAAAAAGATATACTGGTTACGGTATTTTACAATATAAGAATAATGATTTAAGTTAAATAAGCGTTCCTAAAACTTTTATGAAATGTGATTTGATTTGCATCAATTTCAAATACCAATAAAATCAGAATAGATGTTTGCCCTTGATACAAGTTATGTACATAATATGATAATACTGTCCAAATTCTTCCGGCAAAAGTGACTTGATGTGAAATTGGACTTTTTTAGAAACTGAATACTTGTCCACGAGAATATCATTAGCTCAGTAGTTAGTACTACATGCTTTATACATTGTTATAACACACTTTATTTTAATAGTCTGTTGGTCAATTTCGAAATTATTAGAAACTAACGTTGCAACTCCAAATGAGGTAAGTTTTTTTTTCCAGTACTGTAGTATTAATACATCCTTAGCTCTAATAGTTTTGGGTTTGAGCGTTCCTGATGAACAAAAACCCAGATCACTGCTTCTGATGCATACAGCTTGTAACGTTATATCATATGATACTGCTGCTGAATACTAGTCTTGCTTGTATCATCAACGCAATAGTAAATATTGGACAATGGGTTATAAAATACCATGTTGGAATAATTCTCCATTGATAAAATTCGAAATTATTTTGAAAATTAGGATTGAACTGGCACGGGAATGTTGATTTATTATTTTTGGCTTCAGCTCCTTAAAGATCAAACAGCCTATTCAATTCTACTAATGATTTGTTTTCTAAAAAAATTGTGTCGAGGTAATTCATGATTTTGGGAACAAAATATGATGAAAAAAATGGGGATCACCGACTTTGTTTTATCACTATAGCAACATCAATTTCGTGTTTTTCTCCAAATTGACGATTATTTCGTAATTATTTCAAGTAACTATTATTCAGTTATATCAAAGCCAGAACCTTTTTTTTTTCTAAACAAAACATATGATTTGTATCTATCTAATAAGACTCTATACTATATGATCTAATATGTTTTAATTTCTAAATTAGGGTTAGCATCATTCCCGCCAAAAGTTATATGTCAAAGTGAAATATTTTTCCATTGTGAAAAAATATCTACTATTGATTTCTTTCAAAATCATTACAAGAGCGGAAGAGCAATTTGTACTCATTAAAATATGTCACCGACCTTTTAAAAAAATTTACGAGTTATATTACATTTATTTTTTCATTTGTTTTCAAGAGAATAGTTATCTATCCCGAGAACAATGACTCTGACGTTATAGTACAAGTTTGCCGTAAATTTTGATAAGTAAAAAAAATGTAGTTTTAAATAATAAAAAAAAAAAAACATGGACTTTATTTTTTGAGAAAACCAGAGATCTAATTTGTAAATATCTGTATTTTACAGATCTAATAAATGCAGCTCAAAATCGGCTTTCGAAAACACTGAAAAAACGTATAATGAATCGTAATTACATGTATGTGCTACTCCTTTATATGACTCCTATATTAAAATTTAATACCATGTAGATGGTAACAAAACCAGACGAATATTATCGATTATGTAAGGGATGATGAGAGAATGAATAGGACTTGTAGTCCTGAAATGTCAATGTTATGAGACGGAACAAATGAATCTTGTGTTTGTAGCAAAGGATTAAATGTACCGAGTTTTTTAAAAATATTTATCACTAATTTCATAGTACTTATACCGGCTACGAAAATGTGAAATATCATAATTTTCTGCATGTGACTAATATGTTTCTGTATGCATACCATATTTGACCTAAAATCTATGGCATGTTTTGCTGTCACTCCGTTATTTTTATAACATGTATGTTCGTCCTTAATGTATTTATATGTGAAAGTCATACACCGATTTCGGTTGTTGCTGAAAATCATATTTGAGTTGTTTTACATTTCGGCGTCATTTATAGCTTGCAATGAGTTATGGGTTTTTCTCATTGTTAAAGGCTATCAGATTACTTATAGTTGCTAACTTCTACGTCATTTGGTCCCTGATGGAGACTTGTCGCATTGGTAATCGTACCACACCCTCTTAGTTTTTCAATACTAATTTCAATGAATTTTCATAGATATTCCGATATCCCAACGAAAACATTATCCAGTTTTCGGGTAAATACTCTGTTTTAATCAAAACCCAATTCATAAAATAAAACAAATTTTTAATATAATTTGTTAATGCTCCATCAATAGCGTTTGCAAAGTAAAGGTAATAAGTTTCGAGAGTGAAATTAATTTATTACATAAACAGTAATAGTATTGATAGACTGACCAATATAAAACAATAATACAAGTACGCTGCGTTTAAAATAACCATTGTATGTTTGTTTGAACTCAGGCATTACTTTAACCTCACCATACAGTTTGGCAAAGAATATTTTATGATTTATATAATAAATATAATAGAATGTAATTGATTTTATTACTTTTTTCAATACATTTTTCGATGTTTTATTACAAGTAAAGTGTCGATACCTTTTAGACCTTAAATTACAAAAGGTAGAACAAATTACCCTAAATCATCCATATTTTTATACAAACACTTTCAACTAACATGCCTGTCGTGTTCATTGCTGTCGTTTTATTAAGGAAACAAAGAATAAATTTCCCGAATGTTTCAGTCAGATTATTTTCGATAAAATGCAGAATTGATAAATGCATAGTGATTCCAGGACTCCACACTTCAGGAATATTTGTAGCTTGCCGTGAACTGTTACATGATGTTTAAGTCATATTCATTTGGTGTAAATCATCACTGACCTTTTTCCGACACGACTTTTCAGTATTTTTAACAAAACGTCTTTTGATGCAGGACGCCATATTGAAATTTTCTAAATGCGCGAAATGGAACACGATACTTTGCCATTTTTTTGTTGGCCGAAACGACAACGTAATAGAGCTTTGTCTCACAATACACGTTGCGCTAGCTAATGCACATAAACAATAGGCTGTTTGTTTACGATCCGCCATCTTTGTTATTTATATTGTAGAGGGCGCTCTTATCATTTTTCAAACTAATAATTTTAAGGGTAAAATATTTATACATTCTTCACTAGCTCTTAAATGTTTGGTTTTGAGTGATCCTGATAAAACAAGAATAAAAAAAGCGCTTCTGACGCACCACATTTGTAAATAATATTGTCATTTTAATAAATTAAACCATTTCGTTGTTAACAAATAATTGGCAATTCATTTTGATAAAAATGTGTTTAATTACTTGCGCGTGTTTGCAAAGTTGTATATATAAACGACCATTGAATATCACGAACTTATCTCTTAGCAGCTATATTAAAGTTGAATTAATAACTTTGGAAAAATATCATTAAAAAAAAAAGATTAAGATGATATGTCAGCTATTGGAGAAGGGTAGAAGTAAAACATATCCATTCTTCCAAGTTATAATTACCATATCATTGTTGTAAAACCAATGCCCCTTATATCATATGGAATATATACTGTACTTTCGTCAGCTTGATGACAAGTTTTGATGCAGAAAAAAAATACAAATTGAATGTTCAATCTGTAGAAATTAGTTTAATTCATTTTTGTTTCAATGTTCACGCCAGTGTTTCTATTATTCCTTCTTTTTTGTTTAAACAATGACAGACCTTTGGTAGTCTTTGATTCATTTTAACGTGTTAAGCTTGATACGAATGAAAACTCAACATGTTTTGCACATTTCTGTACAATGTTTTAAAGATTTTTCTTGTTATATTTCTTGTATCATTGACACAAATATATGTTTTTCATTCATCTAACAAATTTAAGTTACCAATTATCTCAATCCATCGTGTTGGTACTCTGTAAATAGCCTTTCCTATCCAAAATTCGAGTTCATTAGCAATGCCACTTTCCCTGAGGTATTCTTCTCGGCTTTCTAGGCCATTAGGTTTACATTCATCTTGAGCGCGATCCCACGTTATGCCATTCGAATCAGTATGCAATAATTCATGCGCTGATTTTACTAAAGAAATATAAGATAAATTGTAGTAAGATTTGCAATATCAATTCATATAAAAAGCTTTATATTTTAAGTTTAATTTGCATGATACCGTCTGCAATACCATGAACAAACTGCACAACCAACTCTTTACGTCACAAAAAAAATACCCTTTTTCAATCATAAAAATTAACATTATTGACACAAAGCTGGTCAGTGTCAAGGATGCGGCTGGTGTGTTAAGAATTTATGTATATATACAATTCCATGAACAATAAATAACCTGTAATATTAAACAAAAAGTATAACTATATGTAGTTCATGTTTAAAATCAAAACACTGACTAATACATAGAAGGCAATATCGAAACCTTTCTGTCGTCAATTGTGAATACATATATCCCTAACATCACAGAAGAGACATTAATTGTCGAAATCCGGATATGGTGTACAAAGTTTTGCACCTTTGTGATATACCATCTTTTCCGCAAGTTTATTGTTTTCTAATTGGTATTAAATTTTTAATTAAGATCCATGTTAAATCTGGTGATCACTTTATTTGGAAATCGCTAATGGCAGTCAGCAGGGGTTAATAACATCAGCTGTTCGACCTGTTAGTCAAATGCGTTTTGTTAAAATATACTTTTCACTTTTTGGTCTTTTGGAAAATGTTGTTTGTGCTGTATTTAGACCCCTCTAACAAGAAATGAGTTTTAAATGCAAACGTATAAAAATAGCGGTTTTTAACCAACGCAATCATAGATTTGAACGTTGTTTTCAATTTAGACTTGCATATATACATACATATACACATTATAAGATACATGAAGGTAATAAACAAACAAGTCTGACTAAAATATATATCAATTAGTAATAAAACGAATGTGTGAAACGAGTAGGTATTACAATGATCACATGTACAATTGGCTTGTCGTCGGAAACTATTCACTATTAAAGTATTAATCGGAAATTGAAAGTTGATTCATCATTATCCTTATTGGTTACATTAAACAAGGAAGTCGAAAGTTCACATAATATTACATTTTTTAAAAACGACAAAACCTTCATACTTTAAGTACACATTTGCGAATATAGATTATAAAACCAAAAACATTTAGTCGAACCCATTTTTGCCAAATTAGAATACATGTATCACATATTATCGTAAAATGTCGTCTAAACCTATTTGTTCAATGTTGAGATTTAAAATAAAATATCATCAATAACATGAAACAATTATAAATACCTAAATTTATAACAAAAGTCCAAATATCGAAAATGAATTGATTTCAGTTGATCAACATCATGATCTGTATTCTCTTTTAATTGTATCAGTTTCAAATACTGGGCTGAGGAATTGAACATTTTGTATACCTACTTTTTCATTGGTGATAACATGTAAAGATTTTAAAGTATAAACCAGGTTTAATCCACAATTTTCTACAAAAGGAAATGCCTGTACCAAGTCAGGAAGATGACAGTCAAACTATTCTTCATTCGTATGTTTGAGCTTTTGATTTTGCATTTTGTAAAGGAACTTTTCGTTTTGTATTTTCATTAGAGTTCGGAATTTTTGTTATTTCACTTTTCTAATAAAGATGTTACAACTATATATAATTTCTGTGAACACTGAAACACACATACGGAATAGAGTCTCAGTGTTCTTGAGACATTTTCTGTTTTTAATTTGAATGCATACGCGTTTAAACAAAAGAAGAAATTCAGATACATGTAAATATGATTATACGGAAGAAAGCTTTATCTATAACTATGATTTGATATTGAAATTAGATACTAAATGAAAATGGTAAAAAAAAATACTTACCATAATGTATCAAAATTATCACAATTAAAGCATATAAAATGAGCATGTCAACGGCAACCATTGATGATAACAGCATACGGGAAAAACGTATCTGAATCATCATTGTATACACTTACGACAAAACAAGGAAGTTAATAGTTAAAAAAACTAATACATTAGGGAAAAACTACAAAATGTACTTATTTGTAACATCTCATTGCTGAAATTAAGTATAAGTAGAAAAGAGTTAATTAAACACATTTACGACGTATTTAAGTATGTCACATTATCGCTATTTTTTTAAATGTGCTTTGTTCTTTTTTTGTGAAAATATTTACAGGATAAAAGCCTATAAGCTTACTATTATATAAGGAGATGAGGTATGATTGCCAATGAGACAACTATCCATCAAAGTTCAAATTAAGTAATCCTCAGCAAGTATAGCCAACCGTGCGGCCTTTAACAATGAGAAAAAACCCTTCCGAATAGTCGGCTATACATTTCTGCTTTGTCCCAAAAAAAATATATCTTATATAATTATAATATTATGATATATTTGTATAGTCCCAAATAGGATTACAATATTTGTCGCTTGACTCTTAGCAACATTCAAGCAACCAATCAATATTTTTATTCATTCAGAAGTATATTATGTGTTTTCACGAAGACAAAGACCTTGTATTGAAATACGAAAAATACATATGGTAAAATTATTTACAACGTTTATAAATTGTCCTTTAAATATTTCTCGAAGCATATACGCATCGGTGGTCAACGATAGCGTAATTGCAGAGACAGCTAGCGTTATTCTACCCTTTGTCTGCTCACAAAAAAATAATAATTAGATTTTGCTGCTTCTCTTTTAAGCAAGCGCGTTCTGATTTAAAATATAACAACTGATCCCCTTGAGTTTTGAATAACGTTTCCAGGTAAGTCTTCCTGTGGACTGTTATCTTAAGAACTAGTACATGAAATATCCTGCTCAACGCGATTGACTTGTCAATAGATGTGTTTATAATCATATTACATATTAACATATTCCTGTCCTGAAATGCGTTTAGTATTTGCCACTGGACTTAAAACAGCAATTAACCGCTCTATCTTTTGAGCTTTGCTGTGTAAAGAGTCTGATTGATAACGCAAATCATCATTAAAGTTCATTCATTGCTACGGTATAGTTTATTATCAATTTAATTGTTCTTGAAATAGAGATGTCGAAGATATTTAAGGAATATTCAAATCTATAAGTCGAAGACAAAATGATAAAACCGTGGCAGAACACGAATAGTCTTCAAACACAACATAGAAACCTCAAGACTAAGCAACACGAACCTACCGAAAACCAGTGGTGATCTGAAGTACTCCGTTCTAAAATGTACGTTTTTATCTATTATCCTTATTCTGTTTTGTACACTGATAATTCAATTTTGATCTGAAACGGTCATTTTGGTCTGAACAGCTCTTAAAAGAATGAACTATAAATTATATTGTTCGGTCAATGGACATACTATTTACAGTTGTTGTTTACTTGTGCACATCAACATGATACTGAATTGTCTCAAAAGCTACGGAACAATACTGGATGATTAACTGCAATCAAATTGTCTAAATAGTTCATTTACCGCAGTGGATAAGTCTGATAATTTACAGAAAGACTGAACATAACTGAATATTTTATTATTCAGACTTGAGATGATGTTAAGATTAAGGCCATAGTTTATGTATTCTTATTCAAAAATAAATGTATGCGTAAAGCCTATTTCGACATGTTTTGCCATCATTATGACATCACCAGTGACATTTCTTACTTAAATTGTTAATATTTTACCTGATTGGTGATCAATAAACTGAACATGTCTGTGATAATTTTGAATGGTTATCTATTTTGGCAATTTCCGGGGTAAAATATTGACTATTTCCATATCTTCTTCTTTATTAACGAATCGTTTTGGCACGGACTTATAACCTGAAAGAAAAATATACCGTTATTGAATATCCGTTTCACAGATGACAGCGGATATGTTCCATTTGTCGTAACCACAATTCCGTCCCCTTTTTACCGAATGTGACCTACCGAACTAGAGTTATTACCGGTTTGTACTAACATGAGCAACACGAGGGATGCCACTTGGGGAGCAGGAATTGCGTACCCATCGGGAGCACCTCAGATTACTCCTAGTTTTTGGGGTTGTGTTGCTAGGTCTTTAGTTTTGTATGTTGTGTTTTGTGTACTGTTGTTTGTCTGTTGGTTTCCTTTTTTGTTAAATGTACCATGTTAAATGTAATGAGGCTGACATGTATAAGGATCAGACAAACCAATTGCATATGTCAGTAAAAAATTGCTTTAGTTCTGTGTTAATGCCTGCTTAAACCACTAGTTATGCTTTTAATCAGTCTTATGGATATATAGGTTTTTAACCGGTCATTGTGATAAGCAAGTTTTGATACCAGCTGGCTCTGTGCTTGTTTATATAAAGAATAAGTGCATCCATTCATTTATTAGTGTATTGCTAAGAAACTGTACTCATATTATAATACACTCAATACATATATTTTGGAATTTCTTTTCGTGAATTAACACCCTTGGTAAAAATAATTTTATTTGATGATGTATACTGTACATGTTTTAAAAAAGAAAAGAATTTATGATTCTTAAACTATTTCCAAGACATACACATGGTATATAAATGCATTGGAAATAATAAAATATATGGTGGGACATGTATAATTTTATGCCAATTTTTTTTTTAGTCTTGTATGAAATTTTCAACTATGATAAAAGCTTTTTGTTATTTTAAAATTTCCCGTCGAGCGTAATTACAGAGGAATACATTTATTGTCCAAGTGCGTATTTTTTTTTATAGTAAAGTGGTATCGTTTATAGTATGTGGTCTACATTTATGATATGTGAGAAATATTGAGGTAAAATATAATACAGTTCATCCTGAGTTATCAAATATACTGATTAAAAACAGTGGCTCAATTTCAGTCAAATAATATAAAAATGGTTGTTCCATGAAAACGATTGTAGAAATATCAGTGAATTGTCATAGAGTTAATGCAAGCTAATTTTGAATTAATTTCACATCAGGGCCATATAAAAAAGACCCATTTTTTTCTTAGTGTATCACTGGTCCATGTTTGCATGCTAGCTACATTATGTCAACCAAAATATAGATGCCTAACTATAGCCCAAAACTGCGATTATGATTGAGTGTGTCAAAAAAGGATGACAAAAATACCGAACTCCAAGGTAAATCCAAAAAGGTTAAGTCAAAGTTTAAGCAATTAATCACGACAAGGACATTCTTAACCAAAACAAAACGAGATTATAATGTCTTTCATATATAACTATATATATATATCATATATATAATACTGTGAATTTTAGAAAAAAAGGTACCTCTTTATCTTGGTTTAAAACATTCTCCGATTCAAAATAAAACAGGAACATGTAAATTTTCTAAATTGTATCGCTTAGTAGCATTTGATTTTATTAAAATATGTAAATCAAATAGTTGAATCAAAATGTTGTATCAGGGTTTTTCTGCTTGAATTCAAAATATTAGTCGTGAAAAGAGAATAAAGCATTCACAATCTCAGGCTAATGAAAGGGGTCAGAGACCCGTGTGATCATATTACATTGTAGCTTTTGATTGCCATTATTGCGATTATAAATAAAAAACCGCACAGCTATGATGAATTAAAATTTAGAAATAGTTTATTATATTAGTTAAGCTTGCACTCAACACATGTACTCCCATTGTCCTCAACTTCAACATCCACCATTAACCTGAAGTTTTGTTCAAGTGAAAGGAATTCAATATGTTGGGCTTTAAGCTTACAACTTTCTAAGCTCCACAGTGACCATTACCAAGATTTCCAAGAGCCAGCAATTCTTTATTTCACAACGTACTCAACGAATGAAATGCCAGTTAAACTGTTTTATATATTCCAATATCCTCTACGGTTCATTTGGCTTTATCGGTTTACATATGCTTTGACATTTAAGTTCTGAAAATAACTTTATGCCCTAACTTGACATCGGTAAACTAGCTTCCTATTATTCAAGAGTGACATGTCAACTAGCCGAGGCATCAATCTAGTGATTGCAAAGACAGTCATCAAATATAAGAAGGTTTTTACTTGAGAGCACCAGACGCACATGCTGAGCGTTGGCACGCGAGTATTACCATCTAGAAGGCCCAATCAAATACAAAGGTGTCGAACATTTTAAACCATACATTCAATTATGGTGTACCACATCTTGCTACATCTATTAATTCCGGGGCTAGAACCATTTTTTTTTGTTTCTTATTTATAACACGTTTCTTTTTAAAATTATCTATATAAGAATGTAGCTAACATGGTGTTCGTGTAATGCATTTAACAGTTGTAACCTATGTGACCAATGTTTATCTATATAACTATGTTTCTGTTTGTTTTATCAAATATTATTTCGACTAACACTGAAATATTAACGTAAAGGTTATTGAGGAGATAATTATGTGTCCTGTGAAGGAGAGACAGTAGATAACTGACAGTTAAACGCAAAAGTAAAACAAAAGCTGACAACATCATGCCAAACACAACATAGAAAACTAAAGACTGAGCAACACGAACCCAACCAAATATTGGTAGTTATACCAGGTGCTCCAGAAGAGTTAGTAGCTTCAGCAACATATGTGACACCCGTCGTATTACTTCTATAAATTATGTTATAACGTTATATAAAGTAATTATGCGTCATGCAATAGCGGATTGGTAATTGATTCTTAACTAACCCTTACCAATTTTGTAAGCCATCGGTCATGTTACTATTTCTAACCTTCAAACTTTACCGAATGATTTTTTTTTCAAATAAACCGTTTTTTATTACAAAGGATAGAGAATAATTTTACACAGACATTGAAAAATTTAAAGGCATAATAACACCACTCAAACCTAAAACGAGATAAACACAAACTGGTTAGTTTATATGCTCTGTAAGCAGATCATGCTCCACATGTGTCATTCGTCCACATGTTGATCACGTAAGTACAAATGTTGTGATAAGTCTTAGTTGGTAGGTCACATTCGAGGAAATAGGACGAAATTGTTGATACGATAATTAGAACCTGTCTGTCGTCATCTGTGAAACATAAATGCCATAACGGTCAATCAACTCGTGATGGCTTCCGTAAAACTTTAAATATATGCCCTCAACTTAAGTACTTGGAACTTTTGGTTTAATAACTTCCTTGTAAGCACCTGCTTTGTATCAAGGATCTTGATTATCATGTTACAAATTGTTAAACATTACATTAGGAAATTCCAAAATGAGTAAAGATCCCGAGGATACTCATGTCTTCAAATAAGTCATAACATTTAACTTTTTTTTTTCAACTTTACATGTTTGAATTGCCACACATAAGAATTAAGTAGATTAAGTACTAGTGTAATAACTCTTTTTCAAATTTTTCAAAATAGAATAAATTAAAGAATTAGATATATATATGCATTGATAAATATAGCTATGATATAATATTAGAATTACCTGTTTCAAACTTCAGTAGTTGTAGTTCCTTTTTTAGATTCTGCAGATCAACATTTGAAGGTTTTGCTCCGGTTGGTCCTACCAAAACTGTTAGTAGCAACAATATTTTCAGATATACCATTTCTTCTCAATAACCTTTACGTTAATATTTCAGTGTTAGTCGAAAAAATACTTGATAAAACAAACAGAAACATAGTTATATTGATAAACATTGGTCACATAGGTTACAACTGTTAAATGCATTACACGAACACCATGTTAGCTACATTCTTATATAGATAATTTTAAAAAGAAACGTGTGATATCTCTTGTGTGTTTTTACTAACTATAAATAAGAGACAAAAAAAATGGTTCTAGTCCCGGAATTAATAATGTGGCAAGATGTGGTACACCATAATTGAATGTATGGTTTAAAATGCTCGACACCTTTGTATTTGATTGGGCCTTCTAGATGGTAATACTCGCGTGCCAACGCTCATCATGTGCGTCTGGTGCTCTCAAGTAAAAACTTTCTTATATTTGATGACTGTCTTTGCAATCACTAGATTGATGCCTCGGCTGGTTGACATTTCACTCTTGAATAATAGGAAGCTAGTTTACCGATGTCAAGTTAGGGCATAAAGTTATTTTCAGAACTTAAATGTCAAAGCATATGTAAACCGATAAAGCCAAATGAACCGTAGAGGATATTGGAATATATAAAACAGTTTAACTGGCATTTCATTCGTTGACTACGTTGTGAAATAAAAAGAATTGCTGGCTCTTGGAAATCTTGGTAATGGTCACTGTGGAGCTTAAAAAGTTGTAAGCTTAAAGCCCAACATATTGAGTTCCTTTCACTTGAACAAAACTTCAGGTTAAGGGTGGATGCTGAAGTTGAGGACTATGGGAGTACGTGTGTTGAGTGCAAGCCAGCTTAACTAATATAATAAACTATTTCTAAATTTTAATTCATCATAGCTGTGCGGTTTTTTATTTATAATCGCAATAATGGCAATCAAAAGCTACAATGTAATATGATCACACGGGTCTCTGACCCCTTTCATTAGCCTGAGATTGTGAATGCTTTATTCTCTTTTCACGACTAATATTTTGAATTCAAGCAAAAAAACCCTGATACAACATTTTGATTCAACTATTTGATTTACATATTTTAATAAAATCAAATGCTACTAAGCGATACAATTTAGAAAATTTACATGTTCCTGTTATATTTTGAATCGGAGAATGTTTTAAACCAAGATAAAGAGGTACCTTTTTTTCTAAAATTCACAGTATTATATATATGATATATATATATATATAGTTATATATGAAAGACATTATAATCTCTTTTTGTTTTGGTTAAGAATGTCCTTGTCGTAATTAATTGCTTTGACTTAACCTTTTTTGATTTACCTTGGAGTTCGGTATTTTTTGTCATCCTTTTTTGACACACTCAAACATAATCGCAGTTTTGGGCTATAGTTAGGCATCTATATTTTGGTTGACATAGTGTAGCTAGCATGCAAACATGGACCAGTGATACACTAAGAAAAAAATGAGTCTTTTTTATATGGCCCTGATGTGAAATTAATTCAGAATTAGATTGCATTAACTCTATGACAATTCACTGATATTTCTACAATCGTTTTCATGGAACAACCATTTCTATATTATTTGACTGAAATTGAGCCACTGTTTTTAATCAGTATATTTGATAACTCAGGATGAACTGTATTATATTTTTACCTCAATATTTCTCACATATCATAAATGTAGACCACATACTATTTACTGATATATGTTAACGCAAAACAATGGATCAGAGGGAATGTTACTGCTTAGAAATGAGAAGTTGACAATTAAAAAATTGAAATCATCACGTTTGTCATAGATTTTACTCTGAAATCGTCCATCTGTATCAATATCGATGAAATAAATTTATTATATATCCCAGATCTTGAGATCAAGGATACTCCTGAAAGTAGAAGGTTCGCTTGATAGGTAGTTAAGCCAAATCAAATACAAAAGTGAAGAGCATTAAAAAATTACAAATTAGAAATTAAAAAGTTGTGCTTATTTAGGCCAAAGCTATCTTCACCTTGGTGTAGAAGAACCTCAGTGTTTCAAATGCGTCAACATTTTATACACAGTAACAAAATATTAAAAGTACCATCTTTTTGCTTTGAATTGATTACAATTATGATCACTAGTAAACGAGTTTTAGTGGGAAATGGTCATTTTGACCTTTACCTCAAATGAAAAGACTGAACAATAAATTTTTACTTTATGTTCAGTCTTTCCGTCAATATTCAGATTACTTGATTGTAGTTAATTCAGTACTGTTAAGAGAGTTCGCTTAACTTGCAATCAATTCAGCACTGGTTAATAGCTTTTCATACAATCCAAAATATTGTTTGTCTATTCCTTTAAACATGTTAAATTACAGCTACTGAACAGTCTGATCATTGCCTAAACAGATCTCAACTGACTGCAAGCAAATGGTCTGAGCAGTGCTGATTTAACCGCCATGGATAGGTCTGAAAATTGACTGAAAAAAATGAAAATGGCTTCATAGTTGATTGTTCAGTCTTTAATGAGCTGTTCAGTTCAAAATAGATGTTTCAGACTAATCCTAATTTACTTGTGGATGTAAAGGGACCAGGCAATTTACATCTCATGAAATGCTTACACCACTTAAAGAGTATTTAGATTACAAGTTGATAAGACAGGAACACAACAACAAACTTTGCCAAATGATATCATCAAAATGTCTGACGTTTTGACGAACAACACATTTTTAGAGTTTGGTGAATTGATATTTAAGCAGATAGTTGATATTCTAATGGATACGTACTGTGAACAACAACTGGTTTACCTGTTTTTGTGCTCACATGAAGCAGAATACATTCAGAATCTCAAAGACAAAAATAAAAAGCCATCTTGAATAGATCTTTTATTTCAATATCGAAGATGTCCTGTCATTAAATAATAGACATTTCAATCAATGTTTACCATTTATATATCCCAGATCCTGAGGTCAAGGATACTCCTGAAGGTAGAAGGTACGCTTGATAGGTTGATATTTTCATCGATATTGTTACAGATGGACGATTTCAGAGTAAAATCTATGACAAACGTGATGATTTCAATTTTTTAATTGTCAACTTCTCATTTCTAAGCAGTAACATTCCCTCTGATCCATCGTTTTGCGTTAACATATATCAGTAAATGCATTACCCTCGTATGTGTTCACACTATACGGACGTCATAAGCTGGGTAATGCTCCTTATACAAAAAGCTGCTCAAACAGATGTACTACTGAAATCGAACCAACAAGTTTTAAAGTCACCACCACCACGAGTTGGTTGGTCGAGACGATGTGTCAGTGCCTTAAATCCAAGGACTTCTTAAAGACATGTTTTCATGTTATTGTCTGAACTGTATCTGAAAAGATTGTTTCCTATTCACGATTGAGCAGTTTAACTGAATGTGGAATCGCATGGAGGCTGAAACATGCATACTAGGAGAAGGCTCCTGCTTTGTCGACGAACCCGGTCTCGTGCATTTTCTCAGTTTTTTAATGTAAACGTGTTTTTTTTTTTTTAATCTTTTTTAACGATTTACGAGATTTGAATATCGGTAGACTATACTGTCCAAAAAAAATAAAATGCAACAACCATTTTTTTTTTCTTCATATATGATTTTTTTTCAAAAATTTGCGTTATTGAGACATTGACACATAATCAAATTTAA
This sequence comes from Mytilus californianus, assembly GCF_021869535.1. Classification (NCBI taxonomy): domain Eukaryota; kingdom Metazoa; phylum Mollusca; class Bivalvia; order Mytilida; family Mytilidae; genus Mytilus; species Mytilus californianus. The sequence continues at coordinate 346,938 of NW_026262695.1, read as the reverse complement.
AATTTAAAATATTCGATAATTAAATTTTAACTCTTATCGTTGATGCTGATCACACATGACCAGTTTATATAGGCATGTGTAACGCAAGATGAGCATGGTGTATTGGAAAAATTAGGGCAGTTGCACATGCGAATCCTGTATAATGATTAAGCGTGTTTCATGAGAATTAAAGACACCTAGCAATCTAATTTAAAATAGTCGTTAAATCGTTTCTCTAAGCTGCTCAGATATGCCAGGACTAATTGCAGGGACCCGGAACATCACCAAACATCTTCCTTTCGGAGCAGTACTGTCTATAGAACTCGCCAAGGAATTTGTTTTTTCCCTGCTGAAAAGGCTGCCAATAATATCATTATTGTTTGACGTAAATTTTACATTGAGGTTCTGCAAAAGGAAATCACGAATTCCAAAACATTCCACCTGACTCCATTTTCGGAAAATGACATCTGTAACAAACATTAAATTTTAGCTACCTCTTTAAAAGCATAACCGAATAACATGAAAGTTCCAACTATGTACTGGCTTCCGAAGCTGCACAAAACACCTTACAAATGTAGATTTATTTCGTCTTCAAGCCATTGTTCCACTACGAAACTGTCTATTCTACTTACTAGTTCACTTGGTACAATAAAACACCTGGTAATAAATAAGGCATTTGAAAATAGTGGAAAATAATTACTTTTGGAGTGTCAAAATTTCGATGGAAGTACTTGATAAATTGCATGCTCATATTGGTGATTTTGCATCTGTTCAAAGTTTTGATTTTTCTACCATAGATACCACTTTTCCTCATAATCTCATTAAGAAAAAAATCATACACTGAATAAAATGGGCATTTAAAAAGTCATAATGCAAATGGATATGTTCAAACTCTTTTAGGTCATTTTTTTAGTAACAACAAACAAAAGAACTATGTCAATTGGATCTGCTTTCATACGATAACTGCACTTGATTTTTTACTAGATAACATTTTTGTCCGTATAACGTCAAATTATCGGAATTCCAATGGGGAATAACTGTGCACCACTTGATGCGTACCTGTTTCTGTATTGTTACGAGTTACAATTTGTGAGACTATCAAAACAACATCTGATACAAAAATTTAATAACACTTTTATATATTGGCTCTCAATAATGACGACTTCAGTATGTACACTAAAGAGATGTATCCTGCTGAACTGAGGCTAATACTAACAATGAACACTGCCCTTTCCTGGATCTTGATATCTACACCTTTAACGGGGAGCTTGATACCAAAAGTTACGATAAAAGAGATGATTTTTCATTTCCTATTGTTAATTATCCATTTTTAGATGGTGCCGTTCCCCTATCGCCATCTTATGATGTTTATATATCTCAACTTGTTCGATTCGCTCTTGTATTTAACAACGTATTTGATTTTAACGTGCAGACTTCTTATACGTTCAGGTATTTCACATCCAATCTTTAATGGTAATATTCTATACAAAGCACAAACATATCGTCATTTACCTCAAAAGCTAATCAAACCTTTAAACAGACTTATTCAGAAGGGATATAGTTACGCTAATGTTGTCAGATTATTAAGGATGGCATTTCTTTTGAAATAAATAAAGGCAACAGTAGTAGACCGCTGTTCAAAAGTCATAAATCGATTAAGCGGAAACAAATCCGGATTACAAACTTAAACCGGGGGAAACACAATAAATATAAGAGGAAAACAATGGAACAACAGAAACAGTGAACTGCAACAAAAACAAACGTCAACATACATAGAGACGGACTATTTGATAACAACTGCCATATTCCTGACGTGGTAATTAATGTTGATTCACTCATAGGGTCTTTGCATCGGAAATAAACACATTTATTCTAAAAACAGTTATTGCCATGATACGGGTTATGTTCTTCTCATATATTTTATGATGGTATGATACTATACCCCTAACGGGAGGAATTGTGCTTGATTTTCATATAATGGAGAAATAATCTTTCAATCAGTTAAATTGAAGTCTGGAGCTGGCATGTCAGTAGCTGTTCGTAGTCCTTTGTTAATGTATGCATCATTGTCATGTTGCTTAGTTTTTTCTGTTACTTATTCAAACATCGGACTCGGACTTCTTTTGAACTGAGTTTTACGGTGCGTATTTCTATATGTTTGTTTATTCTACATTCGCTAGAGGTATGGGGGAGGGTTGAGATCTCACAAAACATATTTAATCTCGATGCATTTATCGCTTGTCCCAAGTCAGGAGCCTCTGGCCTTTGTTAGTCTTGTATATTTTTTTAATTTTGGTTCATTTATATGTTTCGGAGTTTAGTATGACGTCCAATTGCGCTGAACTAGTACACGTTTTTGTTAAGGGGTCAGCTGAAGTCTGCCTCTTGTAGCAGGATTTTTTTCGCTGTGTTAAAAATCTATTTTTGGCCTTGGGCTGTTTATTGCTCTTTAGTTGTGTTGTCTCTTTGACTCATTCCCCGTTTCTGTAGTTCAGTGGTTGTCGTTGGATCATGTCTGTCATATTTATTTTCGTAAATCACTTTATTATAGAAAAGGCCGTTTGTTTTTTTTTGTCAATTGAATTGTTGAATATTTCATGTCGGCGCTCTTTATAGCCGACTATACGTATAGAGATTTTCTCATTGTTGAAAGCCGTACGGTTGCCTATAATTGATTACATCAACTTCATTTGAACTTTGGTGGATAGTTATCTCATGTGCAATCATACTACATCTCCTTATTTTTATATGTATTGGCCGTTTAAAAATAGAAAATTTTACGATCAACAGTCTCGCTATAGAAATAATGACCCAATATTGTTCGGAGAATGTGTAGTGGGATCATGTAAGCTAAATGTCGAAACTAGATCCTATTTAATTCCTTTATGATTATATAACTAAATGATAAAAACAAACAATGTATTGTACTAAGCTTTTATATTTCTATAATTCAGCCTTTCGAGCATTTACAGTACAAAACAAACTTTTTTCCAATGTTCCTAAAGGACATATAACTGTATTTGACAGTGTCTATACAAGCGAAGGAAAAAGATACAATCCCCATTCAGGAACATTTATTGCGGATGTTTTGGGATCGTATACATTTCTTTTTACTATCAGAGTTAGATACCACAGCTAGTTATTTTTCACTCAACTTGTAAAAAACAGTAATAAAGTGGTTGAAGGAATGTCAATGTCTGGCACAAAATACCATCAACATAGCAGTGAAAATAATTTTGCAATCATTCATTTAAGCATCGGTGATAAAGTAAAACCGGTCCATGGGATGGAAACACCTGTACCTTTGATGACTTATCTAGTTTTTCGGGATATCTAATGAGTTTTTCTTAAAACATTTTAACCTTCTTGACATCTCTCAAACAATTCTGAAGTCACAAGTGCATGTAAAATGCTTACAACAGTACTATACAACATAATTCTAATAAAAATGAGAAACAATTAATCTAAAAACAAAGCTTATCAATTGTAATAATTTGATACTAGAACTGAAGGTAGATGAATTGAAGTTACAATGATCTGTTAATTCTGGTGATCCAGTAAACAGGATAATTAACCTGTCATAACGTTTCAGGTGTTGCCTATTGGTAATATTTTTTTCTTTTTCTTTTGTTAAATTAGTTTTTAATATATAATGTCAAATTTTATTATTATATGATTATCACCTTCGTATGTTTTGCTCACCATCACCGAACACTGTCAAAATATCCTTACGACACATGTCTCTTTACATTCACAGAATGCTCAGAAAGTAACAAAATAAAATTGAACGCAGAAAACGTGTGAAAGAATATCTGTGCTTGTGAAAAATGAAAATGTAACTTTAATGTTAATTGATTTGATAAGCGAATTACTCCTAATTTATATCAATGACTTTCATAATTTTATATTTGGCCAAGCGTTCACAAGAAATAATAACACTGCCTCAACAGGACAGTTTGTACCGTATAGAAAACTAAACTACTCTGGATATCGATGATACTTGAACTATTTTTTCGAAGTGTCTTCTCAAAATTAATATCAGAGTTTGTGAACGTGAGTTATCAGTGGCATCTCGTTTGGTTTACTTATATAATTCTTTAATTCAACTTAAATATGGGCTTAAGTTACTGTCTTAAGAGTAAATACTGATGTTTTTTTCACGTGTGTCCATATATGAAAATGTATGCACATATAGGCTGAAATATACAAATTAAGAACTACTATGTTGGAAAACGACAGACAATAGCGTATGGCAAAAAATAAAAAAAAAAACAAAGCAACGACAATGCAAATTTTCTATAAAGTATTTTGCTACAATAATTCCTGACAAACGATTTAACTTTCATGTCCTACTTTTCGTTTAATTGATGACTAGACACGTCTTGTGATAAATTGCATTGGTGTGACTAGTGTTACATGTGATAAACTACGAAAGGATGACAAATTGTTAGGTTTTACAAATATATGTTTACAATATGAAAGTTGAATTAATATCAGAGTTACATATTTGTCTTAATTTGACCATGAACGGGGCGTAACATTTGGTAACATCAAAACTGCTAACATTCTTCTTGACATCTTTCCCCCCAATTTGGGGGGATCATAGATCAAGTGTGCGTTGTATAATGTCATTGCATTTTATAAACAACATATTCACAATCAAATATGGCAATCAAATGACCAATAATGTCACAGCAAAACACAGGAACTATAAACAAAATTGAAGACACAACACGGGACACATCGAGATAAAATTTAAATAACTTGGCAGGAATTATTGTATAAAGTTTCGGCATAAAAACTTCATTTTTGGTCAAAAATCAAAGAAGATCAGTATTGAGCAAAAGAGAGAACATCAACACTGATAAGTTATGTAAAAAATAAATACACCAAATGTAAAAGTATAGTATACATCATTTAGCCAGCGTTTTTGCACGTCACAATTTGGTTTATACTTTTTAATAATTTTGCCCATTTGTTAAAACTATAATGATCTTACATCCTGTAAAGATTCGATTTTTCAACACTTAATGTTTATCTTCCGTGAAGCTCGACTCGAAAATGTTTAAAAATCCAAAAAGTAATGCAAACTTTGTAAACGGGATAAAACGGTAAAAGACCAAAAAATATAGCCAAATAAACATAGAACTGCACGAGGGATACGTATTTCTTTTTTGAAAATGAATTTAAAATTGAAAACGGCAAATATCAATCAAAAAAACATTCGTATTTTCAAAACACTGGTAACAGTCGACCAGTTAATGAATCGACCCAGTGGAAGTAATAACATTAACAGTGTCAATTTTACTGCAACCGATGAAACCAAAAATAAAAGATGAAGAGCTGATTAAACCACAAAAGACCTAAAGTATAGCTAAACATGGACAAGAAATCAGGGATTTGTACGAGAAAGATATATATTTCACAAAGTTAATACCTTGCAGAATAAATTTTGATTGCATTATTTGTATGTAGCATTTTGTAGAATAACAATGAGTAATCACGTGTTAGTGAACAATCGCAAAAATAAACGCACGCAATAATTTCTGAATTTACAACTATATTAAGGTTACGAAATGCATACACGCATTAAAGATATTTGAATAATGCGAAGTATTTAACCCTTTTATTCAAAACATGTGCTTGTTGGAAAACTCTATTAAGAAGAGACAGATTACCAAAGGGATAAATTCAAAAATTATAAGTTGAAAATTGAAAATACCCTGCCGTTAAAAGACTAGACACATGTCTACAAGACACTGCATAGAAAACTCAAGATTTGAACAACATAAACTCAACCAAACGTAAATGATGATAACAGGTGGCAGGAGTTAGCAGATCTTCTTTTACATATTCCATCCGCCGTGCTGTCATTGCAAGTACTAATTCGGTGATAATAGATTCGTCACTATAGAGGAAAACCTATCTGGATTGTGGCTACAGCAATTTAAACATATCCATGGTTTACATATTTTTCAATGTGAGGCAAAGTAGCTAAAAGAGCGTAAGCATAACAAGCAAGACCGTCTAGGTTAAACTATACAAGAAAATTTTGACTTATATCAAAATTCATTACTTTATTAACTTGAAATTTACAAACCAAATGTATCGTAAACGTCACTCCAATAGCAGAGTTGTTCGTAAAAAAGCTATTTCAGAGCACATATTCTATCCACACCCTTCACAAATGCTTCAGTCAAATTGATAAGTTTTGTTATATGACACAATTGTTCTGAATATGCGATTAGCATTATGCATTGGACGATTGAAATCATAGAATATATACCCAGTTGGATATATTTACCTTGTTTTGCCCATCCTTGTGCAGATAAAAGATTTCGATTTGCTATTCCATGTATTCCTTTAAATCATTTTGTCGATATCCTTATCCTGTACTGCACTTAAAACAAGCTAGGCCAGGTAAAATCCATACAGATACAAATAGGTAACGATTGAGCACACAAACCTAACGGAAACTGGGAATGAACGCTGGAGCCCCTGAAGGGTAAACAATTCCTGCTACAGAAGTGGCATCTAACGTGTTACTCATTAGAAGTAAACATACGATAATAGGTTACACATGAAAAAAATAACGTCACCATAGACGAAAAGGGGATGGATTATATTCAATACATATGGAATCTACCAGTGGTCACCTATTACACGTTAACATATCAACAACAGCCGTTCTTTTGTATGTTCAAGTATTGTACACGGAACTTATTTTACTATCCAAAATGCGCATTTCAACAGTTGATGTCTCTACGGGTATGCACGAGGCCACATTATCAAAAAAAGAAACCTGTTAGAAATGTTAAAGAGCTAATCTAAACGAAAAGGACCATACAAATTGCCAAGTAGAGAAACGGGATTAGAGCCATAATCAACATGATTATGGAGGAAACGTTTCTGTGACATGATCTATCATTGATATTGTCATATTTCTAAATTTAACGTTTTACAAAACTTTGAATTGTATGAAATACTAAGGATTTTCTTTCCCAGGAATAGATTACCTTAATTGTATATGTTAATTCCACTCGGAATTTTTGGCCCTTAATGCTCTTTAACCTCGTATCTTATTTGGCCTTTTAGCTGTTTTGATACGAGCGTCACCAATGAGTCTAATGTAGACGAAACTTGTAACTGGCGTACAAAATTATAAGCCTGGAATCGTTGATGATTTTTTTTTTTTGATTTGAAATGATTTTGCAGGTTAGTAAATCGCAATGTGTCTCTTGTTCCTGGTTTTAATATTCATTAAGATTGATTTAATGCGATGAGATATATATGAGATTTAAGGTCAATAATGAACAAAACAAAGATATTCCACTATGCAGTACTAACATTTTGAAGGCGTAGTTTAAATTTAGTTTTCAATAAGCCTTGTCATACATGCTGGTTTCTGTCATGACGGATACAGATCGATCATAGTCTTATTCCGGTATCATATTTGAAAAAGAATGGTCATAGACATTTTCTGAATCTGATTTCCTGGACCTTGACGTTGTATCATATGTCTGATGCTCACAGCTTCGAATTCCTACGTTGCTGTCATAGGTATTCTGATTGGTTTCTTCTCGCCTTCTGTCAGTTAGATTGAAATGATCATACTCTCCATCGACAGACTCTATATATGTGTCCTCAACATTACGATTTTTGTTCACTTGTACATAGCAAATATTTGTATGTCCTTGTTTGTTTGTGTCCATAGTAAGATTCCCTATCTCGTCATTCACAATTCCATAAGTATGGTTAATTTGTTGTTTTAGTTTTATCTCTTGGTCGTTCTTTGTCTCATTGTTACATGGTTTTTTTGTCAAATCATTTTTACCATTAAATGGGCCAATTCGTTCAAAAATAAACACAAATTCTGTTTGGTAAAGCAAAGCTTTTTTTCAAATAAACATGTATGTGCTTCTGTCGGTTAAATGTATATGAAAATACTAATTGAATTAAAAAGTTGGATATATCTTGTTATCTATGTGCATGTAATAGCAAACATTCTTTCTTTCTATCTTTCTGATTTCTCTCAATGAAGTGAATACGCTAAATAATCCTCAGAACAATCAACATAATTTGATCATTTTCGTATAAATGTATTGTAAAGTAATTTGTAATTACATTTTTAAAGATCAACTGTTTGATATCGAATGCTTATTACACTGTATTATTTTTGAATTTTAGGAAAAAACTTCATGTATACACCCATGTTTTCCTCAAGTTACCGGTTATTTATTTTTAAAACCAACTTTATTTGTTACATTCTTATTTTCACTAATTAAAAAAAAAACAAAAATATGGACATGTTCGTACTAAAAGATTACATATCAGTTGTTTCTAGTAGATATTACAAATAGTCGCATATACGATTTTTTTCAAAACAAATAGTAAGGAAGAAAAGAGAAAATGATGAAAATCTTCATTGATAGTCAAGCAATTTTCTAACTCAAACAATAGACCACTTTCGAGACTTGTCCTTCACCAGACAAGTTCGTCAATTATGCGTGCCTTCATGATCGTCATTACGCAGGATAAACTAGAAATAATGTATGTTTCTTATATACTTATTCACGATTCCCCTAAACGAACGAATGGTGTTCACTAAAACCAAGCTTTTTAACGGAAATGCACCAAACTCGACAGTGGTCTATTAAATTATCGGCTTTTAACTATTATCACAAATATCTTACGAGAAAAAAAAGTACGTCACGAACATTTCAGTATTGCTAACAACAATTGTAGTTGTAAGATATTTCAATGAAAAGAACCACTATTATCTTTGATGCATTTTAAAAAGAGAAGTAATCCTATATTAAAATACAAATGTACTTATTTTTCCGTTTAATTACCGAGCAATTTGTTTACGATCTGCGTTGGTTAAAGAATAACTTCAACAACGATTTGGATTTCATCTATTGGTGTGTTGTATCATAGGATATATATGTTAAAAGAAAAGTACCGATTTAAAATGAATATGGTTTAAAACAGAAATACAGATAGGGAATGGTCAAATACTAAATGCATGTTCATTTTAACATCATTCCGTATTTTTTATGATTTCGTATCATAGTTTCAAAATTCAGCTGAAAGTGCAAAGTTATATCAACATATGACTAGGAGTTGAATGCAACTGATTCATTCAAATGCAGTTTAAGGAGACAATTGAAATGTTGTGTTCCGATCCTTGCAGCGAATAAGTCGGAAGAAGAAAAAAAACACCTACAGTTAAGCGACTTGTAATCAATTTTATATATTATTTTCCTTGTTTTCAATGTATTATTTGAAATTGCTACACACAACCTTTCATATGAGAAATTTCAGCAGATTTGTTACACATTTTGAAAGAAAATGAATTGATACCTTAGTCTGCATACCACTACTGATGTGACAAAAAGCAGAATAGTGATCGCTGAAACGCAGCCACCAGCAATAGCATCTGAAAAATTAATCAAAAGAATAATGAAATCAGAAAAAACAAATTTAACTGCTTAAAATAAAAATAGAATTTAACAATACAATGTATTTTTTGGTTGGCTTTCAAAAGGGCGTATACTCCATATATTTTCTTTGAAATAAAGACATTAGTTAATGATAAGGTCATAATGAAAAAAACGTAGATTTCTCTTTCCTGATTTTTGTTTTTAGAGAAAAACAAGAAAAACTTGCTATTCTTTTTTTATTAAAAAGAGTAGAGCCACTAACAACAATAAACGGCCCTGAAAAGAAGTATCATTTAATGTTTGAGTAAATCTAATATAAATTTATTGCCAAGTATGTTATTTTTGAAAGCATAATACGAAACACTGTTTATCTGCCTCCTATATTATAGATCTACGAGCCTTGAATAAGAATAAATATCTTTTTAGTTTTTTGGTAAAAAATATATTTTAACTGAAACAATTGGACATTTAAACTAATGTTTTCATCAAAAATTCACAACATGTAGTTTATCTACAGTTTAAAAATTACAGATTTTGAGGGCCAAAATTATGAGTAAGTGAACTAACTCCTTTCTGTATATTTTCAACAAACACAAATGGCAAACAATTAAAGATAAAATCCACCATCACTTCCGGTATCTCCCACCCGATGGGAAAAAATCTATGTATATTATAATAACATTTCTACAGTTAACATTTTACCATAATCTAGTAATCAACATACCAGTTAATACCTTTGAAGGTGATATGTGTTCCTTTTCTGTATTGTCCTTTATTGTATTATGACTTGAAACGAGCAGTTGTCCAGATGTTGGATCTAAAATTATATTACTTAAGTGAATTAGTTTGTGTTGTATAATTTCTTGAATGTTTTTATTTCCATAACATTTGAAAATTACTTTAAACTGCGTCTGCTATTAGCAAAAGAGCTTGTATTAAAACAATAACTGTCCTTCATAAACTGTAGTACAATAATACTGATATTCAGCATATCCAACTATTGCATCTTGCGTTAGGGGGTACTTCTGATACAGTATTGGACATAACTGGTGCGCATTTTTCGTCAGGTATTATATTGGGCGTGAAAGGAAAGGGATTTAAATGCTGCGCTGATGTTAAATAACAAAACCGATACAAGATTTAAGTGTGGACTTTCTTAAAATGTAATTGCATTGAAAAGTATTCCGGCGTAGTATAGTTAAGCTTTGTGGTGTGTTTGATACAAAATGAAGCGAACGGTAAACGTCGACTCCAAATTTTAAGACCTGCATTGGCCTTACGTAGGTTATCATACATTCATTTATATTGAAAGATGGGTCTCTTGGGACTATTAAAATATCATTTCCTTGAAAATCTTGAGGTAAACAGATATAAATAGATAGAAACTTAAAATTAAGACTTGAAGTTATTTATAATTTGTAACGCAAAACTATTACAAATGTTGCTTAAATAATTGTAATTACTAATTCTTTCAAAGATGTATAAAATAACAAACCAGTAATATTTTGTTGTCATTATTTTTAAAGTAACCTTGTATCCCCATACTCCCTTCAAATTTAATAAATGCTTAATTCTATGTGATGAAATGATGTAAAATTTCATAAAAACTACATTTAGTCCATGCTTCTATTGAAATTTAAAAAAAAACAACGTTGTTAACGCACAGTTTAATTTTCGAATAGTATCATTTTCAAGTCGGATTATTTAAAAAAAACTATACAAACTTGTTGATTCACGACGTTTAAGAAATCGTACTTTCACCTACGGATGTCCATTTTTCCGTGCTACAAGTACATTACGATGTGCTGTTCGTGATATTTTTACAATTGTATAAACACTATCAAATAACCAAATATTATCATTGTTTAAAGGTGAATAGCCAATAAATTAATAGCAATGGGGGATATATATTTTATACAGCTACTCAATCTATTTTTAGAAAAAAAATACAAATACCAAAGAAAAGGGAAAAAATCATATACACTGAATAATTCGTATAGAGTTGTTAAAAATAGTCTGTTTCCAGATAACGATTTTATGTGGTTGAATTGTAATAAAACAAGAAAAACACATAATCAACCTTTTATAAATTTAATATAATAAATTACTCACCAAATGGCATGTTTTTGCCACACAATTCATTTATGTGTTTTACTGGACAATGATTATTTGCATTTATATTTAGATTAATGACTAGTATTTCACCTTATAATTCAGACGTTGGGCGTTGCACTACCTAATCATAAAAGGTTACGCATACTTTACCAGATAGCTTGAATATGCTTATTGGAAATATGAAATATAATGTTTAAACAGTGCATCAGCCTACTGTTATCACATTCAATTTTGAGTGTATATCTCTGACTTTAACATGTTTGAAAAATTGATTATTACTGTTTTTGCAGACAATCCAATTCAATCTTGAGGTACAGTTTTCTTGTTTAATCTGTAGATCTTTTAGGCCGGATTCAAATATATTGCCGAAAAACACCGAACTGGTACTCCTGTTTTATCCTCTAAAAAAAGTCAATTAACGCACAAAACAAGATGAATATAAGTGGTAAAAGAATGAAACATTAAAAGGAAAATGAAATGACCTTCAGGTTTCAAAAGTAAATAACATGTTCGTCATAGATCAAAATAAGTGTCTTTTCATATATATATACTCAAACGATTCCTGCATTTTTTTATACATTTTTGCTCCAATGTCTTGATTCAGGTATTATAATTTCCTAGTCAACATTTTCACAGAGAAGGGTGGAATGTTTTTATATTGTCCTGCATAGGTCTGTGTCAAAAATATTTCAAATTACCAGGAATAACTTTGATAACAGATAAAGGCCACGAAAAACATCATTTCTGTGTATAAATTGCATAAGATAAACTGTTGACAACGGAATAAGCTGAGGACAAGTAATTTAAACTCAATATATACTAATAACCATTGCACATAACAAAGGAAATCTTGAACAATATTAGGTCTGTTCTAAGTTCCTTTGGAATTTCAACCAAATATGAAGAATTTGGTCTTCATGCATCGAACAGGATACCAAAATTACACATGTAGCCCTACATTGCTGGGTCTTCACAGTGCTCATATAAACCTCTCTCCATACTATTAACATTAAATAAATGTAATTAACAATAAAAGTGTTAATGTTAAACTACTTACTCCATCTATACATGCCATAGTGAAAGTGTGAATCATATATTGAAACTAAAACGTTTCAAAGATCTGTTAAAATTGAAGTACTCAAAATCCAAGTCTCTTTCATTTTGCAAGAGTATACAAACATTATCTTTTATTTGTACTAGTATTCCTTACTATAACCTTAAAGAAAACTTGAAAGAAATATTCCGTATTTGTTTCATTGAAAAGAATGGCCAACGTAGATTAAAATGTCGTTTTAGGAAGGAATACATTTGTCAAATAGCATAAGTTTTACTCTGATTCAAACCAAACAATCCACTGTAACTGACATCATCAAGATATTTGATGTTTTCATTGATCCCTATCTGGTACTTGGTGGACTTGGTTTAACAGGAAACAATCGACATACCGATTGGGCCAAATGTGTTCCTCTTTTTGTCGGTCAGCTTCTTTATTCATCTTTTACAACAAAGGGGATAATTTCAGCTTTCAAATTGTTAACTTTCCATTTCTAAATAGCAACATTCCAGCAGCGGCTGTGTGTGAAGAACGCATCTTCCAATTGATACGATATATCAGAGCTTGCGTTTCGTACTATTATTAACGTGATGGAGGTGTGCTGCTTTCACCGAAGCTATTGAACAACATGATTCAATTTGTTGATTTTAGATTATTACTATGCGAAGGGATTCAATTCAAATTTGTATGTGATTATGCAAGTTGTCATATAAACAAGTTCAAATTGTAATTTACTGATAAACACACTTTTGGAAGCTCTACTTTTTAGCATCACATTTGGAAATTGCAAAATAAGTAACGAGGGTACGCATGTTTTTAAATAATTCATCAAAATAAACTTTCATTTTCCATTTTCCATTTTTATAATGCCACACACAAGAATTGAATAGTTAAAGTACTTCTGTCATAACACTTGCTGTAATGTAAAAGAATTAAACACTGTTTTATTTTGATGAATGATTTAAAAACATGCGTATCCTCGTTACTTTTTTTGCAATTTTCGAATGTGATGCTTAACATATTAATCAAGATCTTTGATGAAGAATGTCTGGTTACAAGGAAGCTATTAAACCGAAAGTTCCAAGTAGTTAAGTTGAGGGCATTCATTCGAAACATTTACGGAAGCCACCACGAGTTTGTTGACCGTTATGGAATATCTGTTTCACAGATGACGACAGATAGGTTCTTATTATCGTGACAACAATTTTGTCCTCTTTGCCTCAAATGTGTTTTACCAACTTAGACTTATCAGCATATTTGTTCTTACGTGTGCAACATATGGACGAATGCCACACGGAAGCATGATCTGCTTATAGAGCATATGATATAACCCCTAGATCTGTTGCAAAGGAGTTCATGTTGCTCTAGATTTTAGTGGTGTTCTTTATGCCTTTAAATTTTTCAATGTCTGTGTTTTTATATTGTCTATCCTTTGTCTTGAAAAAAAAGTTTATTAAAAAAATCCTCATTCGGTAAAGTTTTAGGGTTAGAAAATTTACATGACTGATGGCTTACGAAATTAGTGAGAGTTAATTAAGAATCAGTTACCAATCAGCTATCGCATGATGCATACTTACTTCATATAAATTTTCAACGTAAGTAACAAGAGTTATACTACTGTTTCAGATATGTTGTAGTTTCTTCTAACCTTACGGAACACCTGAAATCTCCTTCGGTTTTGGTTGATTTCTTGTTGCTCCGGTTTTAGTTTTCTATGTTGTGTTTTGTACATGTATACTGTAGTTTGTCGTTTAGTCTTTTTCGTTATTTGCCATGGTGGTGTCAGTTTATTTCCACTTTGATTGTTCCTTTGGTATCGTCCGCCTCTTTTATTTTTTAACAGATTTTAAAAAATACCATAATATTTCGTGATTGTATAACGTTGTAATTGCAATCCGTTTTGTTTAAATTTGGTCTAAAAATTCATACTTATATAAAACAAATATCGATATGAATGTCAACAATTTTATATTTCATTTATGTGCTTTTAATTTGAGACAAGCCCTTTAATTCTAATAGAGATTTTTGTGCTAGGTGCATTTGTTTTCACATGTCTAAGTGGAAAACCTCTTGTTCAGTGGTTGTTGTTTGTTGCTGTTGTTTCTCATTTTTTTATATAGATTAGACCCTTGGTTTTCCTGTTTGGATTGTTTTACACTAGTCAAAATACATTTAATATGATTTAATAAAACTTTTTAAAATCTCCCTTGCCCTGCTTGTCCAAATTTAAAACATTTCTTTACTAAAAGCCTCGGTATAATAAATAAAACAAAACTCTAGGTATAGGTTTAAATATATATATATATAGTTGCTCGCAGTAGCTTTTCTCTTTTTTAGCTAGCAATTTGAATAACATGATTTTAAACCAACATATATATCAAAACAACAATATTCAAACAAAACAAAATACAAAATATCCAATACATGTAAATGGACTGAAGTCATATTTGATATTGTAATCATACATTATTATGTGAACTGACTGTCTAAAATCACTGCAGCACTTTCTGTGAAATGAAACCCAAAAATTATATAATATAACTGAACCCCACCTTTTGAACTGCTAAAGTATTTCTTTGCATATATTACCCATATATATATTTACCCCAAAACAAGAACCCATTGTACAACTACTCTCACTAACCCATTTTGAACTTCTGAATACTATCGCAATAACACAGGGAAAACCCCAATTCTCAACAAAAAGAAATTTAATTTTATTCTTAAGATGACAATTAAACAGTAAAGTGACAATTCAACATTCAAAACATATTTGCCTTTTAAAGAGGAACTAAAACGCTAAAATCATGTTTGTCTTATTCTAAAGTTCACATTTAACGTTTAAGAATGCAAAAAAACGGATAAAATTCCGTTTTGTTATTATCGAGATATTTGCAAATTACTGTCAGTTTGTCATTTGAACACATGAACGATTTAGTAAAACACGCCACTACAACTCACTACTTATATCCAACGGAAGTGACGCACAGTGGGTCATATACATATATACAGATATGTAAACAGGTCAGTTCGCAAAGTGAAAGTACTATCGTAAAAATGTATGAGACGCATGGTTTGCATTTCCCATTCTGCCCTTGTCAATTCTGTTTATGCACCGTTGGCGTTGTCACCGTGTTTCTTCATAGGCTCTATAGGCCTATGCCCCCCCAATGAAACTAGTATATATACCAAACATGTATAAAGTTAATGCATGGACTTTTACAAGTCCCACTTCCAATGACTTCTAAGTAACCTTATACATACACATGTAATATATGAGATATCTTTCAATATAATTTTTAGTGTTTAGATTTATAACATTCTATATGTACAATTTACTGACATAGTACAGTCCACAGTAGACAGTGTATATATTACATCTCAGACTATTATACAAATATTTCCAGATTACATGCCAATATTCTTCATACACCCCTCCAAATTTATTTCATTATGGTTAATGTCAAGCAAGTAATACTAGCATACATGTATAGGGAAATGAAATAACATTTTTAACAGTTGAAAAAGTTACAAAATTACAATGTAGTATAAATCTGAAACCGTCATACTGATTGTAACCCCCTCAGCATTAAATTTCTATATTTTGAGTTAGAACTGATGAAGTATTCTCTAATTTAGATATACTTTGTCCCAAACGCAGTACACCACTCCGTATAAATTTCATTTAGGATGTGAAGGTCAATTTTCTTTATTTGCATTAATAAAAAATGCACTTTCAAATTAATTTTGTGATCTGGCCTAACTAAGAATATATTATAGATTCTTTACTATGGTAACTATGCTGTATGGTTAATTGTCACACTGCATGAAGGATTTACACTTCTGTTTGTTATAAATTTTGTCATTGTATGAGGATCTGGGTGGGTTATAAGAATGTACAGTATAGAGAATAATGGACAAAAAGTGTATTTCAAAGGGCAAACAATTATAATAAAATAGAGAAATATTGGCAAAAATATAAAGAATAGAGTATGAGGGGAACCATATATATAAAGAATAGAGAAATAATAGAAAAGTATACATGTACAAAGAATAGAGAATAATGGTATATATATATACAGAATAGAGAATAGATAGAAACATATATAAAGAATAAAGAATAATGAAACATGAATAAAGAATAAAGAATGGAGAATAAATAGAGAAATATATATAAAAGAATTGAGAATTAATAGAAACATATATAAATACAAATGTAATAAAGGATAAATAGAAACATATATAATAACAGAGAATAATGGGAAACATATACATGTATATAAAGAATAGAGAATATCTAAGCATAGAAATGAGCAAAATGAAACAAATTCCTATTTTCAAAAGCTTCGTTGAGCATTTGTGCATATATATATATATATATATATATATATTTGTTTTGCATGCACACGTATAAGAATTGCGGTTTTAATCCAACGCAATCATAGGTTTGAACGTTGTTTTCAATTTAGATTTGTTTATATATATATATATATATTCTTCCCTCGCCGGGATTCGAACTCATGCTACTGAGATATATATATGTGTGTGTGTGTAAAAGCCTGAATTGACCAAGCTTATTTTCAGCCTCTGGTGTGAATCCAAGATTTCAAGAGAAAAAAAGGTGCTACATAATCCATAATTTTGCATTACTTTAATTCGTAATCAAAACCTTCAACACACATAATTAATACAATTTTAAAGAGGGTAACTCATATGAATGTAGGACAGAAAGTCACAGACAAAAAGTCACAGGACAAAAAGTCACAATTCACTTTTTATATTAATTTTCTTTGCATAAGAAAACATTTATCTTTTAAAAATATTTTTGTATTTTTCTTGAACTTTTTCATATAAAGCAACTTTGTAAACAAAATGTATTTAAAAAAATCAAATAATTGTTAAAAAAAACAATGTGTCAAAGTGGCTATGTACTTAAATGGCCTCATGGTGCCAAGAAATATATCCTTTGCATGAGTAAAATTTTGTAAATCTTCATTTATCAAGTTTTATAAACAATTTTCTTAACTGTAAAATAAATATATGTGAAAAAAAGAAATTATTTCAAAAACTTTTCTTATATATCTAAACAATTATAAACAAAGTATTTGTGACTTTTTGTCCTATCAAATTTGTGTCCTGTGACTTTCTGTCCATTTACCACTCCTATTTATTAGTAAAGATGCTTGTCAGCAGTCATTAATTAAATAATAATAAAATTACTCAATCCAATAGAAATCAGTAAAATGTGTTGGTCCCGGGTAAAATTGAAACATTATGTATTTGTTATTTCAGAAAATTGAGATAAAAAAGAAATAAAAAGGGGGAAATGTTTAGGGAAAGTTAAATAATATCTAGTTGCCATTTTTTCTTTTCAGACAATTAAATTTTGATTAAGACTGTAAATCTGTATCACCTTTTGATCATGGTAATTAAAACAGTTAGATTTTAACACCTATATATAGTAAGTAACATCCTGTTTTACTGTAAAGTCATAAAGATCAAACAGTTGAGTAATCAGTAGTTGTAATCCCTCCAATCAGGTAATTAACAACTGGTCCATGACTATACCACCTGTTGTTAAATACATTTGTAAACTCTGTGAATTTAATAAACATCATTAGAAAGGTGCTGTGAATTTAAACATTGTAGTTTATTAGATTTTATCACAAGCAAAACTTATGAACCCAAATGTACTAGTTATATAAATTTACAAAAAAAAAAAAAAAATACTATATACTCCGAACCTATATCTTGATCTTTTTTTTTACATCATAGTATCTAAAAGTAAATAATTTCACCAAATGTCATATTTATATAATTACCATGCATTTTCCAGTTTCTTTTTTGGAGTTGGCATTTTTGTAATAAATGGTCTACTTTTTTGTTTTTTTCTATCAGATGATCCTTTTGATTACATATTATAAGTAATCAATCTAAATCAGTTATGTCATTGTATGAAGGCATGATATAATTTCAGTAGTATTATTTTATTTTTTTTTTTCGTGGAAAAGCAGAGTTAAAAGGGGAGGAGGGATAACCTAATATAGTCTATATGATCTAACTGAAATGAAAAACAATTATGTGGATTAATCAATTTTATAAAAAGAAATGATAATATTATTATTAAAATGTCCATGCTCCTTCACAGTGAATAACATTTTAAATCAAACTATGCAATACATGTAAGAATTGCTTTGTGTCAAATGTCATTAATGATAAAAAAATATTTTAAACTTCTTTGATAAAAGTTGAATGTGTATTGGGTTAATTTAAGTCACAAATTTGGTAGGACAAAAAGTCGCAAATAATTTGTTGACAATTGTTTGAATATATTAGACAAAAATCTTGAAATATTTACTTTTTATAAATTTTGCGGTCGTACATTGGTAAGACGTTGGCATCGTCGTCCGAAGACACATTGGTTTTCGCACTCTAACTTTAGTTTACTTTAGTTTAAGTGAATGGATCTCTATGAAATTTTACTATAAGGTTCAATACCACAAAAGGAAGGTTGGGATTAATTTTGGGGGTTATAGTACCAACAGTTAAGGTATTTAGGGGCCAAAAAGTGGCCAAAAATAAGCATTTTTGTAACTTCCAGACATAACTTGTGTGTTTGTGTATGGATCTCTCTGACATTGTACCACAAGGTTCCATATCACAAAGGGAATGCTGGGATTGATTTTGGGGGTAATTGCCTCAACATTTTAGGAATTAGGGGCCAAAAAAGGGGCAACAAACAAGCATTTTTCTAGTTTCATGAAAATAACATGTGTGTAAGTGTATGGATCTTTCTGAAATTGTACTACAAGGTTCCATATCACATAGGGAAAGCTGGAATTGAGTTTGGGGGTAATTGCCCAAAACGAATAAGGGGCCAAAAAGGGGCCAAAAATAAGCATTTTTCTAGTTTCCAGACAATAACTTGTCTTTAATTGTATGGATCTCTATGAAATTGTACTCCAAGGTACCATGCCACAAAAGGAAGGCTGGGATTGATTTTGAGGGTAATTGCCTCAAAATTTTAGGAATGAGGGGCCAAAAAGGGGCAAAAAACAAGCATTTTTCTAGTTTCAGGACAATAATTTGTATGTAAATGTATGGACCTTTATGAAATTGTACTACAAGGTTACATATCACAAAGGGAAAGCTGGGTTTGAGTTTGGGGGTAATTGCCCTAAACGTTTAGGAATTTGGGGCCAAAAAACAAGCATTTTTCTAGTTTCCAGACAATAACTTGTGTTCAAGTGTATACATCTCTTTGAAATTGTTCTGCAAGGTACCATACCACAAAGGGAAGGCTGGGATTGAGTTTGGGGGTATTGAATCATACAGGGGTTCAAAAAAATTGGGGGGGGGGTTTCTTTTTTTCCTTTTTTTTTTCTTTACAATTTTCCATTTTAAATTGGGTATTTCTGATTTATATATAAAAGCAAATAATAATGATATGGTTTGAATAGGTAAATTAAAATATTTTAAGTTCTTAGACCACATTCATTCTGTGTCAGAAGCCTATGATGTGTCAAATATTTAATCACAATCCAAATTCAGTGCTGTATCAAGCTTGAATGTTGTGTCCATACTTGCCCCAACTGTTCAGGGTTTGACCTCTGCGGTCATATCAAGCTGCGCCCAGCGAAGCATTTTATTTACATATTTTAACATATAATAGCCAAGTAGTAAATGTTTGTCACATTTTTCTTGAGATACTGCATATGAGGGATTTCTTGAATTTTGAGTTGAGGTTCAAATGGGCAAGCTATATCATGTGATGGTTTTCAGCATTTAACAATATCTGTTTATAATTTTCATATTTGGCTTTCAAGAGTTCAGGCCTACAGACTTATTTAGATACAACTTATCACATATCACTCACTTAATCTAGTATGCATAAATTAATTTCCTTAATTTTTATTTCAGATATATGATTGGAGCTCCCACAACATTTTGAGCGGTGAAATTTTAAATTGCAGCAGACAAACAAGTTTGTGTCGCATGGCAGAAAAAGTTAATTCCATTCACCATCAAGATATATCTACATCATCTACAAAAAGATTCATGTTGCAAAGTGACGGACTATCGATTCTACGAGACAATTATAATAGTATATATAACCTAAGTTATGAGTTATTTGACATAGACCCAGTGGTCACATATCTTAAAGTCAGTCATAGACAGGATGTGGAGTTAAAACGACAAATTTTCTTTTCAACAACAGATCATCAGACAACGGCATCACGCTCACATGACTATTGCATTAGTGTTTTGCATAGGACAAACCTTCGTTTTGAAACAATTAATAAAATTTTCCTTCACAACCATCAAGATAAAGCTATCATGTGGGTAAAATTGGAGATGTTTCCTATTCCGGAACAATCTGGATTATTCTTGGTCACTGATGACAGAAAAATTGACACACATATATTTAGCTTTGATAAAATAAGCAATCCAGTTGTATTTGCTTAAGAAGACAATAAAATATGGTTTTTAAAAGTTTAGATATGCATTTATACATGTATATATTTTATATGAAGTAGAGAAATAGTTCTTTTTGTATACTTGGAAAGGTACAAAAATTCCTTCGTTATGTATGTTCTGGCTGTATATAGATAGAATTGTTCAAAAGAGAAAAAATAAGTGAATAAAAGGTTTTACAGAAGCGTTAAGAGATTTTTTTTAAATGGAAGTCAAGTTTGCTATTTTCTATGAGATATTCATTACGAAGGGCGTATTACGTTTCCGCATTTTTAGCAAAAGTCCAAAATAAATAGATACCACCTTTCCGCATTTTTACCTGTATTTCACCTGTAAAAAAATGGTAATAATGATATATAAGACTTGAATTTATTATAGTATTTTTTCTTAATTTGTATTTTATTAATTCCTTCAACAGGTAGATTATATTCAGATTTAACATTGTGAGTACTTTTCAAAAGTCACCATGTTGAAAGTCACCCCATATGTGTTGAATTCCGTATTTGGTTAAATCTTTTATATTCATTTGCATATGTTTGATTTATTTTTTGGACACTCAATTTCATGTCCTTATTTGTTTTAGGTCAGTATTATCAATGTAAAAACAATACGTAAAAGAGTACTATAAAAATGCGGAAACGTAGTGCCAAAATGCGGAAACGTAAAACGCCGCATTTCGAATCCTATTTTCTGAGCTTTACAAATCACGACCATTGTACAGGATATATATTTTGCTTTATTTCTCTTTCAAGAATTAACTGTTATTTCAAGTTACACTTATTACTACTAAAACAAAATTTTGGCAATTAAACATTTTTGTATTAAAAATGTTTATATGTAAATATTTTGATAAAAACAAATATTGGTATAAAAATGTTACAAATACAAATGTTAATTTATAAATATAATAAATAAGTGCTTAATAATTGAAATCAATCATACTGTAGACATATTTCATTTTACATGCATAATATTCAATGTTTATCATTGTTTATATGGTTAATAAACAATAATTGTACCAAATTGATGTTTTTATAATTTACATTGTGTCATTGTATTTTAATTCTTCTAGGTTTAGTTAAGCCACAATAGAAATGAATATAAAACAGCTCAAGAAAGTGTTTAGACTGTCAAGAATGTGTCGATACACAATTCAGATGAAATTTAAACTGTTGAGAATGTGTCGAGACAATATTAAGACATCATTAAGACCATCAAGAATGTGTCGAGACATATTCATACATCATTAAGAATGTAGAGAATGTGTCGAGACATATTCAGACATCATTAAGAATGTCAAGAATATGTCGAGACTTATCCAGACAAATCAAAGACAGTCGAGAATAGGTCGAGACAAATCAAGACACTTTTCAGACTGTCAAGAAAGTGTCGACAATGTTAATACTGTCAGGACGTATGTCGAGAATAATCAAGTATTAATACAGATAGTCGAGACCAATGTCGAGAATCAAGATACTTATTTCAGACAAATTTAGACTTTGTCGAGAATTTTTACAAAAATTTCATACGAAAAGAGAATGTCGAGTAAAAATTCATGCAAATCGAGACGAAAACTGGTTTTTTCAGACTTTTGGACTTTTGTAGTGTTATCTCACGAATTTACAGGACAAAACATTTGTAGAGCTTGGTAAATTGATATTTCAGCAGATAGTCGGTAATCGATACGTACTGTGCAAAACTACTTGTTACACGCTATTAAAAAGCACAACAGATATTGACTTTAAAGTGACATCCTTGGATCGCTATGGACTTAGTGATATAGATTTTGACATTCTAATTAACCTTGATCATCTTCTTTGTTATAGGACAATTCAACTGTCACAACATCTGATGTGTTGCCTATGCTAATTATATAATAAGTGTAATAAAATTGAGAATGGAAATGGGGAATATGTCAACAACCCGACCAAAGAACAGACAACAGCCGAAGACCACCAATGGATCTTCAACGCAGCAAGAAAATCCCGCACCCGGAGGTGGTCCTCAGCTTGCCCCTAAATAAAATTGTGTACTAGTTCCGTGAAAATGGACGTCACACTGAACTCCAAAACATATAAATGAACTAGAATTAAAAAAAAAATACTAGACTAACAAAGGCCAGAGGCTCCTAACTTGGTTTTTTTTATCTTTCATTAAATTGAATTTTCACATTTACAAATCAAAATAATACAGTTACACTAGCTTCATGTCCTATAAATTATAAGATAACAACATTGTTTAATAACGCTGAATAAATATTTCAAAATCCAACCTCTTTGAAGAATCAAAAATGTCAACAACATTCATCAAATGCCTATTGTGTCTGTTTAAAAACATCATAATTTAATAGAGATAAAGAGTTTGGTAATCAATATAAGGTATGTCCTCTTCTAGCATTGATGGCAGATTATCACATACGGCGCATAGAACCAACGATGTTCATGATTAAGGCTTGGAGATATTTGTTCATTCGGCAACAAGTACCCTGCTGAGCTGATGAAGTGTTGCCAGTGGATTTTTGCGGCTGTAAATACGAAGGTCAAGTTCATCGCACAAGTACTCAATAGGGTTGAAGTCGGTCGACAATGCTGGCCCTGAAAGAACCCGGATGTGGTGAAATTTAGAAAATTCATGTCAATTGAGCAACATGACAACGAACATTGTCTCGTTGAAACACATGATTGAAATCCTACGAGGGAACGGCAGAACTACTGGCTGTTATAGCTTGTCTAACGAACAGCGTTGAGATTATTAGCACCGACTTTCAATCATGTGCAGCCAGTATAACGGATTCCATCTAACTACCACCATGATCAGACAACCATTCTCCACAGCGACGGTAAACATGCGCCCTTCCATCACAAAATTTCAAAAAAAAAATTTGATTCATCAAAAAAAAAAAACATTCAATCATGTTGAACGGTTCAATATTACATGTGTGCGACACCATTGAAGCCGGGCAACTCTGTGACGTCGTTCTTCCGGGGCGTTTTAATATTCACCTTTTGTTTACTGAGTTAAACAACACAAATTTGTGACCTTCATAACAATCCAAACACACCGTGATGAAGTTAAATTTAGAAAAATAAACGACGTTACAACATTCCAAAAACATATTCAAATGACCAAAGTCGATAAGAGTACATTATAACTTTTAAATGTTGAGACACCAGATAATTTGATTATGCAAGAAGTTTTCGAAAATTGATAACTGATGTAACTTTATATAATGGCAAATTTAATTATTGAATGATTATCACTGTTCGTATTTTTTCCTCACCATTACTGAACACGGTCAAAATATCCTTACGGTGCATGCCTATTTACATTCACAGAAGGCACATAAAGGTAATAAAATAAAATTGAACGCAGGACAAGTATAAAAGAATGTATGCGCCTGTGAGGAAAAACAAGTAAAAAACGAATCGAAAGTGCCGTCATACAAGTTCAAGCGTTTAGAAGAAATAATGAAACTACCAGAACAGAATAGTTTGTATTGTTTCTGAAATTAAACTTCTCTAGATATCAATGATACTTGATTAACATTTTTCTTCTCAAAAACAAAAACATTCTCAGTATCATTTTAACATTTTTCATATTAAATTGTATTATATACCTACGCCTTAACACTGTATGAACTTCAATAAGTATTATACTCCACGATAGTATCTATTATCTTATTTATGCCTATTTTACTTAAACAAATTAGATTAATATGTTGCCCATGGTTACAGTTCCATCGACGGTTTTTAGTTATCGACGGCATCTCGTTTGCTGTTCTTATATACCCTTTTTCAAATCAAATATGACCTGAATTACTGTCTTAAGAAACAACAATGATCTTCTTTTTACATGCGCCCACATATGAACTTATATTCGCATATATGCTTAAATATACCAAATGGGAAATACTATGTGCAAAAAAAGATAGACAATAGGTTGTGGCCAAATGAAAAAAAAAAAAACGACGACAATGCAAACTTTCTATGAAGCATTTTGCTTCATGACAAAACGATAAAGATTTCGTGTTCTACTTACTGCACTATTCATGCAGTCGATAACTAGACAACATCTTGTTATAAATAGCATTCTTGTGACAGGTATTACATGTGATAAACTACGAAATGACGACGGATTGTTGGGTTTTTACAAATATCTTGGGGAATCATAGATTAAGTTTTTCTTGTATAATGTATTTGCATTTTAATAACACCATATTCACAAGCAGATATTGCCACCAAATGACCGATTTTGTCACAGAAAATACAGAAGCAATAAACATGAATGATGATTCAACACGTGACCCATCGAGATAAAATTTAGATAACTTGGCAGAAATTACTGTATGAATTTTCGGCATAAGAATTTCATTCATGGTCACATGTCAAAGGATATGAACAAAAGAGAGAACATCAACGCTGATGAAGTAATGTAAGAATAAATAAACCAAATATAAAAGTATAGAGTACACATCATTAAGCCAGCGTCTGTGCATACTTTTCACGTAGTCTATGTTACAGCTATTATGACCTTCATGTGCATTTGGACAATAAATGTTTATCTTCAGAGATCCTCGAGACCAAAATATAAAGTCTCAATAAAAAATAATGCACGCAATAGTTACTGAATTTACTGCTGTATTTAAAAAAACGAAATTAATAAACGCATTAAACATTTTTAATTTATGTGAAGTATTTAATCGTTTATACAAGAAATGTGTTTGTTGGCAAAGTCCATTAAAAGGAGACAAATATACCAAAGAGATAAAACCCAAAAAATATGAGTTGATAAAACCGATAACACCGTGTTATTAACAGAGGAAAAGATAAGACAAATGTCTACAAAACATAGACATAGAAAAATAAAGATTGAACAACATGAACTTAACCAACAGGTGATGATGACCTCAGGTGGAAGGAGCGAGCAGATCTTGTTCCTCATGTTCCATCCGTCGTGTGTTCATGGCAAGTACAAATTCGGTTATGATTAATTGGTCACACTAGAGGAAATCATGTCTGAATTGTGGCTACAGCAACTGAAACACATCCGTGGTTAACGTTGTGTATGTTTTTCGATGTGAGGCACAATAGTTAAAAGAGTCTAAACATAATAAGATCGTCTACGGTAAACTGTGCAAAATAACATTTGTAACCTGACTTATAAAACAATTCATAACTTTATAAACTCGAAACATAAAAACGAGTTGGACGATGGCAATCATTAAAAATATCAATCTTTGTTGTCCCTCCGTGTAAAGATTTATCTTGATTTCGATTTACTGTTTCCCTAACATAATTTTTCGGTATCTTTAACCTGTAATGCACATTAAATAAAAAATATACAAATATAAAAAGGTAACGACTGAGCATCTCAAACCTAATGGAAACTGGGATTGAACGCTGGTCATCCTTAAAGGTATATAATTCCTGCTACAGTAGTGACATCTATTATGTTACTCATTGGATGTAAAATTACGATGATAGGTTGCATTGATAACATCAAAATCAAGTAAAAGAGGATTGATTATGGTCAAGACAAGTGGAATCTATCAGTGGTTATCTACGACACAGATAATTTGTAAATGTCAATCAAATGATGACGTCGCCCGTTAAAGTTTTGGAGGAAAAACTTCAACTTTACCATTATGACACTAGTAACAATAGCTGTCTTGTAAGCATTAGCGCTCTATCAAGGATTTTATTATAGTAAAAGCAAGCCCATAAATATCATGCTTTTTTATTGTACATTGTAGCATAACGAATGACAAAGTTTACACATTTTAAAGATGAACAGATTTATATTTTAGCTAGTTTACATATTCGTAACATCCGTTTTTTAATGTAAGTTCAAGTATTTTAGATAGAACTAATGTTACTAATTCAGATGCACATTTCAGCAATTAATGTCTCTTCGGGGTTGCCCGAGTCCATAATATCAAATTCAAAACCGATTAGAAATAGAGAAGACCCAATTTAATCAAAAAGGACAATACGTATTGCCAAATATGGAAACGGGATTAGAGCCATGAATATGGAGGAAACATTGCCTTTACATGAATTATCATTGATATTGTCATATTTATAAATTCAACTGGTTTTTTTTTCGTACAGTCCAATGTCGGCTTATTTGAATCGAATCGACACACATAGTACTTAGAGCTGTCGACAGGTTGGTATACAAATCGTCTCAATAAAAGTTGTGAATACCTTCACCATGTTCAACAGGCACAATCAAAATCTGTCATTAACACTTAAGTTTTAAAATAACAAAAAAATACTGAGATTTAACATAACACAAATAATGTAGAAATTCCCGCCTTGAGATAAAGGCAATAGTAGTATACCACTGCTCAATAGTACTAAATCGATTAAGTGAAAACAAATCTGGGTCACAAAACAAAACCAAGGGAAACACATCAACTATAAGAGGAAAACAACAGAACGACAGAAACACTGAACAGGCACAATAGAAAGTGCTTGAATGATATAAGTTTTACCACGAGTACACTGTCAGAATAACTTTAACTGTATAAAACATGTTACTGTAGGTGATAAGTTTGGGGTAGTTATTAGGCCCTTTTGTGTTACAAATGTCTAGACATTATTGATTTAAACAGTTAACTTAGAGAATTAACCCTGAACATAATAGTCATTCATATCGGCCAAGGTATTTGTAATTTATTTCCTTAAGAAAGAAATTATAGATGTTATTTATCCTTCGGAGCACCTGCGACAACCAACGGAATTTGAAGGTGTCCGTGTTACTCGATCTTAGGTTTTCTAAGTAGTGTTTTGTAGAATTTTCATTAGTTAACCTATTTTGATTTAAAGAGCTTTTAAAAGACCGAATTATAAATTTTTAAGGCATGTTCAGTTTTCGACTTATTTCTTGCAGTAAATGTATTACTTATCAGAACATTTGCTTGTTATCAATAAAGTATTATAGATACAATGGATAAGCGTCGATTCATGAAAAATCCCCAATGAGCCCCAATGGCAAATGTTTTGTTTTTCATGAATCAACGCTTATCCATTTTGTCTGTAACTTAAAAGTAAGTTCTTGTTGCTCAGTCTTCAATTTTCTATGTTTTGTTTTGTGTACTATTATTTGTCTGTTTGTCTTTTGTTTTTTAGCCATGGGGTTGTCAGTTTATGTTCGACTTATTAATTTGAATGTCCTTTTGGTATCTTTCCCCTCTCTTTTAAAAAATTGTGATGGTGTTTTTTCACAACGAAATACTTTTCTTAAGTAGAAGGTATTGCAAGTGAGTTTAAATAACCCTGTTATCATTTTCAACGATGAATTGATAAATAAAGCTCACAATTAATTGGTTAGATAAATACAAATATAACATAATACGTCTGTCTTTGAATTATTATGCATCTCAATATTATCCGTAATTTACAAAATAAGACATGTTCAAACTTATTTCTAAGTATATATAATAAGAATGTTAGCGAAATTTCTAGCAAGAAACCTTATTAAAGGCACATCATGATTTACTCGCATGGGGATTTGCGAGAAAAAAACACATTTGTAATGATAGTAAAACGGATGAAATCATACTACATTTATAAAACAAAAATGGACAAATTAAATGTAATACTTTTCTTTTCATATACCTGAAATAGCAATAATAATCTTATAATAAACGGGAAAACCCGCTTTTATTACAAATAAATCCACAGTAACATAAAAAATAAGAAAAACGGAAAAACTAACAAAAAGGGATGACAAAGAGAAAACTAGGATTCGAACCTTAACCGACAAGTCTTTACCTCTAACTTATTGATATTAACCGCGCGGCTACCAATTTTTATTATACGATTTTCTTTTATGAACATATAAAGTTAAAAGCCCTCTGTGCCCGTTGTACCGATATGTACCATATGTTCATTTATATATATAAAATAGATATTTAAATTGCAACCCATTTGTAGCCGAGAGGTTGCTACAATGTGTTGATATTAGTCACAAATAAAGGGATGTCATTGAGGTAGTGTATATGTACCAGAATTAAAGTTACATATAGCACTCCGTAACAGTACGCGTTACATCACAAAAAAGACATTCTTTAGATTCGCAAGGAAGCAATTCAAACTTGTAAAGTCACTGGCTGCAACTGAATTTTAATCGCTTTATCAATACCACCGATATGGTTAATAATTGTTTTCTGTGTAGCTGCACGTAATAAGTAAACTAACAATAGCCATAAAATGGTGTTAGTTGTTTTATACTTCGGACATTATTCCTTGGTGTTAAAGCAGCCGAAAGGGAATTATCTAAAGAGTTACACCTTAACAACTCGCAGGGAAAATAAAAAAGAACAATGTGTCGAAGGTAGATAATCTACGCAAAGGCAAAAGAAATATATCCGAGGACATCACCAACAACTACACAGACTGATGTGGAAGGGTTATCAGTTCATCCGTATTGAAATAATGCTTAAATATGATTAGGATTTTTCGGCAACAAGGCTTCACATCATTGTATGATGACTCTTGTCTTACCTTTAGACCTTAACCAAAATCGCCAAACATCCAGACTAATGGCTAAACATAAAGGAAGACAGTATGATAATGTTTGAAAAGATTTAGAAATTAGTTTAAATGGTAAAGACCTACACCGATTAAACATAGACAGACAAGACACATAACAATAAAGTATTGAGAAATACAACACTGAACTCAAAAGCAACAGAAACTTAATGTAGAATCTAAAATTAGACTCAAGTAATCCAGAATGGGAAACAGCCAAGGCTTCATGTTGGAGACCGTACTTTGACCTATAATGGTTTACTTTTATAAATTTTGACTCGGATGGAGAGTTGTCTCATTGGCACTCATACCACATCTTCTTATATCTATTTGATCCACTTTTGTCATTGGAAAGAACATGTATGTTGATAAGTGGCATTTGGTGAGGTCACACACGAGGAAACAGAAACACATTGTATATATGAGAAATAGAAATTTTCCGTTGTCATCTATTTATTCGATTGAGAATATTTTTGAACGAATTAATGAATATAAGAACAAAATAATATTATCAGGTTTTCTGGGGTGTAGCTAAGGTCCAAATATAGTTAACAAGCCTGACCTTATACGCTATAGTTTGTTGTATCGATTTGCATACATGAATCTGAAACGTCATATTCTGAATAAGCTTTCAATTTTGAAAAAGAATGATCGTACGTATTATCCATATCTACTCTAGTAGAACTTGTAGCAGTGTCATAGGTGGGATCATTACAGTTTCGAACTCCTGCATTGCTATCGTAGGTATTTTCACCAGCTTTTGGTTTTCGTTCACCAAAGTTATGTAAATGATCATACTCTCCATTTGAACTCTCTGTATAAGTATCCTCCGTACGTTTTCCCTTCTGCACATGTGTATATAAATCGTTTGTTTTGTTGTTTTTCTCAGGAACTTGATTTACCAAACCATAACTTTCATGGACTTGCTGTTGCGTCTGTACTCCAAGATTGGTTTTGTCATCACGCACTGATTTCGTAAAAACTATTGTTGCCATATTCGCTGAATTATTACTTTTAAAAATTCCAATTAGTCTACAAAACAATATTTAATCCGTGTAATTTGAAACACAACAAACATTCAAACAAAGAGCGTGACATAGAACATTTTTTAACTTATCTTACTTGCATATGTTTTCAATTTAAGATTTCTATTAGCAATTATAGATTGCCAGACCGAACAAAATCGAATATGTACCAACTATGTCAATTTAAGGATATCAATTGCTTCCCTTCATGATCTAAGAATCTTTCTCGTATATATACATTTGTTTAATTTTTAAGTAAAAAATATGAGGATAAGCCCCTTTTTACCTCAGGTGAACCCTCAAAGTGTCAGGTGCATATCAGTTAGATACTAAGTCATAGAAATTATTAAACTTCTGTTTATTTCATTGCATAGATTTGTATCAGAAATTGCTTTCACTTTGAGGTTAACCTTGTATCTATTTGTATTTATATCGTATAGATTTTACCTCACTTTGCACAGAATAACAGTAACACCTATCAGTAAAACAATGACAACTCCGACAGATCCACCTACAATGGCCCCTGGATCAAAAATAGTAAAAAAAAAGTACAGAAACACATAATTCTGATTTAATTGCGAAATACACTTTTTATTTCAATGCTACATTTAAGGAACTATTTGGAAATGGTAAATGCAAATTATTATTTAATAAAAATCGTCTGTTAGCATGAAAGAGAACTACAGAAAAAAACAAATTGTGAAAGAGAATATATATTTCAGATCAAACAGAGCCTTTGTTTATGAATCATATTAGAGTTACAACAAATATTTGGTAGCCTTTTTAAATGTAATAATGGGCAAATCGAGAATTATTGGAAGTTTGAAACATTCATACATCTTTAAAGAACTGAAGAAAAAAAAAACAAAAAAAGGAGTCAGGCCAAACTTTAAATCAAAGCTTTAATTCAAAAATGAATTAGACAACTTAAAACTACAAATTTTATTTAAATGGTTCTATTTTTTACCCCTACATAACAAAACTGCAATGCAGAGAAATAACATTTAGGCGGAGAATTCGATAAAAATCCACTGAAAAAACAGATAAAATTACAATTAAAAATCAATTGTTTTTTTGTAATTTTGAGGTCTTTCTGCATTTTCATAACTTATTTTTTGGGGTCGTTGGTTTTGTTAGATGTACAAAACAACCAAACAACTTACTTTAGATGCATATCAATTGGTTGGTTGGTTTGTTTTGATAGTTAATAGGTGTGTATGTGTCTTGGTGTCTTGTTCGAATGAAGGGTTGATTTATTGATCAAAATTTTGCATACTGGCATATTATCAGGTTTCACAAGTTTCACATTCAATAATCGATGATTGGTTTTGTTAATAGAATTGATTGATTGCGTTATCGATTGATTGATTGATTAATTATTGATTCTTTCATTTATTAGTTGAATTATTTCTTTGATGCTACCTTGCTGGATTGAATGTATGTAAGACGTCAAATTGCACATATTTAACACATATTGTACCTAAAGAAACAGATTAACACATCCCCTCCCTTCTCACCAAACTAGACACGCAGTAGTGGGGGCAGTTTTTTTTTACTTAATGCATAGAATATGATATCTAGGAACAAGCGAAGAAGAAAGAGGGAGGGCTTATGTCTCGTTTCTGCTCCTTGCAACAAGTTTATCTTGTATTTAAAATAATGTTGTGTCTTGCTTGAAACGTGCAAGGCTTGAAACACCCTACCCTATAATAGCATCATTGAATCCTCCTTTACAAGTTTTCCTTTTTTGTCTATGAAACCAAGGAATTTATGTTTTATTGATTTGTTGTGTATGCAGTTGGTTTAATTTGGTCCTTTATTTTGCTCTAATTACTTTACTTGAACTTGATTTTGTTTAATTATATTTCAGGGCTTGCGCAATTCTCGTCACAAGGTTTAACTATACTGGCGAACACTTAGTTTATTTATTCCTTTCCAAGTTAGGACTTTGAACAGACCACATGTGTATCGACAGACTAACGCGCTAACTATTGATTTTTTTTAATTTCAGTTAATTGACGTTTGATCAAAGAATACGAGCAATGTTTAATAGATATTTAATCTGGTGGAATTAAACAACACTTTTATCGATTATTTTTTTTAAAATGTATATATTTCAATAGGTGTTACGGTAGCATATGGATCGAACTTTTTTCCAGTTACGACAAGTCGCGACTTACAATTTGGTAACTTTTTCGTCGATTTCTATAACTGTCAAAATTTAAACATGGCCTTGAGCTCTGACCTGGATCATTTTTTATATAGGGATCAATGATTTTAAATCAAAAGACCCTAGGTCTCGTTAACTGTCTTTGAATGAGTAGTATCAACACATCAATTATGCCGAGCACAAAAACGGAATTTTTATAACATGTTGCCAAATCTCCTTAGTTCGAATTTAGTAGATCATGTTGAGGAAGTAACTAGTATTTTAGGGAAACATGATATACAATATCTTTTACAGTTCCTGAGAAGTTGCGATGACAAGAAAATTGTACACGGGGATATATCTTTCAAGTTGAAAAGTGAGTTTGAAAAGCACAATAACTTAAAGATTGCCAATTCGACAACTCAGTAATTGCCAAACTATATGTTCATGTTCTGTCTTTAACAATGAGGCGAAATGAAATCAGGATAACTGGACGAATAAGCAGTAAATATCAATGTTTGACATAACACAACAAATTATCACTTTAGAATGCTATTGATATTTATTTAAAGTCTTTACATCTTCTATCAATTTAGAAATTGCAAAATCATATGTGAAGATCTAAATTATAATTCGTTAAACAGACAGTTTCAGGAAGTCGACAGATTCGTTTGAATGAATGATAACAATCTCCATTGACAAGCAAGAAACAACTATTTAAAAATGTGTTAAACGGGGAAGGGCGCCTAAATATGCAAATAGAGAAAACATATAACAAGACATTTACCGTAATTTGCATCTGTTGCTACTTCCATGTGGTATGTGTTTTCAACTGTAGAGGTATCTAAAGGAAATAAAGAATGTATAAACTTACTTGACAATACACTTTATATATAGGTTATCTGACGTATCTATCCTCTCATTACAAAAATGAAAATAAAATAATAGCACAAAAAATGTTAAAAGTAAGTGGAAATAATAAGATAAAACACAAAAACACATCATTTCTTTATTCTGTAATGAAAATAGAAAAACAAAAATCAAAGGATATGGGGTATACAACCATGACACAAAATCAATACATGCACAGTAATAAATACACAAAGAGGAGAAGCACAGCGCTGTAATTTCTGTTCTTCATCTCATAATCACAGTGAAGCTTTCTACACGGAGCAAAAACATCTCACATCACGGCAAGTTTATCTACAAATGAATAAAATTCCTCTCTAGATTGTTTTAACCTTTTTATCAAAGATCTAGACTTATTTGAGTTCTGCTATTTTAAAATCCAACATGGCAACGACACCAGTTCTACATTCTATACGAATATGCATTTCTTTTAAAACTATTGCTTCAGACATATATATTTAAAAATTAAAAAACAGATCGAAGATTAATGTTAGTTTGTACTTATTTTTCCATAGCTTTGAAATGCTGTTCAAATACACATCCCTGGCCATGGCTTTGTGTCATCAATGCTCTTCATCTTTAAGCCTGGCATCAAAGACTACGTTCCTTCGTCTAATCTCTGTGCCTGATAGCACTGATATTAACTGATAGCACAAGACCTATTTCTGACTTGAACGCAGTTTGACTGTTATTATATTTAATTTGTCTTATCCTCAATAAAATCCCATTAACTGTCCGCTTATCAACAAATTTACAGAGAAACCTTCATGTCTTAAAATCTCAATCCGCTCAAGTATGGTAAATTAGTTGTCTCGGTAATATGTGTCCGTTTTGGTGAAATTATTTCAAGAACACCAAGCACATTAATTTATGCGGTTTTCGTTATCCGAGTTTTCAAATATTTGAGCGTTTTTCAAATGGAGTATTGACTCTATACCTCCTCCAAACCCAGAAATGGATATTACTTTTGCCTCTTAAGGTTTTACCTCTAGTGGCCTCGCTACACCCTCAACCTAAACGAGCGCTGAACCCCTTCATCGAAAAGTATGTGTGCGTCCATACTCGCTTGAGCTTTCGAAGACATTGTGGCTTTTGAGATTTGAGTAGAACTTATGAATCTGTAGAACAGTCATTACTGATGCGGTTTTAGCTACACTTTGCTGATCTGATGAGGTAGATTTGTTATCATAAGAATCATAATTCGAAGTACCCGAATACGAAAACTGATTCTTACTTACGGGACAAATACTGGTATGGCGTTTTTGTCCGCACTGTTTATACGCCCAATACTCGGTGGTTGCTAAGACAATTAAAACACGATTTATTTCTTCTGCTTAAGAATTTCAAGGCGGGTTGTTTGATCAATTACTTTTGTGCATGTATGTTTGTTTAGAATAATAAGTATAAGTAATGCACAATACGATTCCTGACTCTGACCTATTGATCCTAGTCCTCAATGAGCATTTCTGACTTGTCATAAAATCTGCGGCATGAATGTACTGTGTTGTCCTCATGCACCTGTGTATGTTTTTCTCTATTTTTTCCCAAATCGCTGACCATTTGATGCATCTATAGCTTTACTGTATTTCAAATGTGTATGTGCAAATCCCGAAACGTAGTCAAAGCCTCGTTTTTAAGCAGTGATTTGAAGTAGTTGGACGTCTGTTTTTTTAGGTATTGCTATGAATAGCTGTGTTGTACGATTCCAATAATTGCCAGTTAATAACATGCAACAGTAGTATACCTCTGTTCAAAAGCGTAAATGTTGCCTTCTAATTTCGAAAGTTATAACTTGGGCAACTTGTGAAGATATTAAATGCTGTTATACGAGCGTACATATGCTGCGGATTAAATGATGCTGTTTGGTTTTTATTGAATAAAAACTCTCCACTTAAGGGTTAAATTAACTGTTTGTTAATGGGAGTAAAACGCAAGTACGTATGGTTTTGTTTTTGTTTAGACATTTTTGTCGGCTGATAAATACCTTTTCCAAAATAGCCAAAATCATCTCTGTCAATTTGTCGTGAGATTGCACATTTTTAGTTCTCAGCAAAAAGCTTTGTTAGAGCACAACTGTGTCTCGAACGTGTTTCTTTAAATTTTGTAGACATTTTCCAGCAGTCACGACATCATTATATTGTAAAGAAAACGAAACAAAAGTTGTATTACGGTAGTCACATTGAGGTAATGAGTAACTCCTAACTATCCCTATCAACGTCCACATAACGTCTCCTTAAAGTTCGTGTGTTTCTCAACAGCACCTGTCGTGTTGATCATTTTAGTACAATCCCTGAGATAAGTCTAATTCGGTAGGTTACATTTGGGGAACGACGATTGGAACATATCTGTATATATGTAATGTGAATTTTTGATTTTTTAGGTTGTGTATTATGGACGTTTTATCTGGTTCTTTTAATATGCCTCAGCAAATAGAAAAAGGCATCTGCATATAACAAAAAAAAAAGAATCATCAAGTAAATTTATATAGAAGGATATAACAACATATTTACCATTTTTGCAAACAAACCATTCTAGTTTTATAGAGCATTTCTGCCAATGTATATCTAACATCTTTTCCCCTTTATTATCAGAAATGTTTGCAGATTGGCAAAATTTAGGTACAGATGTCGTGTCAACTACAATGAAAAAATACATTTCATTTATACATATCATTTTAAGTTAAAAGGAGAATGGTGATGTGCAAGCAAGACAAATATATATTCCTTGAAAATATGTACACAAAAAAACACACAATTAATTTTTAACCAATCTAATATCATGATATACTTGTAGCATACATTTTAACATTTGATTTAATAACTTGTTAGTTAATGAGAAAGCAGTTCACAGGAACATATATCATCCTATTTAGACAAATATTCTGCGTATTTTGCAAAAAAGTATCAAATACCAATTATCAAGTCTGTATAATGACTGGTCTTGCCGCCAACCGAACCCGGAAAAGCGCCAAGGCGGCCATTACAATATATCTAGACTACTAACTACTTATGAGATAAACTTAAGAAGGTACACATCCAGTAAGGTTAAAAATTAGATTATAATAATGGAAGGCAAAGACATATGCAACAACAAAAACAATTTGATGTAAGACGTAAACGTAGAACAAGCAAACCACATCAAGTTAGCTGATTTGTTGTTTTGCCAACAAAAGGCAGGATATTTGTCCAAAGTCTCCAATGGACAAAGCAGATCACGAAATTATTCGGTTATTGTCACAAATACTTAAAAATGAGAAATCCCGTGGGAATATAGTTATTTGTTTTGGCGCCATGTCATGTAAATAGCAGTCACTTTACGACGATCTTAATCAGATGACTGCATTATCATACATTTCAGTTTAGATTGGACATATATACCTAATGTTCGTTCCACTTCTATTTCTTCTCTGAACACATTTGTCCAAGCAGGTGAGGTTAGATTTTCTGCAAATTGTTGACAGGCATTAGAATGCAATAATAGCTTGTCCTTAGTCCAACAGTTTTCAAAAGTTTTATTCTGTTGGAGACCCCAGAATTTCGAAGTTGACTGCATTCCATCTTCTGAATTCAAATAATGTAAAAATTGGAATTTTATTTAAGAATGAATATACAAGTTCACAAACAGAAATATTCGAATTAGGTTCAGTAAAAAAGTCATCTATATTAATATAACATTTAAAAAAACTCAAGTACTAAAATTATTTGTTCTATATATAGTCCATCTATATGATAGTAATTCAATATTCTTAATTTATATTATTTAAGTCTAAAAACCGGTTAAAACACCGAATAATAAATTTGACCTTAACCATATACCATATCTTTCCTTTGTGTTACCTTTTGGAATCTATTATGTTAGCCTTCCATACATTAGTATATATCTTCGAGGTTATACTCGACATGTTAGTTACAAAAACACTTTGTTCGTGCAATAATCATGTCATTGAATACATCTTTTTCTTCAAAATTTTTTTTTTTTCTTTACGAAACAATGTTTTTAACAAACACTTAGCAAAGAATGCGTCTAAAATGTGTGTTCAACACTTTAAATAATTATGTAGCAACCTTAATATGCATGTTGAGTATAACATTTTTAAATTTCGACCGGGAAACGTTGATGTAGGAAACAATTGTGATCTTATTGACAAATCCGAACTGATCAAATGCAATAAAAGTGCACGATGTGGACTTCCATGGAAACGGAGTTTTTTTTTTTAGTTTCTATCATGATGAGCTTCTTCTTCAAACTATGATGTAGCTGTGACCTTTTCATTGCAATGCAAGTATCTTAGTAATCAGTTTTTGAATATCATCTCTTTTGTGTCATTCAAACGATGAAATTGACAATTCGAATACTGTTCACATCAATACAAACATACAAAGAACAGTCAAAACTATTTATTAGGTTCTTGGAACTTTAGTTATATCAGAAACAGAACACCAAGTATGTCAGAGACAATGTCATTATATACTATCAACTATTGAAATGTTAAACTGAACATTTATGATACATACGTCTTTGTCACGACACTTGTTTGAAAAGAATTCAAATTATGTACTAGTAATATCATTGATAACCTTAAAACGTAAAATCAGTAATATTGATACAATGATGGTAATAAATTGATATTGAATACTGTTATTTGAGTACACAGAATTCCTTAGTAATCGTAAGATATGAGAGGGATACACATAAAACTTACCACATACACCTTTAATCGAGTTATCGCCTTTACAGCTGGTTGCTTTTACATGTACAACATTGGGAGGAGTGCATGTCAATGTCGTACAAAGTCCATTATTGGTTCCAGATCTTATTGTTGTACCATTATAAACTAAATAGAAATATTGAAATACACAGTATTACACGTTAAATAAAACATTTTAACTTTACGGAAGAATCATACAGAATTATTTAGGATAATACAATGATGTATGATGCAAGCATTTTTACTTTTTAACATAAGCAAACACCGTTGTCATCTTTGTTTTTGATTTCGCAAAGCAATACAGTAATCAATTTATTCAGAGTGATTGAGATGATTGAAGATCTAGACGGACATTGAGTTGAAATCAAAAAGACGACATATGATACTCAGTATTACAGAAGAAACAAATACTAACTTCCCAGAATACTTTTTCTTACACGTGTGTAAGATTCAATTTTGAAGAATACTGACGGCCTTGAAAACAGGATCCATATGATGGTTGAATGATAACTTACTAGATGTAAACACTGGTTTTGTTTATTTTACTTTTGAAAAATAAGCCAGCAGTAAAGGTTACTTACCCTGATATACTAATGCTGCTTTAGTAGGTTTTTGTAGGCACGAAGAAAGGTTTGTAGCATTGGTGAATTGTACGTCGTTGTTGTTTAAGCAGGAACATGCACTGTCTTCTTTCTAAGAGGTAAATCAAAAATGTGAATTTACATTCAATAACGCAGAATGATTTACATTCTTATATCTGCATGAGTAAAGCTTGTATCTATAAGCCATGAGAAAATTATTGAAGACAGTCTGCTTCTTTGCCTAGCTCCCGATTGATAACATTCAGACTATTAAAAATACCAAAATTATTTAACCACAGTTAAGAATAATCTTTTCAAATTGTCTCCTTTTGCGTGATTGATTTAACCTTGAGACTGTTTTGATTGAAACGTCACAGATAAGCTTAAGTCAAGCACGAATTGAATACTCAAGGATAAGTCTGGTATATACATGTATGATGACTTTTAACACCCATTAGATTAATGCAATTGCTTCTGAACGTTTACGTGGTAACACAAATATCACTGATTTCTGTAAATATACTGTTCATCGAATGACAAAATTGAAATCAAATAACAACAACAAATAATTGTATGCCTTGTGTCCTTTTCATTTCATTTGTGGTGTCATGTTTTTGACATATGGTTTTGAAGTCCCTAAGGACCGGTGGTTGCTATTTTTTTTGTAATACATTTTGCTGACAAAAAATCTGAGCTTGCAATTACTCCCAAACAATTAGTCGCTTGATTTCGCTCCCATAATCGCCTTATACATATTTTCAAAACACAATTTACTTAATTAATTATATTAAATGATGAACAGATAATTTTACCAGATGATACAAACATATTGATTTATGATATTTACATTATAACTGAAATATCCATTTGTTGAACATTCTCGTTGACACAATCCGACTGATGTCACGATTTTTTTAGTACTTGGGTCCTTGGTCAACGGAAAACAACCTAAAATATTAATGGTAAAAGTTCCCTTGTTATTTGACTAATTTGTTTGTCGTAATCCATTTCAAATTTTATAATAAAAATCATCACATACATTTGGTTGCAGAGTTTGAATGTACTTTATATCGGGTGATTAATACACTTAATACTTACAATGTATGTGTCAGATTATAAGTACGTATATAATGTATTCATAACAATATGTGCGTACCACAAATGAGTACATAATGTGCACCCCTACTGACTGAATTTATTTGTACTCAAATGCCTTCCCCAAGACTAAACAGCAAATTTTCAAGTTCTTCAACTTCATTTTTGGATGTATTGATGATGTCCTGTTACTCAATAACCCATATTTCATAGAGTAATTGCATCTAGGATATAGTAACAAATTTGACATTCATTATATCAATTAAATTAAAAGCTTATTTGTTGATCTTTTTCTTGATATTGACACTAATGGAGGACTTTACACTAGGATATATCATGTAGACGTGATGATATCAGTTTCCCCATTGTCAATTTCCTATTTCTCAAAAGTATCAAAAGTCTGATCTATCGTATACCGTTTATCATGTCATTTATTATATAACATGTGTCATCATATTGAATCAAAGAAAAGTTGAAATTAATAACACAAAAATTAGTCAATGGATACTAAGAATTCAACTTTATAATTTACTTATATAGGACAATGGAGATTAAAAATTACACCATTGTAATCCCTTTTATTTTCCACAAAATAATAATTCCAATACTTAATAAGTTCCGGATATCATCCGACACCGATACCAATATTATGTGTCACATGTAGTTTCCGGTTTTAGTATAGTAAGAGAACTAGGATGGGTTTAAATGGAAAGATTTTGAAGGCAGAGAAAAATGTGGACATTATAATCAGCCCGACTTTATCATAAGACAATACGAATACTAAACATGGACCTGCAGGTGTATTCTAGTTGAATGTAGTATTCATTCTTTGAAAATACATGACGAATAAAAGTAGTCCTGAATGATTATATATGAAAATAAGAAGATGTGATATGATTGCCAACTATCCACAAGAGACCAAATGACACAGAAATTAACAACTATAGATCACCGTACTGCTGTCGACAATGAGCAAAGCACATACAGCATAAATAGCCATAAAATGCCTCGAAATGACATATGTAAAACAATTGAAACGACAAAACTAACGGCCCAATTTATGCACAAAATAATGAACGAAAAACAAACATGCTACACAGCAACAAAGGACAACCACCGAATCACAGCTTCCTGACTTAGAACAGCCACATACACAATATGGCGGGGTTAAACTCGTTTGAAGGCGCCAACCCTCCAATTAACCCCGGACAGTCGTGTACCAGTACAACATAAGAACAAACTATAAAAATAAGTTGAAAAATGCTTAATTTATCAGATGGATACAAATATAAATA
Source organism: Mytilus californianus (assembly GCF_021869535.1). Classification (NCBI taxonomy): domain Eukaryota; kingdom Metazoa; phylum Mollusca; class Bivalvia; order Mytilida; family Mytilidae; genus Mytilus; species Mytilus californianus. Next base: position 305,573 of record NW_026262695.1, on the reverse strand, counting down.
CATCTAAGAAAAACACAGAGTGGACGTGGACGGGTACAGCCACACAACATAAAGACACTAAGAACAGATCCGAGGGTAATCGCAGTTACTAACAGCTAGTTGAAAGCCAATAAAATTAAAGGAAAGAAAGCATGCATCTCAGACTATATAAATATTTTTAAGAGTTCATCAACATTCTGTGTTGAGGAATGTTTATTTTCAGGTATAAAGAAATCATTAAAACCACACTTCGTCTACACAGAAAACAGCATTGTTTTTGTAAATGGTGAGTATCATCATCAATGTCTGTTGATGAATGCATGTACGCTGAAAAGGTTCTGTTAAACTCCCTTATTGTTATTCATGTTAAAAGTGTCATTGGGTGATAATTGTTTAATTGTTTTGACGGCTGACTATGGATGAGTGGCATATTTCGCTTAAGGACAATAAAATTGACTTGAATATGTTGTAGTATCGTGTCGTGTGGAAATGAGGTTAGAAGTTGGGAGTTATTTACCATATTAATTATGAAATGATATTGGTTATGAAGCCAGCGTAACATATTACGTCCATACACAAGGAATTCAAAATTGTTTTTTTTTATTATCAGCATTTTAGATAAATTGTGACACTATCAAACGATTATGACAATTAAGTTTTAAAACGGTAATGTGAATATGTTTTTAAAATAGCGAATTTTTAAATTTTAGAATAGTTTTTAATATTACGAATGAGTTGATATCAGTAGGAGATGGAATTCGTTTAACGTTTAGAAAAAGTAATGCGATTTGATTGCCAATGAAAAACCTAACAACTACATCAATACAAAGGACATAAAATACAGTACCAAAGCAGCAGCTGAAAGCTACTTTGAAGTCAAATACAATTTATCAATACATGTTAGTAAACCCCTAACGAAATAATCGTTCATTACATATCCAACATTTTTTTTAATGTAAAAACGACCGACATAACACAAAAAAAGCATACCCTTCTGCAATGCTACATAGAAGTAAAATGAATGCTGGCCAAATTGGTAAATTATGTTTTAATATAGCAAAATCAAAATACATGTTAATACTAAAAATAAAAAGAAAAGAAAAAATTAGATCGTTATCCATTAATTAACTGATAACGAAAAATATCATTGATTAATTTAGATAATCCTCAACTGTCTTCCGGATACCACTGGATAATAAAACTATTCTTCATATGTTTCATCAAAACAATTTAAGTAGACTATTGTCATTTTGATTCGTCAAAAGTATCAACACGAATATACATATAAAGCAGTCCAAACAGCAAATATATCAGGCTTACCATGTCTTAATACTTTGAATTTGTAATTAAAAAAGTCATTACGGTAGCTTACCCAGAGTTTCTATCCAACGAGTAAACTGTATAAATTTACCAAGCCCTGTCCAAAATTCATGGCCATGCAATTGTGACATCCTCGTCAAAACTAAAGGATCATTTTCTAGACCAGATGCGCCACACTTATCATTTGCATCTATCGCTGTTACTCCATCTGGATATCTTTGCAGCTCAAGTGCATAACATACTTTTTTACGAAATTGAATGATAAAGTTCAAATTAAAACATGTTTAAATAACTTATGGTATAGAACCACTAATTCAGGCCCGGTCGGAAAGAACATACAAGAAAGTAGTACATATTCTAAACAAATTAGTTCCTACGCATAGCTGTATCTTTGTCAATAGGTGAAATATTTGGATAGTTGTGGTATTAGATGATCGCTTGTGGACTTGGGATCGCTGTAGAACCCTTGTTGAAAGTTTCTTTTGAATAACAAAGAAGTATATGAAATTATAATAGGAGGGCACATTTGCCTTGTTGTTCAGATCAGAAGTACCGGTTTTTGTACTATCAAACTTCCTGGAACCAGTACGCTCTAATATGCAATTAAAGGTATGTTGAATTTTTCATCACAAGTCAGGATAAGGTATAGTTTTGACATGACATGACTGCCATTTTATTTGAACTTAAGACAAAGTAGCCATTAATGCATGAAATTGCAGAATTTAACATAGAAATCAATGGGGCTATGAATTAGTGGTTTTATACCTTATAGACTATTATAGTTATATCTTTTAGCACATAAGCCTACAGGAATGTGCACATGAACAAGTACATATCACAAGATGTTTTGTTTGGGTAGGATATACTCGTGTGAAACTATCTTAGAACAGACATAATTATGAAAATATGGAAGTGTAGGTTGTCTTGCTCAAGCTCTTGTTTAAAATATTTGTTCTTAAAATATTGAAAGGCAAGTTTAAAACGAAAAGTAGAAGTGTTACACTTAACCTTCTTACAAAAGAATGACATATGATTCGGGATATACGTTTATAAGAAAGCAACTCAACAATCAACAACAAACATCAATGAGAATTACAAACCACCGTCACAATAAACCATAGGTCAGGAAAAATTAACTTAACCAATTATATACAAGTTAAGTTAAGTAACCATAACCATAACATCAATACCTATACCGTATTTGAAGATTAAGTTTTTCTAAGATAAGTTTTAGCCAAACATGTGTTTTGCAACAAAAAATAATCCCTTAACATGATAATATCACAATTGGAGGAAAAAGCTGTTACTGAAAACAGTATATAATTGCAAAAGGCAATACAAAAGGAAGTTGTCGTGTTCTTGTCATTTAGAAAACTGTAATAAAAACAATAAACGACAAAACTATATAAAATAACAGTTAACAAAAAGCCCATCAGCAATAAGTAAAACAAAAATATGTGGTAGGCTATAAAGGCACCGGTATAACAAAATGTTAAATATTTCAGACGAAAAAAAAAACAATTGCTTGATTTATGCTATAACAATCAAGAAAAACTAGACAGCAATCGACTATAACAACATTGATTTTACCAGGCAAGTACGCAATGTGAAGGATCTTTAAATTTTTGTGAGCCCTCAATCCTTCACCAACACCACCCCAGGAAGTTCAGTATCAGCATAACATATAAACAAAGTGTAAAAATGAATAACTGAATAAAATCGTCAAAGATACCATTATCATTTGGTACGCCAGTCGCGCGGTTTGTTTTCAAAAGGCTCATCAGTAGTGCTCAAATTAAATATTTGAAAGGCTTAATCAAATACAAAGATAAATAGCGTTGAAAACGAACATCCCCAAGAAGTGGTGTCAAATACAACTATGGCAATGTATGCCTATGAGTAGTATACCCTTAGTATTTCGAATAACTCTACATTTAAGTAAACAGTAAACTTAAACAAGACGTATTAATAATATATCTTGTCAGCAGTTCAAAAGCCTTCTAACAAAAACTTCATGCCCTCACTATACTAGTGTTTCAGTCGGTGCACCTTCACGGTGCCAAAATATATGTGTCGACAGTATGTTAGACCATACTAAGTGTTAAGTATGAAGGAATAAATATCAATGTGAGTCAATCTTAATTAAAAAAAACAATCAATTTTTATTCCACTACAGATCCACTACAGATAATATCAAAGACATAAGAACAGTTCAACTTAAAATCATACGAACACAATTTATATATTGCATTTTTATTAACGACCTATAATAACATCACCGTACATATTAGACTGGGATATCCCATTTGTTAAAAGATATAAACATTCACTGTCAAGCGGAAGCTACCCAAAGAAGGACGGTCTAGTCAAGTAATCATAATGCATGCTCTTTGGCTAGGATTAAAGAAAAAAATATAGTTGTTACTCAATGTTAGCGTCAAATTATTCTACTAGCAATAGATAAAATATCTTTGATTCAGTTCACTTACTACATATGCAGGTTATTATTGAGTTATCAAATAATGAAATCTTACTCATATAAAAATTTTCTACCGCCAGATATGACATTACAAGGTTAAAGAGTTTTAAATTTGCCTTTATGGGGAATTCATCTGTAACAAGCCACAACAATTAATTCTTAAATATGAAAAAAAAGTTTTTTTTTTATTGCAAATGATTCACACATAGTTTTCCAAGTGGGTAATATATTTGTTTATATTAACGAAACAACGTAGATAAAACACGTCCTTATAATATCTTGTACAAGATAATGTATTTGTACTAGTTTTTCCGCTAGACGCTTATCTATATTTAAAAAGGACAAAGAAATATAATTGTTCATTTCTAATTTTCAACAAACCTTACCTTTTATATGCATTAGCCAAAGATTAATAAATATCCATGAACTTTTTAATCTCAATATCATTTTTGATTGTCAGTGTATGTGAAAGTTACAACAATCAGGAAGTTAAAAATGTTATCGTTCAAGTTTTTTTTGTAGTTACGTGTGTATTTGTTGTTGGATATTATCTTCAGTAAAAAGTGTTAACACTTCCTGAGATACATGTGATTAGATGACGATTATATTTGTTTACTCGAGCGTTTTTCATCAATATAACTTTAAACTTTTTATTTGTAAGTTTATTATATTTGATTATTAGACGTGCATGACTTTCATAACCAGCAATTTACCTGGTCTATTTATGTAATCGCAGAGATAAAAGGTGCCTTGTCATGTAATTATCCTGAAGGTTTGCTAGACTATTGTGTTCAGTTTAAGTGAAAATATGCCCTTAAACGAAAATATAGGTCTATGTGAAAATAAAAATAGATATAGATAAATGAATAACAGTAGTTTGTTACACAATATATCTAGCACTGATCGTACAAGTGTCTTTTTTTATCTCTGCGATTACATAAATAGACTATTACATGTATAAATGAATTTATAATCTTCAATTAACTGATTCATTTGAGGGAATACAGGTTAAGAAGATACAAAGGTGGCAATCCAAAACCATAAGTCCAAAAAAAATAAACACAAACATGGCAAAACATGAAGTACGAGCAAACATTTGATTTCATTTTGAAGTTTTTCTAGTAAATAGTAAAATGATTCATAGGATATATAAGGTAATCAATATTTCAAAGTACACACTAAGATATAGGAACAAACTTTTTTTTTTATAGTTTTTGTACTCTTATGAACGTTTTATACACAAACACGCTATAGAGATTTGTCGTCAGTTAGTATTAAGATTATGGTTATGCATGAATAAAGATAACCATAACTGAGCTATTATTTAAACACAAATTTATCATATGAATTTGTATTTTATATGTTTTCTATGTTAATAAGAAGGGATTTGGTTTTTTTTGGGGTTTTGCACTTGTGTAGACCCCATATTTTCTTTTAATCTATAATTATTAACGGTTTTATATTTGACAGAATTACTTTTAACAGTATTAAAGAAACAAGTTTTCCGAATTACCATATAGTGTGTACTTTTGTGTCACAATATTGCCTGGTGAATAGTTAAATGCTCTAGTGTGTATCAAAATTAAAAAAAAGAGAAGTCACTGAGAAATAAGTTGCCTGTTTACTTCCTCTTAAACTTATCACGTAAACGTATGTGCGAAACATTGCGTGGTTAATATACCAAACTAACAAGCATTTCGTAACGTTATCGTCGACGATACCAATCAGTGCCTATACATGACAACTTAATGTAAATAGTTTTATTTTGCCTATTGCTTGTTGCCTAGCATTTGGTTTTTTGGACAATAGCTTTCTTCATACTGTTATGACTTGGATTTATTTTATCCAAAAATTCATCATAGATACCAGGCTTAACATTTTGTTCGCCACACGGCCGTTTCGTCTAATAAAGATCCACCAGTGACGCTCGAAGCAAAGAAATTAAAAGGCCAAATAATGTTCAAAATTAAGGAGCAAACTTTTTGAAAGATTTTGCCAAATACAGCATATGTAATTTATTGCAGTGACCGAAAATCCATAGTATTCCGGAAAAAAACTTCAATTGCAAATCTATCACTTTTCTATAAATCTCATCCAATTTTGATTTATATAGCTTGGACATGTATTTATCACATGTACAAAGAATATTAAATAGTAATTACAATGTATTACCTTATTTTGCATACGACTAAAACTAGCATCAACGCAATTGCAACAACCAAACTTAATCTTCCACCTACTAATGCACCTGTAATATAGGTTTAACATTCAGATGACGAGAAAACTTTAAAACAAATAATGATGTTGAAAGAAAAAAAATAAAAGAATCATTTCGTTTATTGTTTGAACATACATCAGACCGTACATGTATTTGGTTTTTTCTTTTTTTTTTTCTTTTTTTGTATTTCTGGTTTTTTTTTTTGGGGTTTTTTTTGTGTGTGTGTTTTTTAGGTTCTTTTTTTGTTGGAATTGTTTTATTTTTTGTCATTTCGGGGTTGTTTATAGTTTTTATGTAGTACAGCTTGATTTTATCATTTATGTTAATAAATAGTATTTGTATATATTTGTTCATGCATTGACTTGTTGACTGACTCTGACAGAGTATACAGTATTACAGTACTTTGATTTTCTATTCACTGGGGTATTTACATCCTTGGTTTTCTTTTTCTTTATTCTGATTGGTTACTCTGTGAACTCCTTTGATATTGAGGCACTCTTTTCAAATTCTACACAGAGATATAGAACACTGACACTTCATTGTGATTTATAGATATTTATTCTTCTTATTCTGGAAACCATTCTGTATATTCAGGTCAGTTATATTCTTTACATTAGCATTTTGATAGCATGTATTTCTATATTTTTATCTTGGTATAAAAGATATGAATGTGTTATGAAAATGTGTATGAAAGTCCACTTTGATTCCCATGCAAGACAGAAAGACTAATACAGTTATTATAGTATTTTTCATATTTGGCTGTTATTAGATTTCAGCAAAGAATATTGTCTTGCCTTGAGTTTAACTATATTATTTACTAGTTTTGACATTAAGACTTATGAAGTCATATTTTTTTTTATATTCAGATTCCAGTATGTGAAGTATAAGAGTATACAGTAACTTTATAGAGGAGCACTGCTCAGCCCTTGTATTATGTTTATTTATTTACGTGTTGTCTATTTGTACTTATGTGTTTTAATTAATGTGTGTCTTTACTGTGTTTGTAATGTGTTATTGTTTAGTTTACGAATATCTCCGAATAGAATAGTGTATCAGAATTGATTACTTTAGATAATGATCGTTGACACAAGGTGTTATTGATATCTGTAGAATTGCATATTGAACAGTTACCGAAAATAGACTTTGGTATAGATGCTTATGATTTGTAGTAAAACATACTTTATTAAATATGGTATATTTCGAACTGAAGTTTACTACTTGGATAATTTATATTTTATTTTATTAATACGGAGATTATAATTAGAGTTATCGTTCTTTGAACGTATGTATTGTGTCTTATTGTGTGTTTTATATGTTACAGGGTGTTTATTTGAGATTACTATAATAAACCAATAGAACCTTACTCAGATGTTATTTACGCCCAACTTGATGAGTCTACAAATGGCGCCCAACGTGATTTTGGTAATGGTAATCGTTTGAGCTAGTGTACCAATACAGACCCCCTCAGTGGTGATACTTGCGCATGTGTCAATTGTGAAACCGGAACATCCTAGATATTGACATCAACAGAAAAACAGTGTGGTTTTTGTGAATGAAGATTACATTTTCAAATATGTTAACCTGATACAGTGATTATACTGTAGCGAAGCTTATTTATATGGTGAGAATATACACTTGGGTAATGAATTGAAGTATTGTCATTAAAATTATATGATTTATTGATGAAATACACGTGTTGAAAAATTTAGAAAACAAATCCAGAAAAATTTATTTTGGTTTTTGTTATTGAACATTGGGTATTGTGTCATTATATTTTGAATTTTTTTTGTGTTTATTCCATTTTGACATAGTCATCTTGCATAAACATTTGAATTTCTGAGATAAGCTAGCTAGCAGTGAACTATTTATGTGTTGATTCTTTGTTTATTTGTGTGTGTTTGTACTTAGTAAATTTTGTGTTGATATTGTACTTCAACTTCACTGGATGTACAGTTTACATTTATGTTGAAATGTACATACATCGCAGTTGATTATTGTGCACATTTACATTAAACCGGTTACATTTATAAGGTTTATTTACTTGATCAAGTGTGTGTATAGAATATTTGGTATAACATTTTTGTGAATTTGAAAGTAGGTCATTAGTATAACCTTGACCTTTATAGATACTTGGTATTGGATACATGTGTACTTGTGTACTATGTAAATATTAGATATTAGTGGGTATATCATAGCATTTGACATTGATTTGAGTTATGCTACGTAACACATTAATATTTGCGATTAGTGTAGTTAGGGTATACATTATTTTTTTTTATGATTTGAATCTGCGTTTGTGTCCGAGAATGTTACTGTGAGTGTTTGAACCCTTATCTACTACTTCATATACTTATACTTGCTTGTGCCCGTTACACACTTTGGTATTTGACTTTACTATTTTATAGTGTTACTTCACACATCTAGACTTTGCTAGTTGGCATTTTATTGACCCATCCTTGTACTTAGTTGTCATTTTAGTGATTTGAGACTAGTGTCATATTACGTGCTTGAGACATATCGTACATGTACTGATTTTGACAATTTACATTCGACTTAGACTAGTATTCGTTTTGATAGATAAGATTACTTGAGTTACTATTTATGATGGTACTGTAGATATACGTATACATTGACATTAGTTTGAGAATATTTTGATACTAGTATTTTGAGTATTTTAATATAGAATAAAATAGATATTGCCCAAGCCCTATATTGAATTTTCAGATATTTGCGTGTCATCTAATATCAACTATAGATACATCGATAAATAGTCAGCGATACTTTACTTGAATATATTTAGTATAAGACAATTGCACACTCAAGGAAAGCTCAGGCGAAACAAAGGAAGGTTATGATCTCAGAGCAAGAGGTGCAGCGATTGAAAAAGGAGATAAGGTTTTAGTTAGGAAAGTTGCATTCGACGGAAAACATAAAATTGCTGATAAGTGGGAAGATGAACCGTATATAATTTTATCGCAACCGAATTTAGAAATATCTGTTTTCAATGTTAAAAAGGAAAATGGAGAAGGAAGATTAAGAACACTCCATAGAAAATCTACTTCTACCTATTGGCCATATTTCAGACAAAACCGTTAAAACTCCACCGAAACCGAAACCTAGATTAAAACCGATGAAATCACCACCGAAACCGAAATCAGTTATAGTTGCATACACTTCAAACGTAGCTAGTGAATCTTCATCAGAGGATGAATATTATTTTGTACCTGTTATGACAACAGATAGTGCTCCAACAAGTACTGAGGATACTGTTGCATTACAGGAAGTGGAAATTGAACAGGATACAACAGAATCAGTTGGGGACGCCCAATCTGATATTCAGGAAATCAGAGATGATTCTGAATTAGGAAGCGCTTCGGAAATTGATGAATATAGTCATGAATTATTGCACGCAGATGAAACCGTTCAATCTGATAATGATAGTGATACATTAGATGATTTGGTTCTTACTCCGATACCTCCACCTAGAAGGCCGCGTCGTGCTAAGGTCTGGAGATTTTGTTGTAAAAAGTGCAGTGATTTGTGATTGGTAAGCAAAAGCAGAATTTATGGCTTCTGCAATTAAGGATGGAACTCTATCTGAATTAGAAAAAGAAGCTGGGAAAGCTTTAATAGACATTATTTTGAAATCATCTTAGAAATTCAGTGAGATTATTCCATTCAGTGATTGAGATCTGTGTTTTATCTTTTATATGTTTGATAGTTAATTTCATGAATTGTTAGTAAGTAGTACTGAGAGTCAGAACTTCTCATGTGTATTATATATTGTAATTTGTTAAAACTTTACTGCAATGACAGGGACGTCATTTCCCAATGCAGGGGAGTTTGTAGTACAGCTTGATTTTATCATTTATGTTAATAAATAGTATTTGTATATATTTGTTCATGAATTGACTTGTTGACTGACTCTGACAGAGTATACAGTATGACAGTACTTTGATTTTCTATTCACTGGGGTATTTACATCCTGGGTTTTCTTTTTCTTTATTCTGATTGGTAACTCTGTGAACTCCTTTGATATTGAGGCACTCTTTCAAATTCTACACAGAGATATAGAACACTGACACTTCATTGTGATTTATAGATATTTATTCTTCTTATTCTGGAAACCATTCTGTATATTCAGGTCAGTTATATTCTTTTCATTAGTATTTTGATAGCATGTATTTCTATATTTTTATCTTGGTATAAAAGATATGAATGTGTTATGAAAATGTGTATGAAAGTCCACTTTGATTCCCATGAGTATGAAAGAGTTCATATTTTTACTTTAAGTTGGTATTTGCAAGACAGAAAGAATATTACAGTTATTATATTTTTTTTCATATTTGGCTGTTATTAGATTTCAGCATAGAATATTGTCTTGCATTGAGTTTAACTATATTATTTTCTAGTTTTGACATTAAGACTTATGAAGTCATATTTCTGTATAAACAGATTCCAGTATGTGAAGTATAAGAGTATACAGTAACTTTATAGAGGAGCACTGCTCAGCCCTTGTATTATATACACAGTAAGCTGTGTTCTGTGTTTACATGTTTATTTATTAACGTGTTGTCTATTTGTACTTATGTGTTTTAATTAATGTGTGTCTTGTCTGTGTTTGTAATGTGTTATTGTTTAGTTTACGAATATCTCCGAATAGAATAGTGTATCAGAATTGATTACTTTAGATAATGATCGTTGACACAAGGTGTTATTGATATCTGTAGAATTGCATATTGAACAGTTACCGAAAATAGACTTTGGTATAGATGCTTATGATTTGTAGTAAAACATACTTTATTAAATATGGTATATTTCGAACTGAAGTTAACTACTTGGATAATTTATATTTTATTTTATTAATATGAAAGTTATCGTTCTTTGAACGTATGTATTGTGTCTTATTGTGTGTTTTTTTTATGTTACAGGGTGTTTATTTGAGATTACTATAATAAACCAATAGAACCTTACTCAGATGTTATTTACGCCCAACTTGATGAGTCTACATTCATGTGAATAGCTTACTTTACGGTATGGGCTTTGTTCATTATTACAGGCCGCACGATATGTTTGCTTACATCAACCTTATGTTAAATCTGATGAATAATTGTCTAATTGGCAATCCTCCACATCTTTAGATTTTTATATATTGCAAATAAATGTTTTTACTATTTTTACTTGCATACTGACGATAAATAGACAAGTATCGAGTTGGCCATACAAATGTATCTGAAAGTAGATACTGCTTATTCAACGAGCCCTCACAAGAAAATTAACCAACAACAATGGTCTCATTCGATGTAACAAATTTTTACTCAAGTTTTTGAAATTCAAAATGATAATCCTGCTGTCTTTGGTGATTTTTTATTACAAGCACAGATCATGAAATCAATAAGAAATACTAGCATTATCATATTGACTCAAAAATGTCAGATATAATACCGTCAAGAAAATCTAAAAAAGAAATATTGAAGGTATTTCATGTAGCAAATTTATCCTTAAAAAATACTTCGATTTCAATGAAAAACACTATAACTAAAGATACAGGTAAAAGCATAAAAGATTACTCAACTATATGCGCCTCTAGGGCATGGCTGTTTGCAACGAATTTTCAACAGGAAAATAAGAGATAAATTTGGATTTGATCAAAAAATAAATTGAAAGATGTCTTGATGATTGCATCATCTTATATATAAGAAGAGTACGGATACAAAAAATTATTGTTAAGCCTACACTAAACAATCACAATATCACAAAGGAACAATGAAACCTCGTTCATAACGATCGTCATCAATGACAAACGTTAATGATCGATGATGACAATGGCAGGATAATAAAAGTTATCGTCATATATTGCGATATATGAATAATTTATCTCAGAACATATTGCATCTTTAAACATGTTTTTCTTTGTATTCTAAAGATGCATTTACGGTTTAAAATGTGGTGTTCCGTTATATTATATAAAGAATTTTTTGAGCTGTCAGTTCATGAAAGGTGCTCCCATTAACTACAACGTACAGTTTACCGTTTATTGTCATATATATGAATATGGATCATATAGAGTTTGTGTACATTTATAAATAATGTTGTGCTGGACAATTTTCTTGTATGCAATTGTCTATTTGAATATTCTTATCAAATCAAATTATATTAGATTATTATGTTATTAAACATTGTTTGCAAGAGAAAAAAAAAACAACTGAGTGCAACCAAAACTATATTAGAGTTCTGTCTTATTTATACGAAGGAATTTAGTAAACAAATACTTTACATTCGGACGAGCATGGCAAGAAGAAAATTTGAGAATACATAACAAAGGGCAGAAAGGTGCATATAGTGCAAAAAGTAACCGATAAGGGGAATATATATTAAGCACATACAAAATGGAAATTTATTAAGTTCATAGTGTACTTATTCTTTCTTCTTCTCTGTTGTTTTAGTGTGAGCGACCATAGTTGTTTCATAAACGGAATTAAAAGCATCAACTTAAAAGACAAAACTAACATACTGGATTTTTAACAAATTGAAATATTACTGGTATAAACATGATAAAGTGTCCAAATTAAATATCAGCATTCCAAATTATATATTTCACATAACCATAACCCTTATCCCTAATATTTAGTCACCATAGGATTTAATGGATAATGAAACACACATAGCATTATTCATTGAAAAAAAGCTATGAATTGTTCTAAGTGATCAATCATTTTTCTTCAATGAATATTTTGATGGACTATTAGAGAGAGAAAGACACCGACACATGAGTCATATCAAAGTCAATATACCTAAAGATTTTTGGTGGGGTATGTTCGATGTTCAATTCTGCATTTTTGTAGATATAGTGTTTTCGGTGAACCTTATTCCATTTGAATTGGTTGAAGATACATGTTCATCACCTGACTCAAATAACAATAGGTCATCGTTCTTTTGGTTACATTTCATTCTGCGATCAAATTAAACATCATCTTCATTATTTACAAAATTATTATTTTTTTCAGAGATTATCACTGATTTATTTAGTTTTCACAAAATATCGCAACAGCAATAAATATATCTAGAAATATACGTATATCTTTACTTAAAAGAAAATTTATCAATTTACTTTGTTCCCTTCATTTTATTTATCTTGTTCACATTAGTAATCAGCATTTTTACTTTAACAAAATATTGCTAGTTACCCTTTTTTTGTAATTTCTACTGATTTTAATACTATTATATGTGAATTATAAAGCACAAATAAGTCAAAAGAACGAATTTTCAGTCTGTCGTCAATCAAAACTCCAATGAAAAAGCTAATATTTAAGATAATCATAACTTTGCCTTTAAATATTTTAATATCAACTTACAAATCTACCTTTTGGTCATCTTATATAAAACAAAACAAAAACAAAACAAATGCAAACAAATCGAAATCCGAAAAACAATTATAGACAAAGTTCACAATACATGTAGCTCTCAACATATACGGATAACTATATGGTATCCAATAGACAAATACATATTAACACTCATGTTTATGTCATGTGTTTGACTAAAATTGATTTCAATACCTGTCTCTTAATTTATGGCTAAAGACATTTTACTCAGCAAATAAGGCAGGATACAAATGGACTAGTAATTTGATTTCACACAATATTTGTTTTGTGTTTTGCGGTCTTTAAAAAAGTTTACCTTACAGTAACATATACAAAATTTACGGTTTTGATGTTTTTTAATGAAATAAAAATGATAATCCTGCAGATGTGACAACTATTTGGAAGCATCGTTTTATCGTTTTCTTAAACGGTTGCAAAAGATAAAGGATCACAAGAAAAATGTGTTCGGGGAGGTAAGTCCTATATAGAAAAGTGTACGGTTAAACGCTGTAAGTTTCAAAAGCGTATAACATGATCGATATGAAATACCGAATATCTTATCGACATATTGTGAAACACAAATACCCGGAAAATAATAAACATGGCAGAAGAAAATTAACAATAACCCGGACAAAATTAAAAGGTCTCTCAACTCGAAAAGTGAGACCTCCAAATGTGAAATTTGTTAAACGTACTATCATTATAATGAATAAGAAACAGTTGTTTGTAATACCGATAACTTGAAAACACACTAAACTTTTTTTTATATGCTTTTAATTCATACATACTTACAGCTCTTACAGAGATACCAATCTAAAGGATAATTATAATCTTGTCTGTGCGTTACAAGTTACGGATTACCGAAATGATAATAAATCATTTCAGTGAAACAGTTCACAAGCGAATGCATAGCATCTAAATCAAATACAATGCACCATAATGCTTATAAAAAAAAAGATTTATCATTCATTTTTGTAACTTAGTACCACCACCGTATATCTTTCTTTTTCAAATCCGCTTTTTCGCGATCTGATAAACAATTCGTCATTATGTTCGCATTGCTTTAAATGCAAATATTTCTTCTTTCATATCAGAAATAATACAATGTCGTTGGCAATCAGTCATTATAAATGCATTTAGATAATTAATTTTATATCAGATGTGAATAACATCAGGATAAAGATACTTTAACTTTTGTTTGTGTTGAATAAGAATGCAATTATTTCTTTATCATGATAGAAATCATAAACCGCCTTTTGATTTTAGGACTTTTTGTACATCAGGATACGTTATTTTTCATAAAATATGCTGAATCTCAGGGAAAAGATACTAAAATTTTGTTTGCATAAATTACAAATGAAAATATTTCTTTTTTTATATCAGAAATTATGCAACGTCATTTGAAACAAGTCATTATCAATACCTTTAGATAATAAATTGTGTGTAAGATGTGAATAATATCAGCATCAACATGAGCATAAAGGTACTAACATTTTTGTTTGTGTTAAATAAGATTGAATTAATATCTTTATTTTATTAGAAATCATGAACTGCCATTGGAATTTAGTACTTTTTACACATCAGGTTGGGTTGTATTTTCCAAATAATGATATCTATCAGAGAAAAGATAGTAAAATTGTATTTGCATTGATTAAATATGCGAATATTTCTTCTTTTTGTCCAAAATAATGCAATGTTATTTGCCAAATTATTAAACGCCATTTGATTTTAGTGATTTTTGTACATCAGGATTGGTTGCTTTTCATAAAATATGCTGATTTTCAGGGAAAACATACTAAAATTTTGTTCGCATTGCTTAAAATGCAAATATATCTTCTTTAATATCAGAAATAATGCAATGTCATTTGCAATCAGTCATCATAAATGCCTTTAGATAATTAATTTTATATCAGATGTGAATAATATAAGGATAAAGATACTTTAATTTTGCTTGTGTTGAATTAGAATGCTTTAATTACTTTATCATAATGGAAATCATGAACCGCCATTTGATTTTAGTACTTTTTGTACATCAGGATAGGTTGTTTTTCATAAAATATGCTGAATTCCATGGAAAAGATATTAAAATGTTGTTTGCATTGCTAATTTCTTCTTTTATTAAAGAAATAATGCAACGTCATTTACAACAAGTCATTATTAATGCCTTAAGATAATTATGTTTGTATAAAATGTGAATAATATAAGTATAAGATACTGACACTTTTGTTTGTGTTGAATAAGAATGCATTTATTTCTATATTTTAATGGAAATCATGAACTGCCATTGGAATTTAGTACTTTTTGTACATCAGGATGGGTTTTATTTAAAAAAATAATGATATATTTTAGTGAAAAGATAGTAAAATTGTGTTCGCATTGTTTGAATATGCCAATATCTATTCTATTTATCCAAAATAATGCCATATTATTTGCCAAATTATTTAACGCCATTTGAGTTTTGTGCTTTTTGCACATTAGGATTAGTTGTTATTCATAAAATATGCTGAATTCCAGGGAAAAGATATTAAAATGTTGTTCGCATTGCTTAAAATTGCTAATTTTTCTTATTTTATATCAGAAATAATGCAATGTCATTTGCAATCAGTCATTATCATTGCCTTTAGATAAATAATTTTTATTATAATGGAAATCATGAACCGCCATTTGAGTTTAGTACTTTTTGTACATCAGGATAGGTTTTTTTCATAAAATATGCTGAATTCCACGAAAAAAGATATTAAAATATTGTTCGCATTGCTTAAAAATGCAAATTTTTCTTATTTTATATCAGAAATAATGCAACATCATTTGCAACAAGTCTTTCTAAATGCCTTTAAATAATAAATTTTGTATAAAATGTGAATAATATAAGGATAAAGATACTAACACTTTTGTTTGTGTTGAATGAGAATGCATTTATTTCTATATTTTTATGGAAACAATGAACTGCCATAATTGGAATTTAGTACCTTTTGTACATCAGGATAGGTTGTATTTTAAAAATAATGATATATTTCAGAGAAAAGATAGTAAAATTGTGTTCGCATTGTTTTAAATATGCCAATATTTATTCTTTTTATCCAAAATAATGCCATAATATTTGCCAAATTATTATCCGCCATTTGATTTTTGTGCTTTTTGTACATCAGGATTAGTTGTTTTTCATAAAATATGCTGAATTCCAGGGAAAAGATATTAAAATGTTGTTCGCATTGCTTAAAAATGCAAATTTTTCTTATTTTATATCAGAAATAATGCAATGTCATTTGCAATCAGTCATTATCAATGCCTTTTGATATATAATTTTATATAAGATATGAATATTGTAAGAAACAAATTACGTTCATCTTGTTTGTGTTGAACTAAAATGCAATTATTTCTTTATCATAATGGAAATCATGACCTGCCATTTGATTTGAGTACTTTTTGTACATCAGGATAGATAGTTTTTCATAACATATGCTGAATTCCAGAAAAAAATATTAAAACCTTGTTCGCATAGCTTAAAAATGAAAATATATCTTATTTTTTTATCAGAAATAATGCAACATCATTTGCAACAAGTCATTATAAATGCCTTTAAATAATTAATTTTGTATAAAATGTAAATAATATAAGGATAAAGATACTAACACTTTTGTTTGTGTTGAATAAGAATGATATATTTCTATTTTTTTTTTTTTTTTTTTTTTGGAAATCATGAACTATCATTGGAATTTAGTACTTTTTGTACATCAGGATGGGTTGTTTTTTTTGTTGTTTTTTTTGTTTTTTTTAATTCAAATACAATTTATTTCAAATATCCTGTTACAATTACCGTAGTATCCCAGGAGAGCATACTTAGGGTCCCTGTGTTACATTCTTTCTCCTTTCCAGAGCAAACAGGCGAGATGAATGTCCACTTTACTTATAAAATTACATATTGTAGTTTTCTTGTATCAAATTAAAACCAAGTCGAACACACCCAACATAATGCATTAAATTGATCACACCAGATCTATTAACAGTGATACCTGTCTACAACAAGGTAAGTTTGTAATCAGGTTATATACATTGCTCTATTTTTTTTATAAACAATGGAAATGTAATAAGAAGGTAAACAAAATCACCTTTTTTTATAATTGAATGTATCGATACGTTAACTTAAAAAGTAAAAGTACACACTTGACCTAATTATTACATATCTGATCTAATAAGTGTACCAGATCATTATTGATATCTGGTTCTTTATTTTGTAAATGATTTTAACATAAAACGATATTTTCTTTTAGTTCACAGTAAAATTGTCTAATAATTCTATTATTATTGCAAGTGATGGTTTCAAACTTTATTAGATTTCGAAGTTTCCATATTGTCCATTTGGCTATGCATATTAGAATATTGCCAAATATAATTTCCTTTATAGGACTTCATAAATACCGAGGATCACATTTATCTCTTGTAGAATTAATTCATGTGTCAAGTGTACTTTTGTGAATATAGTTTTTAATTCTAATATTAATGAGTAGATCTTTTTACAATTATAAAAAAGATGATTTTGTGTTTCAAAGTGATTTTTTTCAAAAATGACAGTTACCTTGAACCAAAGAAAGTTGAAATCAATGTAGTCTAGATTCCGTGTAAATAATGTTATGAATGGACTTCCAATGGAATTCACTAATTTTATTTTTTATACAGAGATTTCTTAAATTATTCCAAACCGATTTCCAGTCGATACTTACAGCAAACTCAGTTTCCCATTTTAATTGTGCCTTAGGTAAGGTATTTTGATTAAATACGTGTTGAATATCTTTCGGTTTTAAATTTTGGAGTTATTTTAATACCTGAAATTAAGTACAGATCTAAGTTGTCTATTTTAATTAACAAATTGACCTGCTGGCTCGGTAAAATGTAAATACCCCTTAGTATATCTATGTACATTTTAGGTATATCATTTTTAAGTTTTGAATATTCGGCTATGCAATTTCTTTTATCAATAAGTCGATTATATATAGAATTACAGTTTCGGAAAGTATTTTCAAGATTCCATATGTTACTAATAGTTGTTATTTTACGCTTGATGAACGATTTAAAATATAGAGATTTTCTTTTAAATTTAATATCATACAATGTAGTTACAAAAAAAGTCGAGTTTTCAGTATTTCTTCCTTCGTATAAGGTGTATATATTTTTCTCAGTTCTGATAAAGATTGAAGGGCATTTATATAGAACGGTGGAATTGATGATAGACTTAAAGATTTTTTTAACCAGTTTTTACGCAAAATATTCCAAGTTACTTCATCTGAGTGAATGTTTTTTTTTTTTTTAAATAATGATATATTTCAGAGAAAAGTTAGTAAGATTGTGTTCGCATTGTTTTAAATATGTCAATACTTTTTCTTTTTATCCAAAATAATACCATATTATTTGCCAAATTATTATCAACCATTTGAATTATGTGCTTTTTGTACATCAGGATTAGTTGTTTTTCATAAAATATGCTGAATTCCAGGGAAAAGATACTAAAGTATTGTTTGCAGTGCTTAAAAATGCAAATATTTCTTCTTTTATATCAGAAATAATGCAACGTCATTTGCAACCAGTCATTATTAATGCCTTTATATAAATAATTTTGTATAAGATATGAATATTATAAGGATAAAGAGACTTTTGTTAGTGTTGTATAAAAATGCAATTATTAATTTATTTCAATGGTTTCATTGTTTAAAAATACCAATATTTCTTCTTCTTTTTTTGTAAAAAAAAATGCACAGTTGTTAACAATCAGTTATTTTAATGACCTTTAGATAAGTTACTTTTTTTCAATAACATTTGAATTAAGATATCTAATTTCTCTTTGTGTTGAATTAGAGTGCTTTTTGTTTCTTCATTTCATTAAGATTTAATTACACAAAATCCATCATTGGATATAATTATTTTTTGTTCTGTTGTTCCCGATGGATTTGGATGGAAGCTATACTTTATAGTTTGTTTGCATTGTTTTCGAGTTTCCAACTTGTATAATTCTTTATTGTATTGAAAATAGTACACCGAAATTCACAATAATTAAATGATCATTTCATTTAATTTTTCAGAGCATTTTCTGAGAGACAATTGTATCAGTCGCGATAAACATCGTTTGTTTAGCACTCATCGGGTTTGAAAAAAAATAACCTAAATATAAACAACAATCACAAATCTTTAATAATATTTAAATTTATTTTATCTGCATATTTGTCTTCTTTTTTGATTCCTAAAATTGTGTTGAATGATTAATAATAGAATGTCGAGCTTCTGTACTTGAACGATTCGTATTTATTCGTTGAACCATTTTAATTAAATGAAACGAAACTAAAATTCAGTATTTTGTATTAGTTTAACATGTGACGTAGTAGAGTTCAATCCGTCAGAAAGGTCAATCAGTCCGATCCGCCCGATCAGTCAAAATTTTTTACTATAAGTCTGACGGATTGTTGACGTGAGTTTGACGCGAACTTGACTGTTGGGTGACTGATCGATTATCGCTGATTGATCGCTAAAATAGTAACGCCGAAGGTTGCAAGTACTGTATTAGTTTCTATTATTGGAAAAATACAAGCTAACAATTGCCGAAATTATTTAAATGAACGTGAATTTGATTGACTGGCGATTTGATAACAAATAAATACGTCGAGTTCTGAAAACATATAAAACATATAATTAAGATTTTAATCATTTTTTGCAGTTGTAAAGCATATGTATGAACACTGCCCTTCCCTGGATCTTGATATCTATATCTTTAACGGGAAGCTTAATACCAAAATTTATGATAAAAGAGATGATTTTTCATTTCCTATTGTTAATTATCCATTTCTAGATGGTGACGTTCCCTTGTCAACACTTTATGGTGTTTATATATCCCAACTTGTTTGATTCGCTCGTGTATGTAACAACGTATTTGATTTTAACAAAAGACATCTCTGTATTACTTGAACATTATAACACCAGGGTTTTCGATATCACAAACTAGTAAAAACATTTACTAAATTTTATCATCGGTACAAGGACATCATTCGTAAATATAAATCAACATGCAGACATCTTATACATTCAGGAAATCCAATTGTTTATGGTAATATTCTATACAAAGCACAAAAATGTCAGTATTCACCTCAAAAGCTAACCAAACCTTTAAACAGACAAATTCAGAAGGGATATAGTTACGATACTGTTGTCAGATCATTAAAGATGGTATATTTTGGTATTAATGTTGATTCACTCATAGGGTCTTTGCATCGGAAATACACTGATATTTTACCCATATATTCCCAAAGCAACACATTTTCCGATTATATATATCAAACAAAACTTGGAATATTGTTTATCTTAGCCTGGACTTTTGATTTGTGTCATTCTTTTAATTCTGAAAAAAATTCAGGATAGGTAGTTTCCCACCAGAGTCTCACAGATTGCATTGGTGAGTGTTTATATGTAGACATGGACTTTAATTATTTAGGTCAATATTGTCTATGTTTTCCCTTCTTGCAAGTATATATATATATCTTTGTAATAGTTTGTGAGTGTAGATGCAGATTCCTAAATTTTTTACTAGCATTTGGCTTATTTGTTCACAAAATGTTTAGATTTTAAGTTTCGGACATATTTTGATGAACCTTCATCTTCTTCTTACCATTTAATATTTAACCTTATATATTGACGTTTTATATTTTTTTGTTTTCAATTGTAATTTTTAATTAATATTTTGTATAAACATGATCAAGGATTCATCTTTTTCAATAAAGTGTGTGTCCTCCAGACAAAATATCTGACATAGTGAACATTTGAAACATTTGAATACATCTCTAGACATCTTTGTATACTTTAAATACTGGCAGTTTTAGAACATATCTTTTAATGACCCTTACTCATTCAAATTATAAATAGAGGACTATCATTACACAAACTTATTTCATCCCAAAGAAATAAAATCAACCTTACAAAACTGTTTGTAAAACAAAGTGGTAATGTTTTCTCTGCATGAACAAAACATGTACAGATTTCTATTCATACTTGAAAAAATATGTAATGTACTGTACCACTTTATGAGTTAATATAAATAGGACATGTCTTTTTTTTTTGTATCAAACAAAAAAAAATAGGATTGCCTATTTACAATGAAGCAAATACAAAAACAGATTTCTCACATTTGTGAGTTGTGTTTTATTTGATATCTCGAAAAAAGAAATTATCGCAGAATATATTTTTATATTATTTTTTTAAATAAAAAAGGTCTTTTTTTTTTCTTTTTTCCTTGAGAAAATGTTCTATTTGGCTAAAAATAAAATCAATGAAGATATTGCAAGTTTTTTTTTATCACTTCTAGTCTATGAAATTCTATATGTTTGCTGTTATTAGAAGCATTACAAAAAAATGTAATTCCTAAACGTTGATTTGAATGAACTATAAACTTTTGCATTATTTTTAAGAATGACAGTCTATCCAAGCTGTTTTGGGTTTACACAGTGCGTCAGTCTAACGATCAGTCCATGAATACCTAAAAGATAAACTATAATATTGATTGTAGTGACCTACTTTTGTACGTCGCCTATTATCAATTCAACTTTAAAAAAGATGTGTTAAGGAACGTTGATAAATATTTGAAACAAAAAAAAATCCAATTGATGGACATTGGTTTACTAATACATTTCTTTTAAAATGTCAGACTTAGGTAAATTAGTATACTTTAGATATTTCGGTATACTAATTTAGCGCCTGTTTAGATATACATAGCACACACAAAAAAAAACACGTGGTAAGATACAAATAACCTGTTTAAGTTGGGCATAAGCTTTTAAACTCATGTTCATTGATTTGACCCATATTCTCATTTTTGATTATAACACACAAGACATAATCTAATTATACACTGAGATAACTTCTAAAGACTGCCTACGGTCATATACATATATATATATATAATCCGATATTGCATCAATAAAACTTCAATATTTTTTAGGAATAACGTTACAAATGTCAAGACCTCTTGACAATTTATATCGATAGATTGATTATTGGCTGTTGATGAACTGGATAATTTCTGGGTTCATAATCAAGGCTTGAAGACTACTACAAAACATCGATAAAATGAAGAAGTATAGAGCAGTTAATACACCAAACATTGAAAAAATGAGAAATTCTGGAGATAAAAGTTGAAATAAAAACAACTACATTAACACAATTTTGAGTAACTAATTTCTTAAGATCTTGAAAACATTGAGTGTCAACGTAAGAAGGGTATTCAGATTTTTTTTTATCGTCGATCAGAGAAAAGGAAACTATAAGTTGTTCATTTCTGTGTCATTTTGTCTCTAACTAACTGTATGGTTTTTACCGATCTTGACTGGCCCTCGCATGGTCGCACGGTCGGCTCGGTGCATAGTAATAACTATGATCGGAAGCATTATCAGGACCAAAGTCGTGAGACTGTGAAATGGTGGTCCATTATGTAAGACCTAAGATACAGCCCTCGGATGTCAGTCGGCATAACACTCCCCCATCAATAATTGGTTTTGGAGTGAATGCTGACGCGGGTATTTACACAAGCAATAATGTAAACTGTACAGCGTTGGATTGGTTTCTGTCGTCTTAAGTAGTTAGTTGTTGAGCCATCTATCAGTAAACCAACATCGTAGATAGTGGGTAAAGAGGAGCTGACCAAGCATGTCCTTTCAGTTGTAATGACTGAGACATGACTGAATCCAATGATCTGATGGTTTGTAGATTATTGTTTTGGTCTCTTATTAGGAGACAGATTTGCAACGTAGTGGTAAAACTGTTTATTTTTATACAGAAACAAAAGTGATTGATTGTATTATCCAAAATGTTTAAACAAATACCAAATATTTGTGTTTTTTAAGAATCAATTTTTCAACTTAGCCATTTAAGGGGAGATAACTCTTTTAGTACAAAAATTATACTGGAATAATAACGAAATTTTAATGTTTCACTTGTAGCATGAAAACAAGTTGGGTGACACCATTTTTCATTTCTATTTTCTTAAAGCATATTTAAAAACCTATCTGCTCATGTTTTATTTCAAAATTCTATCTCATAGATTTCTTTTTATGCACAAAAATGTGTTTTTTCATGTATAATCTATGCAAATTTGGGCAATTTTGCACGACTTGTAGCTTAGAAAATAGCACGGTGACCCATACGTCTTATTATATTTTTGCATAGTAAAATATTCATTTTGGCAAGGTATAAGAAAATTCTATCTGAGGAAATATATACTGATGATCTACCTTAAGAGTTGTCTCATTGGCAATCATACCACACTTCTTTTTTTATATTTACAAGTTGCATGAAGTAGCGACAAGAACAACCATCAACGACGTATACTTACGGAAAGCACGTTAGGGATGTTTTATGTCAAGCGAAGGATATATTTTGTTCACTTATCATAATATGATATCATTTTTTCTGTCTGGTCATGCTGCAACAATTAACCTGACAATTTATGATATATATCCTTTTGGCATCTAACAAACTATATTTTGCTTCGTTGCTTAAACCAGTTTTGCTTATGGCGTCAACATTCTACGGTGGCATATTAAATCATTTGTTTCTAAGGGCCCCGCTTTTTTTAATCGAGCGCGACTGATAACTATTTTAAAAAAAGAAACGCGCATCTGTCGTGTTTAACTTAAAGTCTGTTTTTGTTTGTGAGTATAGAGATATAAGAAGATGTGGCATGAGTTCCAATGAGACAACTCTCCATCCAAGTCAAATTTTATAAAAGTAAACCATTATAGGTCAAAGTACGGTCTTGAACACGGAGCCTTGGCTCACACCGAAAAGCAAGCTTTAAAGGGCCCCAAAAATTACTAGTGTAAAACCATTCAAACGGGAAAACCAACGGTCTAATCTATATAAAAAACAAGAAACGAGAAACATTTATGAACCATATCAACAAACGACAACTATTAAACATCAGATTCCTGACTTAGGACAGGTTCAAACAATAGCAGCGGGTTTACACGTTTAAATAGTACCAAACCTTCACCCTTATCTGAAACAATAGTCTAACATCACAACATAGAAAGACACACTATAAATTATCAATTAAAATGGCTTAACTATATGCCTGCATACGCAAACAGACAGCAATAAGGTGTATCGTTCAACTGTTTTGATCCAGTACCTGATTTGTGCGAATGATGTAGGCCAAACGCGCTTCGGACTTATTCACTTACACACCTGATATTATTGATTGATTTGTATAGGTAAAGGTGGAATATATATATATAAAAATAAATGAAATAAAAAAGGAAGTCAATAGAGATAAGCTTTTCTTCATGGTAAATAAACGCTGTTCCAGGTGAAAAATAAATTCTCTTCAGGCGATGTTTATCGTTGAATGTTTTTCGAGAACAAATGTGTCGTGTGATATAAAATACTATCAGACGTATTTCAATATTGATACATTTAATATTGATGATACGCACATCATTATACGAAATTCGTACCAGTGCGTTTCATAGACTGATAACATATATTTGTAGTGTCTTGTGAACCGCTATGTGTCTTTTTCCCTTTAATCCTGTTTAAACTGTTATCCGCCTATGTTGAATATACCATATTTAATAATTGTGTAAGAACTTTTATTATATGGATTGACATTTCGGTAAAACAAACATATAGTGATTTATTGACTTGAATTTGACTTTATTGAAAGTGGTATAAGTTCTTATATGTTGAATAATGTTTCTCTTAAATTTGACTTTACTCCAAGTGGTATGATTGAAAGTGGTATATCTGTTCTCTTGATTTTGCATGCCGCAATTGTTATCTTTGATTAAAACCTACATCTGTGCAATGTTTTACAACATATTCAACTTCTGTCCAGACGACGGAAGCTATATAATCTGCGATTGATGATATCTCTTTAGCAGGTTTTTTTTATTCCGATTCAATATTTCCATGTTTCGAAGTTTCATTTACTTCGTCATATACTGGTGCTATAGATTCATCAATATCACAAGTCCGGTTTGATATTGCTGTTGCACTCTTCATGTTTTGTATTGTCGAGATCCTCGTATGTTATCGCTGAAAATTTAACACGGATAGTGTCTTCATAATCATGGGTATTCGACTCTGTAAAAATTCCCCTTGATCTGTAAGGCAAAAGCACATACATATAATACATATACTTTGTTGATAGTCCAAAACAAACAAAAAATTGAAAATGTGTTGAATTTCCGTCATCGGATATCTAACTCCGATGCCGGGTGCATCCACTATACCTTTGGACTGAGCTGCTTATTAATAGAGATTTTAATGAAATTAACTCAACTATAAAGTTTGATGAATATGTCATGAAGGTTGAGAAAATCCTAGTCCTAAAATATGATGACTCAGCATAAATTCACAGTTTGCAGTATGTATAGTTTACCCTAAGCCCACTGTGCAAAGTCACTTCGTTAATACGCATATGTGTAGTTTAAATTGTTTAGAAGTTCTTATATCTACTTTGCGTAGTCATTGAAACTCATCGATCCTTGATGAACATTGTTGTTAGGGTGATATTGTTGAAAATATACAGGCCGGAGATACAAAAATACCTCTCTTAAACTAACAATATTGTGTTCTAACCTATACATATACTAAATATTCCATACTCACAGAAGCAGCAGAATTATATAGCATATCTGAGGTCCCAGTGGCAAAAACAAGAGAACATTTCTAACCCCATGGTCATAAAACAGATAGTTAAACCTGTGGAAGCTATGCTTTTATTATAATAAAGGTCTTTTATATAGAAAACAATAACCGTGCTTTGAAGTTATGTAACAACAGATTACAGCAGTCAGTTCTATGAAGCTTATATGGCCTTCAAAATATTGTGATGAGATATATTCCACCAGTGGTGTCAATCAGATGTGGATTCTTAAAAATTATTAAGATCTACTGCTAAATCTTAGATCACAATCTCTGCAATTTTGCAGCAACATTAAAACTTTTGATTTTTCTCTACGCTTTACACTACTATTCCCCATGCTCAATTAAAAGATCGATTTCACCATCTCAATAAACAGAGCTTTTTCTATAAAAATATGAATCGTAGATATAAATTTCTTGTTTTTGGTTCTTATACTTACTTTTCGTAGTCATTGAAACTCATAGATTCTTCATGAACATTGTTGTTAGGGTGATTTTGTTGAAAATATACAAGCCAGAGATACAAAATTACCTCTCTTAAACTAACAATATTGTGTTCTAACCTATGAATATACTAAATATTCCATATTCACAGAAGCAGCAGAATTATATAGCATATCTGAGGTCCCAGTGGCAAAAACAAGAGAACAATCCTAACACCATGGTCATAAAACAGATAGTTTAACCTGTGGAAGCTATGATTTTATTATAATAAAGGTCTTTTATATAGAAAACAATAACCGTGCTTTGAAGTTATGCAACAACAGATTACAGCAGTCAGCTCTATAAAGCTTTTATGGCCTTCAAAATATTGTGATGATATATATTCCACCAGTGGTGTCAATCAGATGTGGATTCTTAAAAATTCTAAATATCTACTGCTTAATCTTAGATCACTATCTCTGCAATTTTGCAGCAACATTAAAACTTTTGATTTGTTTCTACGCTTTACACTACTATTCCCCATGCTCAATTAAAAATCGATTTCACCATCTCATTAAACAGAGCTTTTTCTATAAAAATGGGAATCGTAGATATAATTTCTTGTTTTTGGTTATAATAGTTCTTATTTTGTGAAGAACCACACTGATTCTTCCAACAAATATACTGAAGATGATATTATCAAAAAGCTGGACTTTTTGATCGACAATGCACTATTCCCGAATATGACTGATTTACTATGTGTGAATTCGCATTGCTATTAGACGTGTCTCGGCATTTATACATCCTACATTCATGTATTTAGTTATGATATTTCATTTGTAATTCTGGTTGGATACTATTTTATGTCTTATCGTTTGTGGTTTTAATTATATTTTTATTTTCTAAATGTATGTTAAAGTAAAGATAATTAATCACCTAGTTCATTTATATGATTTTTAGTGTAAAACAACTATATGCACAGGATTTATTTGTTTTTACACAGTTTGATTTATAAGAAAAACCGACATGGTTAGAAAATACAAATAATTACACCATTACTAACATAATTCTATATTATTATTCTTGTAATGGATAGAAAATACATCAAATAACACCATTACAAAGTTAATCCAAATTGTATCTTCTTTTTTTAAATTTTACCTGTGACGTCACTTTATGTGGCGTTGGTACATTCGTGTGACTGACAGTTTATAATACTATTATGCTGTATTTGTGTACTGTCGTAAATTAATTTTAGGTGTTCGTTTTTATTCTGTGGTTTACATGTTGAAATGTGCTATTATATTATTTATTTGTGTATTTCTCTGTCCTGAGTGTTCTTGCATTTATTTGTACTGGATTCCTGTCTCAAAACGTTGTCATTTTAGCGGTATTTGTAACATTGCTATATAAGCGGGAGGTTTGATTAGCCACTAAACCAGGTCCAACCCACCATTTTTTTCTTAAAATGTCCCCTTCCAAGTCAGGAATATGGCAGTTGTTATCAAATAGTTTTTTTGTATGTTGGCGTTTGTTTTTGTAGCAGTTCAGTGTTTCTGTTGTTCAGTTTTGGTTTGTGACCCGGATTTGTTTCAGTTAAATCGATTTATGACTATAGAACAGCGGTATACTACTATTGCTTTTATTCAATCAATTTATATATCAAACTAGTAACTTCACACATAAAACTTTCGCAAATATGGCTTTGTTTAAACACGTCTAGTTTATATATTAGTTAAATTATGTTAGCTATATGGTTAGAGATGATATTATTGTGACAAGATTTCTAAACTGACCATGTGAGGCAGAAATTGTAAACTTATATAGATAACTTGGCACACAATAAGATATGGATTGGAGCAGAGGTAGTTTGGATACTTTATATAATCTTGAATGTTGAGATGCTTAACTATTAAACTTTACATTTGTACAGATGGGTGCAGTCCTAATTTGTGCAGCAAGTTAACTTGATAACCAGTCATTTGGACTGGTCAAAGTTAACCTGTGACAGGATTTAGGACTGCTCTTACCAGTCCTAGGACCACAATCTAGTTAACTTGAAAAGCGGACTTGATCCTAGGACTGTTTTATGTCTGCCGAAAAAGTTAACTTGGAAACAGGTGCGCTACTGATATAAGTTAACTTCGAAACCAGTCCTGCCATAAGTTAACATGAGTTAACTTTGATTTTGACAACTCCGATTGAACCAGACCTGATCTCAAGTTAACTTTTGTCTGGTCTGCTCAACACTAAGTTAACTTGTAACCAGGACCGCTCTACATCGATTTTTTAATATCTTTGTTTCTTGGTATCAACATAGAAAAATAAAGTCAATTTAATACTTCCGTGATATAAACATGATTAAATAAATGTATCTTTAAATAAAGTACACGTACAACTTTCCTTGTTCTACAAATTTATCCGTGATCTGCCTTTCTATAAATTAAAAAAAGATATTGGTTACAATGCTAACGGGCATTGAATATATATTCCAATGCATATCAAATTCTTTAAATCGCAAAACCATATTTGCACTTTATTATGTATATCTATATAGCCGCATAGTAAATTAGCAATACTTTTATGTCAGGATAGAATGTATAATAGAAATGACAGCAATATTGGAACACAATGACTACAAAATGTTATCCGCATAAATTAAGAGTGCCAGCATGTCCTCCTTTTGTTCAATATATTGATACGTAACAAAATTATCTGACCGTATCTACCAAAACTTACCATATTTCATTATATGCACTTTATCATGTAAATCTATATAGCCACATAATAATTCAGTAATATTTTATGTCAGGATGTATTGTATAATACAAAAGACAGCAATATTGAAACACAATGTGAATACAAAATTTTGTCTGTATCAATTTATATTGCCAGAATGTCCTCTTTTCTTCAAAATATTGTCTCGCAACAAAATTTCAGTAGTTTTGATACCTCAGGCTGACTCCTATAACACCATTATTTGACCGCATCAACCAAAACTGACCATATTTGCACTTTATTTTGTAAATCTATATAGGCGCATAGTAAATTAGCAATATTCTAATGTCGGGATAGAATGTATAATACAAATGACAGCAATATTGGAACACAATGACTACAAAATTTTGTCTGCATAAATTTAGAGTGCCAGCATGTCCTCCTTTTGTTCAATTTATTGATACGTAACAAAATTTCAGTAGTTTTGATACCTCAGGCTGACTTGTATAGCAAAATTATTCAACCGTATCAACCAAAACTGACCATATTTGCACTTTATTATGTAAAATGATATAGCCGCATAGTAAATCAGCAATATTTTTTATGTCAAGATAGAATGTATAATACAAATCACAGCAATATTGGAAGACAATGACTACAAAATTTTTTCCGCATAAATTGCCAGCATCTCCTCCTTTTGTTCAATATACAAGTATTGATACGTAACAAAATTCAGTAGTTTTGATACCTCAGGCTGACTTGTATAGCAAAATTATTAGACCGTATCAACCAAAACTGACCATATTTGCACTTTATTATGTAAACCTATATAGCCGCATAATAACTCAGTAATATTTTTATGTCAGGATGTATTGTATAATACAAATGACAGCAATATTGGAACACAATGACTACAAAACTTTGTCAGCACAAATTTAGAGTGCCAGTATGTCCTCCTTTTGTTCAATTTATTGATACTTAACAAAATTTCAGTAGTTTTGAAACCTCAAGCTGATTTGTACAACAAAATTATTTGACTGCATCAACCAAAACTGACCATATTTGCACTTTATTACGTAAATCTATATAGCCGCATAGTGAATCAGCAATATTTTTATATCAGGATAGAATGTATAATACAAATGACAGCAATATTGGAACACAATGACTACAAAATGTTGTCAGCATAAATAAGAAGTGCCAGCATGTCCTCTTTTTATTCAAAATATTGATACGTAACAAAATTTCAGTATTTTTGATACTTCAGGCTGACTTGTATAGCAAAATTATTTGACCGTATCAACCAAAACTGACCATATTTGCACTTTAATATGTAAATCTATATAGCCACATAATAATTCAGTAATATTTTATGTCAGGATGTATTGTATAATACAAATCCCAGCAGACATTTGACGTTGTATAAACATCAGTTTCGACGTCAGACCCTAACGTTGCGCCTACGTTAGATTTGGTTGTATATGAAATTTTTAAGACGTCTAAAACTGACGTCTACCCACCGTCTTGACATACGTCCGTTCAACGTCTGTACAACGTAGTTACAACATCAGTACAACGTTGGTACAACATCAGATCAACCAACAGGATGAACTCGAAAAAGGATGTTCCACGTCTGTACAACGTCTAATCAACGTCATAACAACCACAATTAAACCTCTTTAAATATCCTCAGATGTCTGTACAATGTCTAATCAACGTCATAACAACCATCATTAAACCTCTTTAAATATCCTCAGATGTCTGCACAACGTCTAATCAACATCCTAACAACCACCATTAAACCTCTTTAAATATCCTCAGATATCTATACGACGTCTAATCAACGTCATAACAACCACTATTTAACATCTTTAAATATCCTCAGATGTCTTCAGATCTAATTAAAGACCAAAGTAAATCCTTATTAACGTTCTTAAATTGGACAACTTAAGGTAATGAAACAATAATTCATACAAGTTGACGTCCTGAATAAGTGCTTCAACATCTTTAAAACCTCAGAAAATCATTCCTTCCAACAAAGGCTGGTAACCTTATAATTCGTGTCTCACAACTACTTTGCACATCAATCTGCTGTTGATCAGGGTTTAAAAATGGTAGCATTGTCCGGGCTTGACCAGTAAATTATATTTTTGACTTGATATGCAGAGCCTGAAGTGGACATATAAGGTTTTGCCAAGTAAATATAGGAGAAACCAACAAATATCATTTAGCTAACTTCTAAAAAGCAGAAC
Organism: Mytilus californianus; assembly: GCF_021869535.1. NCBI lineage: Eukaryota > Metazoa > Mollusca > Bivalvia > Mytilida > Mytilidae > Mytilus > Mytilus californianus. The sequence continues at coordinate 274,142 of NW_026262695.1, read as the reverse complement.
TATGAGCTTTGAACACTTGAAATATGTGTTAATAAAAACAATAAATAATTTGATGAATCTACATATTTTAATGTGGTATTTTTAAAAACATCAATGTCAATTTTCTGCTCCATTTCTATTGATGTCTGCTGCTCCATCAGTTGATGTCCCAGCTTTCTTTTTGCGACCACTCTTCCCATTCTGTCAGGTGCGTACTTCAGGTAAGCTGCTGTTACCTGTTTGTCATGTACCGTTTCTAAAATAAAAAATGTATAATTTATGTGAAAACCAAACAGTTTAGTGTTAAGAACATAATGTCATTAGTGCTGCATTATCGATGTTTTGAGCAAATTTTGAGGCAAATAGTTAAACCCCTGACTTCAATAACCAATTTTTCTAGGTATAGTTAAAATATTCTTTATAATTTTTTTTATAGAGCAAGGGATCATACATTGCAAACACAGATCAATGATGGAAAATATAAAGTACTTTTTTTCAAATTATCTTGAAATATCACCAAGATCTTGACAGTCACTCATCTTGAGAAACAATAATGCACCGCAAGCACCGAGATCTTTACAGTCACTCATCTTGGGAAACAATAATGCACCGCAAGCACCGAGATCTTGACAGTCACTCATCTTGAGATACAATAATGCCCCACAAACACCGAGGTCTTGACAGTCACTCATCTTGGGAAACAATAATGCCTCACAAGCACCGAGATCTTGACAGTCACTCATCTTGGGAAACAATAATGCATCAGATGCACCGAGATCTTGACAGTCACTCATCTTGAAAAACAATAATGCATCACAAGCAACGAGATCTTGACAGTCACTCATCTTGGGAAACAATAATGCATCACATGCACCGAGATCTTTTCAGCCACTCATCTTGGGAAACAATAATGCACCGCAAGTACCGATATCTTGACGGTCACTCATCTTGAGAAACAATAATGCACCACAAGCACCGAGATCTTGACAAACACTCATTTTGCATAATAAAACACCCATAAAAAAATGTATCCTACATTGCCAGGTAGACCCCTATAATTTTACTATAATTCAAAATAAATAATATTCATGAATAATTAAGTATATTGATATATTTTATTTTATATTTAAATTCTTCATCAATAGATATTTTTGGCATGTTTGCTATACGCAAGAAGTAGTTAAACATTGAAACTTTGTTTACATTCTTCTCAAATTCCAGTCTTTTGTGATACTTGTTTTTTAATTTTACATATACATGTATATGGGTTATGTTTAGATACCAAAACTATAGGAATATTTGCTTTTTCCTTGAATTTTATGTGCTGTAATAATTAAGTACGGTCAATTGATAAAGCATCAGTATTAAATACATCATCTATTTCAACGTTATCATATAAACCACTTTAAAATTGGTCAGATTGTGTATTATTTATCATGGTCACACGTGTTTCTTATCTGCATATTACTTCACCGATAACATGTTGGAATACATGCTGAGAGTGACAGCTAGAGTAGAAAGAATCTGTTTGTTTTAAATGTGATTCAAGGTCAAGAATATCATGTGTTGTAAATCTTTGACTTGTAATTGCATCAACATATAAAAATAAGAAAGAAATGTTATCGTTTGAATTTACATAGTTGAATTTAACTTCAATAAGGGGTTATAAATAATTATTTCAATACTTGCCAGACGAATAAATTCTTCAATTTCATCCGATGTTCAATGATATATTATGAATCCATCCTCTCCGTTTCTGCAATTATGATAGAATTTTGGAGAAAGTGTTACTAAGTTGAAAAACCTGTATCTAATATCCATTTGTCCATTTTGAACAATAAATTATGTTTAAGCTAATATTAGAATACTTTGCCACACGCTTATGATTTTTACCAAATCATTGTTCATAATTTTTTTAACACAAGTTCCTTCACCCAATTTTCAATTTACAAGTCAAATATATCTTAAGGTCAACCTAGTTGTTAGCTGAGGCTTAAATTATAAATTATATCTGATCCGAGATCTGATCTGCACAAATCACTGTACACTCATACTTGCGGGAACAGCGACTAATTATAGCTACAATACTGTTTACACTAAATTATCATATATCTACTATTAAAGCAAACAACAAATGAAAAATATAAATCAATTGCTTAAAAAAGCAATTGTAAACGGTCTTTCCCCTTCTGAAACATGATTGATTGATTGATTTTTATTCTATTTTAGGTCCCGCGCGCGTCTTTGTCTCGCGCCAGATTGTGGCGTCACGTGACGAAGCTTTATAATAGCGAAAACTTAGTATTTTTATTTCTTTTTAGGTGGGGACGTTGGACAGACAACATGTATAGCGACGGAATTTACACAATGTATTTCTTTTGTCATTGTAGGTAATTGACATTTTGATCACAGTTCACGAGCAGTGCATGCTTTGGATTTAATTGATCCTGTGTAACTTTAAAACACGTTTATCGATTATTTTCATACAATGTACATTTTTCAGCAGCAGTTTGTAACACAGATTTGTATTTCAATCTAGGAGCGGACATTTTATTGTAGGATTTCACTGAGATTTACGGAACTAGCAAGCGATTTTTACGGCATTGCAATTTCTTTTCTCTAGGAAAATTCTTGAAAGATATCTGCACCACATTGTTTTATGAAGATGTAATACATGTATACCCTGCTAAATGCAAATTTTGGGGTCAATTGGACATGTAGTTTCCCAGAACATCTGATAACAAGCATGTGGATTTTTTTTTTCAGAAGAGATGTAAATACAATATTAAACACATGAGACGGAAACATGCATACAATGAATGAATGATTGATTGGTTGGTTGGTTGATTTATTGATTGATTAATTAATTAATTGGTTGGTTAGTTGGTTGATTGGTTGGTTGATTAAACACATGGGATAGGGTCTCTTGAAACAAGCGAAAAAAGAAACAAAGGAAATCTTGGACCCCGTATTAAACACATGAGACGGAAACATGCACACAATGAATGATTGGTTGGTTGGTTGGTTGGTTTATGAATTGATTGATTGATTGGTTGGTTGGTTGGTTAGTTAATTTAACATGTGGGATATGGTCTCTTGAAACAAGCGAAAAAGAAACAAATGAGATCTTGGACCCCATATTAAACACATGAGACGGAAACGTGCAGGCATGCACTGAATGATTGATTGGTTGGTTGGTTGGTTGATTGATTGATTGATTGATTGATTGATTGATTAATTAAACACGTGGGATAGGGTCTCTTGAAACAAGCGAGAAAGAAACAAAGGAGATCTTTGACCCCGTATTAAACACATAAGACGGAAACATGCATACAATGAATGACTGATTGGTTGATTGGTTTGTTGGATAATTGCTTGATTGATTGGTTGCTTGATTGATTGGTTGTTTGATTGGTTTGTTGGTTAATCAATTTAACATGTGGGATATGGTGGTCTCTTGAAACAAGCAAAAAAAAAACAACAAATGAGATCTTGGACCCCATATTAAACACATGAGACGGAAACATGTATGCATGCAATGATTGATTGAATGGTTGGTTGGTTGATTGATTGATTGATCAATTAATTAATTAAACACGTGGGATATGGTCTCTTCAAACAATCGAAATAGAAACAAATAAGATCTTGGTCCCCATATTAAACACATGAGACAGAAACATGCATGCAATGATTGATTGACTGATTGACTGACTGATTGATTGATGGATGGATGGATTGATTGATTGATTGATTGATTGGTTGGTTGGTTGGTTGGTTGGTTGGTTGGTTGGTTAACACAGAGAACGGATTCACTTTGATCATGCAAAAACGGAATAGAAAGCCTAAATACTATATCTTAACACATGGGATTTATCTTTTGAGAGATCACTTAACAAGTAGTAAGGTTAAAGGTCAGTGTCAACCTACAAAAGCATTAAAACACACATCAAACTCTTTAAATAGTGCCAAAAACACATAATTTGCCTCTTTGTACATGACCTTGACATTTGACCTTGACCTATATTTTCAAGTTATGGTCCAATGATTTCAAATCAAAAGACCCTAGGTCTTTATAACTTACGGTTCATGAGATTCATATGCATATTGAAAAGTAAAATATTCAAGGGGAAATAACTCCTATAAGAAGTCACTGGATCGCTTCGGTTAAAATTATTTAAAGTTGCGACATGTGGCAAGGAACATTTAAAAAAAAAACATTTGCCGGTAACTCTTATAGTTTATGAAGAGTAGCGATAACAATGATTTTTGTAATTGGGGAGATAACTCCTATAAGGTAAATAGTACACTTTGGTGCCCCTAATACAAGATAGATTTTATTAACCCGATACTTAATACCAAAGATCATTTGGATCTGTCGCGTACTTTTTTTGACTTTTGACTTTGAATTCGGACGAGGAAAAAGAATAATAATAATAATAAACAAACGAAATACAGTAAGGTCTTTCCATTAAGAAAGGAAAGACCTTAATTACACTTACTTTGCACTTCTTACAGCATCCGTCGTAGAAATTGTTGTTGTAATCAAATTGGCGCACATAAATTCGAAATGTCAGCCTCATACGCGTGCGACAATTGAAATAAAATCTGTTTCGTGTAATTGAAATATTTTACGGCGAAAATTATAAAACAGTTTATTCATTCACTTTAATCATATCAATTTGATATATTAGCAACAGTAATCGTTGAATTTATTCAAAAACACAAGTAAACCAATATAAATAAAAGGTTGCGTGCCTGCTGGATATATATGTCCAGGTACGTGTGATTTCGATATTTTAGATTAATTTAGACGTCCGACCGACATTTAGAATCCGACGTTGTGTCGACGTTGTATAAGGTCGTGACCAAAAAACAAGGTTATATAGACGTCATTCTATAACGTCCGACAGACGTTTGCCAGTCGACGTTGAACCGATATTGAATTTAGGTCGCCGACGTTGCGACCTATTTTCAACCAAATATCCACGTCTGTACAACATCGGGTGCCTGCTGGAAATGACAGCAATATTGGAACACAATGTGAATACAAAATTTTGTCCGCATAAATTTAGATTGCCAGCATGTCCTCTTTTTATTCAAAATATTGTCTCGCAACATAATTCAGTAGTTTTGATACCTCAGGCTGACTTCTATAACAAAATTATTTGACCGCATCAACCAAATCTGACCTTATTTGCACTTTATTTTGTAAATCTATTTAGCCGCATAGAAAATCGGCAAAATTGCTATTTCAGGATTGAATGTATATTACAAATGTCAGCAATATTGGAACACAATATGAATAACTACAACATTTTGTCCGCATAAAATCAGAGTCCCAGCATGTCCTCCTTTTTGTTCAATATACATGATATATTGATACGTAACAAAATTGCAGTAGTTTTGATACCTCAGGCTGACTCGTATACCACATTATTTGACAGTATCAACCAAAACGGACCATATTTGCACTTGAGTATGTAAATCTGTATGGCTGCATTATAAATCAGAAGTTTTTTTTTTTATGTCAGGATGGATTGTTTATTACAAATGAAAGCAATATTGGAAAACAATGAATGGAAAATCTTTTCCGCATCAATTTTGATTGTCAGCATTTCATCTCTGTATTCATAATATTGAACTGTCACTAAAGTTCGTAGTTCAGGATGGTGTGTATAACAAAACTAGTTGACCGCATCATCCAACACTGACATGTCTGATTTCATTTGTACTTTAAAATGAAAAGTATAAGAAGTTCTCTTCTTGGAATAGTATACTGTTAGTATATTATGTCGGTTGATTGATTTTGTTTGAAGCTAAACGTTAAGTGGCAACTATTTCATTTATGTGCACAACGAGTATATTTTTTGGACGTCCCATATATCATTTATAATCAGTAAAGACAAATCTGACGAAATTGACGAGATTGTTCATAATTATACACAACCTTAACTATGTATCCGGACACAGTACCATGTTCGTAAGAATATTTTGTCGAAAACAGAATCGTAAATCCTAGGCAAACAAGGTGAATTACGATGAAATATCCATGTAATGCATACAGTTAATTTTAAGAAGAGACTGCAAAAAATGGGGAACGAAGCAACGTCGACAATGATGTAAATATCCCATGATTTAAAAATATATTGTTCCGATGCGTTGGATAACCTTTCTATCCGCCTTCTAATTAAAACAAAAACTTTCCTTTCTTTTATGATAGCTGTATGTGATCACAAATGTGTAATTTTATAGCCATTGTTTAATGTATATAAGAATACGAAATGTAAAAAAAGATTTATTTTTAATGTGTATAATATCTATAGAGTCTAACGAGTAAAGAAATTTGCTATACTGGGAAAAAAAGAACAATGCGATTATTGTTTACATAATAAAAGCTCAGGTCTAATATGAAAAGTCTTAAACACGGTAATCCGTCATAAGCAAACCTGTCCTCAGGTCTGTTCAGTAGCATACTTGTCCACAGGTCTGGTCAGGAGCAGACCTGTCCACAGGTCTGGTCTGGGGCAGACCTGTCCTCAGGACTGGTCAAAAGCAGACTTGTCCACAGGTCTGGTCTGGAGCAGACCTGTCAATAGGTCTGATGCAGTCCTAAAAAAAGCAGACCGTTGGTCTGGTCTACCAACGACGAAGTTAACTTGCTTGTCTGCTTAAAATATCTCAAGTTAAATTGGAAAGCAGTCAACAAGTTTGCTCCAAGTTAACTTTTGTACAGGTTAGGACTGCACCCATCTGTAGTATTCTGAAATGCGTTCATTTTTTTATCAGAGTAGTTTTATACAGGATCTAGGTATTTCATATCTGAAAACATGCAGAAAGGGTAAGCTGACAATAATTTAAGTCTTTTGAAAAATTGAAACAAGGGTTGGGGTGATTCAATGTAGTGTAAAAGAAAAGTGAAAGTGCATGCAGTGATTTTTTTTTAGGCTATAGTTCTGATAAATAAGCATTGTTATGAGAAAATGTGTTTATCAAGATTTTTCAATTTAATAAATGTTAGTATAGGTTACACTTTGTAAATACAACTGTTTCACAAACCAAGCATTTTTGGGAGACATTTAATATTCATGGACATTTTTTGTTAACCTAATTGGTCCCAGATATAATCTCATAATTCACAACTTGAAAATTTTACCAGTATAAATACACATGAACAGCGTCCAATTGAATTTTGAGGAAGATCCAAAGTGAATGGAGGGGTAGTACGGAATTTTAGTGTAACTTTAAACTCTTAGCATACAAATGTTGAAAATATGCCAAATAGCCCTATGCTTTGACCTTTGATAAAAAAAGTAGTGCATACCAACTTTCTATTCTACGATATAATATTTTACGAAACCTTTGCATAGTAAAAGTGGCACCGTTTTAGTCGTAAAAGGAGTTCCTATGGGAATTGCTTTTTTCTATATTTACAAAAGTGCTACTTACAACAAAGTAACTAAACATAGGAATCCACACACTATAGAGTATAATCATGAGGGTCTCTCGTGTTCAGCAGGCAAACATGTGTGGACATTGTATCATTAGCAATCATGCCACATGTTGTTATTTTTATATGTTTTAAATATTTGACCAAACTTGCAATATTCAGCTCCACTTGATACCATATAATTTCTAAAGTCAGCGATAAACGCATATATAAACTTCTACATAGGGATACTAAAATTAGCGATAAAGAGTCATCTCTTTTATCAAAACAAAACCTGCATATTTCAATAACAAAAAATGTGTGGGATTCATTTTGTTGTCTAAACAGTTGTACTCACCTCACTTTGCATACAATCAGCGCACCTAATACAGTACTTACTTACTTACTGCCCATTACGCCCATTGGCCACCTAACACAGTAATCATAGAAAATGCACCTAGTACTCCACCAATCACTGCACCTGTTGATCACGGGGAAATGAATACATTGAATGTGGCTACGTTTCAATGACCAATGGTGAAAATAATTTTTGTATGGTAATTAAATTAAGTATAAACTGATTGTAATACTAAGTACTATTTTATGACAAAAAGTATGTGATAATTGTATTTTGAAACAATACATCTTTCTATTGTAGTAAGACAGGAAATTTTAAGAAAGCTGATCACGCATTGAGGAGCAGAAATGATAGTATCAAGTGACACACGGCTACATTATCAAGATTGTGCATAAAGGAGACACAATTATTTGCATTTGACTTTAAAACTCTGACACTTAAACATGCATTTATACCAGTAACCGACAACTAATACTCCACACGCAAATGTACAATTGTTTGACGACTCGTAATTAAGAAAATAATGTGTTTTGTAAATGATGACTGAATTTTTTTTCACATAGATTTTTACAAACATACTTCATGTGAAAGAACAACCTTTTAGAGAATATGATGTATGTTTGCAAAATGCTAAAGCACATTGAAGAGTAACATTCAAAGTCATGAATGCTACCGAATGCTTCCGAACAACCGGAATTTAGCGTGATTTTGTTTTTCAATCTTTAGTTTGATTTTACAGTCAAATAGGTACTATTCCTTGACTTTTACTTAAATTGTGCTTAAAAGGCTGCTAATTTTCACTTTTTATACCTTATTTCTTGGAAAACCAGTATATAACTGTCAATATTAATGTATTCTTTAGTACAGTTCAACAAATGGGTTCATAAGTGTTTCTCGTTTCTCGTTTTGAATATAGATTAGACTATTGGTTTCCTGTTTGAATTGTTTTACACTAGTCATTTTGGGGCCCTTTATAGCTTGCTGTGCAGTGTGAGCCACGGCTCCGTGTTGAACGCCGTAGTTTGACCTATAATTGTTTACTTTTTACACATTGTGACTTGGATGGAGAGTTGTCTTATTGGCACTCCTGCCACATCTTCTTATTTCTATGTTTATCAATTCAAATATTTTTATATACAAACCAAGTATCAAAATGTTAATCATATACATGACTGTATGATATTTGCTTTGTTGTGAAGAGACACCAAACATTTATATTTTACTTAATATTTGAGTGTCCAATGTTATAAACACGTTTTTATTTTATTTTTTCTCAATAGGATCCCTTTTAAACATTACTTCTTACCATGTAGCACTGACACACTGCTCACTGTAGTTTAGTTAAAGCATTCATCCGATCCAATCTTTACAAAATATAACTTTCAAACAAATTTTGTTTACCAACATCAAAGCAATAAAATGGGTTAACCATCCGTTTTTTTAAGAACTTGAAACTTAAACGAAAGGAATATTTAAAAAAAAATTTATATAGGTCAAGTCGAATTAATTGGTTGACATTTCTGGAGTCGGGAAAAGAACAGAATTTTAAAAATGCCTTTTGTGCTGACAATCCAACTAGTTTTGAAAAACTAACTAGTCATAAACTACCAAACTGAATCGGATCGATGTTGAAAATCATACTAAACTTTTCAAAAACACGTGATTTATTCCTTAGGATGTAAAAACCCCTAATTTGTCGAATAATTCAACATGTAATAAACAGTAAATTTTCAGGAAATGAACATATCAAAAATATGTCATGTCAACACAAAACTGCTGGCTCGTGTTACCCTTGGGAGGACGAAACTAGATACGTAGACACGGCTAGTGCTATAGGACCAATTATTCTTTTTCAGTCAGACGTTTTAACCTTGTTATAGCACCACCAGCCACTTAAATACAGACAGCAGATATAACTTGGTACATGTCATTAAGGTCAATTACAATAGTGTAGCAGTTGCCACCTTCAGACGATAATCAATGTGTTCTAAAATCTGTCACCATGTAATTTACGGTATACCTTCTTAGAGAAACTGAGTGGTTAAAGACTGTTTACATGGAGCCAAATGACATATTAGTTAGCAAATATAAGTTACTGAACGGCCTTTAACAATGATTCGGAATTAAATCAGAATCTCCAAATGGATAAGCAATTTTTGCACGATTAGGACCGATTGTCGTTTTTCTCATGAAGTGTAAAAAAGTTCGATAAAATGCACTTTTTAGAAAATAATCACATAAAAAAGAATATGGGCTTACTATCAATGATTGGAATACAATACAGTTATCACGTTACACTGCAAGTAGTATGCAACGTCTTTATATCTTTTCACAATGAAGATAAAAATGCAGAACAAACTACTTAACCTGGAAACTAAGTACCGCACTTTATTCACTTGTATTCTTCAGAAATCTTTGTTGCTTGGAATCTTAAATATAACAAGTAAGCATTGTTGTTGAGAAAAACCAAGTTCTAGGTATATTGACATCAGATTATTGACTTTGAGAAACATCTGATTAGATGATAAAATCACATACAAAAGACGAATGAAAGACAGCGTATATACAGTTCGCCTCATGGTTTCACGTGTGGGTTAATAAGATTTTTAACAGTTGCTTTCTGTGTTTACAATTATTGTTTTTAAGGCTACACGATACAGTAGCAAGGGAAGATTTTAATGCAATCAGATGTAACGCGTTCTTTCTTAACGTTGCTAATCAAACATTGAAAATGAAGACTGTTATCTTTTCTATCATCAATAAATTTGTATTGACAGTATATTTTGTTTTACGACGGAATTTCTGTACAACAATGTTGCATTATGAAAACATATATTAAGCGACGTGATTAATCATCAAACAAGGCAAATTGAATTGTCAGCATTTCAGATTTTCTATTTCTAGCTAACAAATGAACATATGGACCCCCTTTTTTCGAACTGATTCAAGAATGTTATATCGAAATTGCAAGAAAAAAATCGACGTTAATCTTTTTTTCCGTATGCATTTGCACTAGCACGATTTTTTTTTATTCCCAATAATTGTATTATTTTACAAATATTGTATTCCATTCAGCTTTCATTTGAGGGACTTATTTCAAGACCGATCAATTAAGGAAAATTTTGCAAAAAACTGGATGAAAATATCTCTTTAGATCTGGAAGACTTAGTGTGCTATTTCTTCGGAAAAGTAATGAAAAACTAAATTTTGTGATTTTACATAAAACATGCATATTTCAAGCTGAAATATCTCAAAAAGTAAGTCATGGGGGTAAATTTGAACTTGAAAACTTTGATACCGCATGTTAAAACTGAATTTGTGTCAAAATCTTAAGGAAAAATCAACAATTAATCTTTTCTGTATCGTATGCCCTTCAGAACTGTAACTTGCTAAAAACATGGGAAAATATACTTTAATTAAATGAAATTAAAAGAAGATTATAGAATCATGTATACATAAAATTGTACACTTAACTCTAAAACTAAATTTCATTGACGACAATTTCATTTGAGAGAATAGAGGAAGAGATTATACCTTGATCGAAATAAAAAATTAAACGTCTAATAAATGTAAATACAAACATGGCAAAACAATAAAACAACGGAAAAATAAACATAATATTACAGAAAATACCAAACATTGAGCGACTTGAACCTCACTTAAACCTTGCGGTGAACTCTGGTGATCCAGAAGAGTAAAAATGTAAAATAAAGCTGAAGTTGATAATGGCACGATCGAGGCAAAAATAGCAGACGGGATTCATATTTACTCACACAATATCTTATTTGTAATATTTTCTAATTTGCCAACATTTTGCAAAATGTAAGGTGCAAAATATATTTTGCTCTCACTTCATCATGTTCATTTATCAAATTACGTTTAGACTTTACAAACATTTTTATTTCATCTATTGATTAAAATATCTTAATTTTCTAAACAAAATAAAATGTAATTTGATTGCTGATTTAGTAACCAAACAAACAACTCACACACAATAAAATAATTCATATAACTGAATTCTGCAATAGAAGGAAATATTTTAGCTCTTCTGCCTTGTTAAATATTCCGTTGTTTTTTTTTCTCATTTTAGGTTTAAGTTATAACCTCCGCTATTTGTAGACATAATAGAATACATATCCATATCGCTATCATGGTTATTTGTCTTCCTTTCACAAACGTCTGAACTGTTATACGTTGGATCAATTTCATTTCGTTTTCCTTCATTGCTGTCGTGTAAATTATGTGTCGTTAGAATTTTTCGCATGTGTACTCCATTTAGCTGATCATATTCTCCATAAGATGTGTCGGTGTAGATGTCATCGTTAGCCATTAAGCTTGAACATGGCGTCTTAATTTTATTCACCGAAGAATATGCATTTGAATTGCTCTCATTAGAATTTGCAATGCCATATGTTTGGTTTGAGGTTATTACTGAATTAATATCTGCTGTAATATTTGAATCGTCATTTGTAGCATTTGAAGAGAAAACATCATCTTGTTCTATCTTAGGAGCTTTAAATATACCACATGATCTGCAAAAACTCTTTGGAATTATATATTTTATATATACATGTCTGAATAAAAATTCACAAAATCCCCATTCTTTCTTTGTTACTTAATCATCTATTTTAAGTTCTCAAAGGATAATGTTATTTCACTAGTAACTTATTAAGATATTAAAATGTGTCATTAATGGAGAAGAAACTAATTTACTAAAAAGAGTATTGGGGATATGTTTGTCCATTGCAGTTTTCTATATCGATAGCATTGTGTTTTCTGTTCTCTTTCGGCTTATTAATCAAAAACGCTTGCATATCTTCGTAACTGTTGTTGAAAAACTTCAGAATTACCATATATGCGTTATGAATGTATGTGTTAAAGTCAAATTTAAAGTAAATTCATTGATAATTGATATTCTTCATATTCTTATTTCCTGCAGTTTTTGTTCTGTTACAATTGCAATAAGCCAGCTTTGAACATTTTATTTTTCAAAAGGCCTGGAGTTTTAATGTTTTTCATTAAATGAGAACAATTTCATATTTCAAATGTTTAATTCCGTCAAGACATGTTTTAGAAAGTTTTTTTTTCTTTAAATTCTCCGTGGATAAATTAAGAAATTACTAAAAAAACAAAGGTTCCAACTCTCTCAGGCAAAGTTGACCTTTGATTAAGTTTCTCATTATTTTAGGTCCCGTTTTGTCATATAGCTCATTAATGTTCTACGAATTTATATATCCCTGGCTTTCAAATGAATGCGATAGAAGTAAATCCAGAAAATTGCTTTGGACGAACAAAATTTATAGGTTACACTTCTGTAAATATAAACAATGCAATTTTACATAGGAACTCCTTTAACGGCTAACACTGTGCCACTTTTGCTATGAATTATCGTAAAAAATCAAATCCTGGAATGGAAAGTTTATATGCACTACAATTTTGTTCAAAGGTCAAAACATAGGGCTGTGCGGCATATTTTCAACATTTATATGCCTTGAACTTTTAAGAGTTTACACGTATACTAAAATTCTGTACTACCCCTCCATTTACTTAGGGTCTTCCTCAGAATTCAATTTGCATGATTTGGGCGCTATTTATGTGTATTTGTACGTGTACCATTCTCAAGTTTGTTTCTCTACGAGATGAAGCATAACGATAATATCGGGGCACCAGTAGGTAAACAAAACAAAATATCTATGTATATCAATTTCTCCCCAAAAGAGGCGTGGTTTGTGAAACAGCTGTATTTACAAAGTGCAACTTATGACATGTATAAAGTGTATTTTTCGTTTTAAAGAATTGTATACTTAAGTTTAAAAGTAAAAATCTGGGTATATGAAATGTATTGGATTTTTTTTTTTTATTATCATGCATCATGTACGTTTTGGGAAAAAGATACTAAAATGAAAAATAGAGTTTATGATGGAGATGGGGATCAAGCTTAATCGCGACTTTTTGTGTGATTTTGATTGAAGTACGGTCCAACATTCGATTTCAACTTGAAATGTGACCAATGCAAAGCTAAATTTCTGACGTAATTTTTAAACAACCTAATTCCTATTTGTTAGTTTATATCAGAAAATGTGTGTAAGCATACACCACAAATGCATTTCTAGTAAAAAGCATCTATAATCAGTTTTTTCAACAAAAAATTCATCAGTGACACTCGAATCAAAGACGTTCAATAGCCAACTATGGAATGCAGTTGTATGAAGTTGAAGAGCATTTCGGACCAAAAATGTCGAAAGGTTTTGCCAAATACAGCTAAGGTGAAATATTCCTGGGATTAAAAAAAAACTTTGTATTCCGAAAAAAAATTATTCTATTGCGAATCCCTTTTCTATCGAGAATTAGACAATAAATTCTTAATTGGTAGACATTTTAAATATTTTATTTTTGCTTTCGGGTGGTATCTTTAATTCAGCAGTGTCAATAGTTGTAAATATCATTCAAATGTTTCAAATCGTCGCCTTATCACATATACGAAGAATCTCAAAATAGTAATTAGTACATTGTTACCTTATTTTGCATACGACTAAAACTAACAACAACACAATTACAACAACCACACTTAATCCTCCACCAACAATTGCACCTGTAATATAGGTTTAACATTCAGATCAAAAAGGAACAAAAAATATTTTGAAAGAAAAAAATATAGAATACTTTCGTTTTTTGTTTTAAACATGCATCATAGCATTCTTTTCTTTTTTATTTTTATTTTTTTTTTTGAAATTGTTTTATATTTTGTCATTTCGGGGTCGTTTTAAGCCTATTACGCGGAAAGAGCTTACTATGCGGTATGGGCTTTGTTCATTATTACAGGCCGTACAGTGTATCTGTTTATCTGTTATTTTTAGTGGATACTTGTCTCATTGATAGAGGATTGCTGCTCACAAGGAAGCGATTAAAACAAGAGTTCCAAGTAGTGAAGTTGAAATGATCTCTTCGTAAGTTTTACGGACAACATCAAGAGTTGGTTGACCGTAATGGACTATCCGTTTCACAGATGATAGCAGATATGTTCCTAATGTCGTAACTTCAATCCCGTCCCCTTTTACCGAATGTGGCCTACCGAAATAGACTTATTACCGGTTTTGTACTTACCTGAGCAACACGACGGGTGCCACATGTAGAGCAGGATCTGCTTACCCTTCTGGAGCACCTGAGATTACCCCCAGCTTTTTGGTGGCGTTCTATCTTTGATAGGTTTTTCCATATGCTAACTCTTCCGGAGCACCTGAGATCACCCAAGCTTTTTGGTGGCGTTCTATCTTTGATAGGGTTTTCCATCTGCTAACTCTTCCGGAGCACCTGAGATCACCTCAAGTTTTTGGTGTGGTTCGTTGCTCAGTATTTAGTGTTTTATGTACTTTTGTTTGTCTGTTGGTCTTTTTTCTTTTTTTAGCCATGGCGTTGTCAGTTTACTTTCGACTTATGAGTTTGATAATCCCTCTGGCATCTTTTGCCTCTCTTTTATATCAAAATGCAAAACAATATGTTAAGCCTACACTAAACAATCACAGTATCACACAGGATCCATAACTGCGTCGTCAATGACAAACGTTGATGATCGATTGTGACAACGGTAGGATAATACACTTTGTTGTCATATATTGTGATATGTGAAAAATGTATCTCAGAACATATCTGTATTTTTAAACATTTTATTTTTTTGTTCTGCATGATGCATTTACAAGGTTGTTTTTTTTTAATCTCGATTAAGTACTTATGCTGATATCAGACATTTCTTTTTGTCCAAAATTGTGCCTTGTCCCCTAGATGGGTTTGCATTTTGTGAGGTTTTGTTCTTGTCAGGTTGACCTTACTCAATATGTCGTTCTTAGGTATATATAAAGAAAGGTCATCAAAGGTACCAAGCCTTCTATTCTTTCACAACTTTACATAAATTGTATTGCACAAAATGTTTTTGTGCCATGCAATAACTAGTTTTTGATAATTTTGTATATTTAAAAAACTGATGGTACTTGTAAAACAGTATCAAATAGTGTAAAATATACAACATACAAGATAATCAGTACACTAAAAACAATCTTTTGGTTGTATGTCAAATCTTTTTACTGCTAAGTTCTTTAAAAACGTAAAATTCTAAATATTAAATATTCATAATAAACTCATTATAGATACCAAGAATAAAATTGTGTACGCCAGACGGACGTTACGTTCACAAAAGACTCATCAGTGACATTCAAATCAAACCAGTTAATAATACAATGTACATATTAAACAAGTTTCAGATATTACATTGTACACAGATCATATGTCTGAATACAGAACAAAGAGCAGAAAGGTGCATAAAGTGTATGCATAGATATCGAAGCACACAAAAATGAACATATAAACGAAACTTATATAACAACCAAGTACCAAATGGAATTTTTTTAAGTTCTTCTTCTTCCTTCTTCTCTGTTGTTTTAGTGTGAACGACCATAGTTGTTTTGGAAACTGAAGTAAAGGTATCAACTAAAAGACAAATTTAATACAATGAATTATTTTAACAAAGTCATACAAAACTGGTACAAAGCATTCAAATCAACCATCAATATTCTCAATTACATAATAAACATAACCATAACATTTAAGCATTGTAGGTATTATTTGATAATGAGACACAAATAGCATTATTAATCAAAAACATACGTTTTATTGATCTGAGTGTTCAATACGTTTTTCTTCAATTAATGTTTTGATGGACTATTAGAGAAAGACGATAACGAAACATACATGTAAGTCATATTAACAATACCAATTCTGTTTTATCATTATCAAGCATGCAATAACAAGGCTTAATTTCAATATACTTAATGAATTATGCTGCGGTCTGTTCGGTGATTCATCGTGCATCTTTGTAGATAAAAAGTTTTCGGTGAACTTCATTCCATTTGCATTGGTGGAAGATACATGTTCATCACCTTAAATGACAAGTAACTGTAATATCCGGAAAATCTCAAACTCAGATGACAATAGGTCATGGTTCATTTTTACATTTCATTTCTGGGATCAAATTAATGGTAATCTACATGTACATTATTTGACAAATTATTAATGTTTTGAGAAATTATCACAGATTTAAATTAGTTATGAAATATCGCAAAAGCAATTTATTTCTAGAAATATACGTATATGTTCTTTGAAAGGAAATTTACCAATAACTGTTGTGCACTTTTTTTATTTATTCTTTTTTTTTTGTGCCCTTCATTTGAATTATCTTGTTCACATCGGTTAGTGACATTTTTCCCTGGAAATTTGTTGTTCTTAGTAACATTTTTTTTTATATTTCTACTGATTCTTATTCTATTATTTGTGAATCATAAGGCATAAATAAGTCAAAAGAACGGATTTTCTATCTGTCGTCAATCAAAACTCCAATGAAAAACGAAATTCGGAAAAAAAAAACAACACAGAAAAAGTGCACGATATCATATACAGATCACTATATGATATTCAATAGCCACAAACATATTAACACTCATGTTTCTGTCATATCGTTGACTACAATTGATTTCAACACCTGTCTGCTAATTTCTTTCTTTAGACATTTTACTCAGCAAGTAAGGTAGAACACAAAATAAAATTGACTCGTTATTAGCTTATACACATTATATATTTTGTGTTTTCCGAGGTTAAAAATAAGTTTACCTTACGCTGATTTATAGAACATACGATTTTGATGATTTTTTTAGAAAATGCTGGAGATGATCTTGCAGAAGAGACAAAGATTTTGGACAATCGTTTTGTCGTTATCTTATACGGATGCGAAGGATAAAGGGTCAGAAGAAAAATTGTGTTCAGGGAGATATGTCTTACAAAGAAAAGTGTTCGGATAAACAGTGTCAGTTTCAAAAGCGTATTACCTGTTAATAGGAAATACCGAATTTCTTATCTACGTCTTGCGAAACAAAAATGCCCGGAAAGTAGGTAAAAGTGGCGTAGAAAAAAAATAATAACCATCACAAAATTAAAAGGTCTTTCAACTGGAAAAGATAGACTTACATATGTTTAATTTGTTAAACGTACTATCAGATGTATTTAGATGTACACGTGAACTTGATTGATGACGGTTTGATAACAAATAAATACGAGTTCTGGAAACACATAGGCATATTAGATTTGGGGAAAGTTATATTATGAAAATTGCGGCATGCTAAACAAAAATATATAAGATTTTTATATTTCTTTAGATGGAGAAACCGAGTATGTTTAAAACATATATATACAGGTATATAAATGTTCATGTTTGTGTGATTCATTTTTATTTTATGTTACTTTATATGTAAAATGACAACAATTAATCCATGTGTGATACGCAAATTTAATAATTATGAAAACAGTGACCTTACTCCAAATTTGTCGTTCAACGCATAATTCTGGTTTCATATATAATGTGTTTTTCACCTTTAAGGTGAAACGCATTTGCATATCCATGATGTGTATACTTGATAATTAACAGCATCATGAGCATGCTGTATGCAATATTTTAACAGCGATTAATTTTGGAATGTTCAGGTATTTGGAATGTATGCTGTGTTTGAATTTTGCATCATTTTTAAAGCTAAGGCGAACAACGCAGAAATACGAACAGAACCTAGCGGTTAAGAATATTTCATTCTTATTTATAAAATATATGAAAACAATATAATTGCCATAAATGTCTTTTCCGATTTTGCTTTAGGTTTTCACGCCAGTTAGGCTAATATCGCCGTTCATTTATTGAAAGCCTTTTCTACAGTTCTACGACAAATTGTCTTCCTATGGCGTTCTTAGTTTAGTTTAGTGCTCAGTCTACTATTTCCTCCTGAATATGAACGCAATAATTGCCACTGAACGTACGCAAGCAACAATCAATCAATCAAGCTAGCTGAACCTCGAATACATACTTATTTCATATTGAATATCCTTAAGCATTTAATAACACAACATAAATGACCTACCTTTATACACGTAAAAGGAATTTGAACTTTCACATTGACTTGTGCCACCATCCTTATCAGGACTCCAGTACCCTAGACATAGACATTTGTGTTCTTTCGGCTGAAAATCACAACAAACGGTCGATTTCATTTTAACTGCACCCATTTATTCATATCAAAAGAGCAAACATTTGCAATGATTTTCACTCGATCATTTTAACATAATTAAAAATACCACAGATACAGCTAACTCTGCCTCAATGCCTTACTTATATCTTGAAATTGACAATAAGTTGTTCGAAATATTAACATTTATTTGCATGATCTGCTCTCCTCCTCTATTGAGAAAATCTTTGATAAGGTCTCTGTAAATTGAAGAATTACTTTAAGGGAGAAAAATGGAGGTAATACCGTATAAATTCTATAAAAAAAAACTCGACGAGTGATCTTGGAAAGCAGAAGGTAATTGCAAATAGTTATACAGGAAGGTAAGTGTAGATATTTCATGAAAAACGATTTTGCCCCAAAATATTCCGAATATGATATATATCATAGACAATGATATATGATAATAGTGATTCGAATGCGTGATATCTTCGGAAGCAATCGGTTTTAGAGATACTTTCACTACAAAAGTCAAAAAGTCTGAAAAGACCAGTTTTTGTCTTAATTTGCATGAATTTTTACTCGACATTCTTAATTTGTCTGAATATTTTTTTAAAATTCTTGACATAGTATGAATTTGTCTAATGAGGTTCTTGATTTTTCTTGACAAGTGTCTTGACAGTATGAACATTGTCTTAAAATTTCTCGACACTTCCTGTATCATCTGATACGAGTCTGGATTAGTCTCGACCAATTCTTGATTGTCTTCAATTTGTTTCGATCTGTCTTGACATATTCTTGACATTCTTAATAATGTCTGAATATGTCTCGACATATTCTTGACATTCTAAATAATGTCTGAATATGTCTCGACACATTCTTGACAGTCTTAAATATGTCTTGACACTATTTCAACAGTATAAATTTCGCCTGGAATGTGAACAGACTTATTCTGCACTGTTTATGACATTCTATTGCTGTTATGTAGTCTTTTTATTATGGCTAAACTAAACTTTGAAGAATCAAGGATTAATTTGGTATAGTAAGATACCCTTTCGGTGCAACTAAGTTGGAATACCCTGAATAATCCCCATGTAGTTTAATTTTGACTTATTTTTATTAAACATTTAAGTAATTGTTCTCACTTGGAATATAAGTCGAAGGTATTGACAAACAGCATTTAGATTTTTGCCGTTCGCAAAACTGCCAGTCAAATTTGTTTTACTAAAATAGGTTTCTTGTATCTCTTTTGGACCCCACAATTCATCTTTTGGGTTTGTGTGGCTAAAAAAAGAGGGGGGGGGGGGGGGGCTTTCGTTAAGGTCAAAGAATTTGTTCCCATCTTGATTCAAAAACCTTATTCATTTTTTAGAACAACCCAAAAACATATTTTTTTCAAATTTGAGTGTTGAATTTTATAATTTTTTATCAAAAATAAATATTTGTGATAACTCCTTCCTGAAAAGAAAACAAATGTTTAGATCTATATTATGCATGTCTGTTTAAGAACCATTTCATAAGACCGATGATTTCTATAGAAATCATTGATGGGGCCCATTATAAATACATTTTTTTTATTATTCCTGAAGTAGATAATAATTTTCTTTTAATCTTTGGGAATTTTTCAATTTGTTTTTATGTTAAAATAATTAACTTCATAATTTTGATGAAGAAAATCCATTTCAATTCAATTTTTTTTCATCAAAATGATGATTTTCATTTTCATCTATCAACAAACTTTTTAAATTGTAGTGACATGGTCGGTCAACTGATAAGTTGTATGGCTGATTACAAGTAAAGACATAACTTCTATTTGACAGTTGCGTGTACTCTGGGGTGTGGAATACCTTAATTTTATAGGGAACATCCTGTCCATGTGTAATACTTAATATTTTCCAACAGATGACATTACACAAATTTTTCTTCTGTTAAATGAATGATTTGTATATCATCATAATTTGCTATTTATATAAACCACATTTTGGTATAATAATTTTTTACCATATCAACATTGAATATTATGAATGTTGAATGAAATATGTCTACAGTATGATTGGTTTGAATCATTTAATTTATAAGGTTTAGGAATCAAAATTTGTAATTATCTAAAAACCCTTATTGAAATTGTGTTATATCAACACACCCACATTTGAATTATTTTATACTTTAGATTTCATAGCCATATTTGCATTTGTAAAAATATTTATATACCCAAATTTTCACTTATTTTACATGCCCAACTTTTATTTTTGTTGTAAAGAAGTGTAACTTGAAACAACAGTATATCATATAAAGAGAAATAAAGATTAAAGTTATATCATGAATATTGGTCATGATTTGTAAAACTCAGAACTGTCAAGTAAATTTCAAACACGATTCAAAATGTTCAGAATATGTCAAGCCATACTGAAAAAAAATAAGAATGTCGAGAATATGTCGCGAAATTTCAAGACAGTATTCAAATGTCAAGAATTTGTCAAGAAATTTTAAGACCATATTCAGAATGTCGAGAATATGTCGAGTAAATTTCATACAAATTTGATATAAATGAGAATTTGTCAAGAAAAATTAAGACACAAGTCATACTTTTGGAGAATGTCGAGAAAAGTTCATGCAAATTAAGACAAAAACTGGTCTTTTAAGACTTTTAGACTTTTGTAGTGTTTGGAGGTTATGTGAATGATCAAAATTACATAACAATATACGAATTAATATATGCATAGAACAGTATAGAACAGTACGATAATGTCGAACAAAAATAAATGCCACTACAATATCAAATAGAACCTTATTCAGGAAAACAAATTGTTAAACAGTATGTCCAGACTTCACTTGTCCATCCGAGCGCTCCCCGCCCCCACTCCCCTGGAAGGTTAGGCATATCCCTCTCAGCATGTGGCACCAGTTGTGTATATGACCAATTACCACTAATATTAATAATATAAAACATTACAATACAATCATGCATCTATAACACTAAAGGAACGAATTTGCCGATATTACATGAAAAACGCGTGTCTCAAAAGTGAATAAATAAAATCAAGTAAATATAATCATCGTTTTCAGCAAAGAAAACTACTGTTTTTTTTTATGAAAAAAAATCACATTGTAAACTCTCCCAACCGTATTTATTATCATCTGATTTTTATAACTCTCAGTCTTTTCGATTTAACAGTTAATAAGCATATTGCAAAGAAACAAAAATGAGTAGAAATTGAATAATGTTGGTAGGGAAATGTCTTTGAGACCATATCCATCATATCCATGAAAAGGTCAATGACGGTTACCCCCTCCCCCACTAGTGATCTGGATCCGTTACTGAATGGTTTGATTTTTTAATTGTTGACGTCTTAGCGTTAGTCCATGGTGAAGTCAAATATGAAAATCTCACGAACGTATCAAAAAATGTCCGTTTGATTTTTCATTCCAAAATTGATGGAAGTAATTAGAACGAACTACGAACATGATAAAAGTAATATATTAAATAAGTGTAAATATATAGATCCTATTCATTGGCAGGATCCCTCTGAACTAATGATACATGCATACCTTATGCGCTAGATATTTTTTAGATCCGCATTTAATCTTGCATGATGTAAGATTGTATGGAACGAATATTTGAGTGTCTATTGGATGTATATTGTAACAACCTACAGATTAAAAAAAAATATTTCAGAATTAGAATATATTTGTAAGTGTTTAACATTTCATCACGTGTTAGTTGGGCAATAAAAAACATTATGTCAAATTACAATAATACAACATAATCGATATTATGTTAACCTTAATTGACCTTTTAAACTAAACCGAAATGTCAAAAGGATGTAAGTTTTTATTGAATATAAAACAGTATCAAACATGAGGAGTCGATAACCGTTCATTATTAGAAATCTTTTAAAAATAAGGAATGAGGTATGATTGCCAATGAGACAACTATCCACCAAAGTTCAAATAAAGTGGATGTAAGAAATTATAGGCAACCCATACCGTATAGTCGGTTATAAAAGGCCCCGACAAGAAAAATATGAAACAATTAAATTGAAAAAACTAATGGCATAATTTATAAAAAAAAACAATAAACGAAAAACAAATATGACAGACATGAACTTTATACGACGCTTTTATATGCTGCTTAAGCTAATGCTTTTAAAAACAAACTTCAAATAAAAAAGCCAAATAGTGCGTAAAATTCAACAAATTACATCTGATTTAATATAATATTTTTCCTTTATTATCCTCTTTAAGTGAACAACAGTATTTCACAGTACAACTACAAAATTAACTACACTCTAGGTTTGACTAGATATGCGTTGTCGGAAAGTTGACGTTTTCTTTTCATTTTGATTTTGAATATCTCAAATTGAGTTCATTTGCTTTGTTTCGCCATTAAATTGAAAATTTGTCTTTAATTATTAACTGGATCACTTTCCATATGATCGATAATGCTTAATTAAGGTCGTTTTTATTTATATTCTCCAATTCTATCAATAACTTGATTTTTGTCGACTACTAACATACCAAGTTTCTTCCAGTCCGTTCCAATGTAAGTAGGTTTTCCGATCCAGAATGTAAGATTAACAGGGAAATTACTCCTCTTAATAACATCTTCGTCACTTTCCAAACCATTTTCTCCGCATGTCGATGCAGCAAGTGACCAGGTTATACCATTAGGTTCTGATCGTATGTTAGGGTTTATTCCAAACACTTACACACAGAAAGAAAACAAACAAAAATCACTTTCTATCTACCCGTTAAATTCAGTGAAAGAGTGCCACTATTGCCAAATTGTTGTATCTTTCATAATATTGGTAGCAAGTCATTTCGTACCTTGACTATTACGTACCTCTGCCATTTCGTACCCAAAATTACCATTTCGAACCCAACATTTACCATTTCGTAACCACGATAAAAACCATTTCGTACCCTAAGGGCCAAATGTATCTACCATTTCGTACCTCATGGACAAAATACATGTTTACTATTTCGTATCATATATTTGTAAAAGTTCTCATTTTTTTAAGATATATCGAAATCAAACATTTGCAGATGATTTTAATTTTGTTTTAAAATATAACATTAATTAAATGCATCCAGTCGTAGAAATGTTATAAAGACCGATGATTGGTTTATTAAGCAGTACAAGGAAATTTTAATAGTTTTAATTACACTTTGTTTGTTTGCAGGATGTATCCCTAATTAATTTTTCCAACTCTAAAATTTGAGGTTAATTAACCAACATAGGAATAACTATCTAACTGTTTTTATAGTTATTAACGGTTGTTTTTTGTCAGGAAATGCAGTGAAAAGGGACACAAGCTGATATTCACCCAAGAAGGAAGCCATGAATAAAAAAATGTTTGCATTAGAATTTGCATCTTATGTGACTAATTAAAGAACTTGTTATGGCTTTTTCAGTTTGAGAAATTACAAGTCAATTTATTTTGTATCCCTATATCTAACCTTTTTAAAAATTTCAAAAACGCATATGTCTCTGCGATAATCAATTGAATATATCTCGATATTAGGCACACATCGCAATTTCAAATGGCACGTGTATTTAATATTTTTTTTTAATCCTATTAAATAGAATGCTACCCTTTTAAGGCACTACGTCAGTGGGTGGGTGTCTATAGTTACAAGCTTATACCAAAGTAACTAAATCAATGTTATCGGCAGAAATGTGAACTGTTACTAAACCGCTAGCTAATATTTGAAATAAAAATCTTGAATACCAAGTTTTACAGATTTTTAAAAATTTCGTGTACTGACTTTATTTCTACATAATATTTCAAAGGTGCTTAAGTTTTTAATTTTAAGCATTTCTTGTGACCTCTACCGCTTTAAAGTAAAAGGTTAATTATCCTATTTTAACCAAGAAATGAAACACATATAAATCTTCCATGAGGTACGAAATGGTATACATATAATTTTTCCATAAGGTAAGAAATGGTGCACATCAGTGAGACCGTTTTTACCAAGAAATCAAAAACATATAAATCTTCCATGAGGTATGAAATGGCATACATATATATCTTCCATGAGGTACGAAATAGTATAAATATATATAATTCATTAGGTACGAAATGGTCAAGGTACTAAATGGTCAAGGTACGAAATGGTTAGGGTACGAAATGACTATAATTTATAATACTGAACAATTTACATAAAAACAACTGCACACTCAAAAGAGATTTGTGTGGTAAGGCTATTTATCATTTTTTTTTTTACCAAATAAAGGTGTATAAAACAATTAAATGAATTTAAGCAGGGACACAACTTGTTAAAAGAGGGAATATATTTAACAAATTTACTACATGGATATTTAAAACCCGTAATTTGAAAGACAAGTGCAAAAAATAAAATAACAAAAATACCGAATTCCAAAGGAAATTCAAAACGGAAAGTCCTTTATGAAATGGCAAAATCAAAAGCTCAAAATCATCAAATGAAGGGGAAAAACTGTCATATTCCTAACAAAACAACACCCACAAATTCGGCAAAGAGTATTTTGAGTAAGGTCGATTTTTGTAACATACAGGCTCGAAATGATCTTTGGTGACCTTTTTTTTCAAGACAATGTTTGCACATTTGTTTACTTTGAAGAAAGTAATGTATTTCCACGAACATAGGCAATCAGTCTGTTAAAAATGCCCTGTTGTTCTTTCAATACTGAAGATTGATAATACACTTTATACATTTCTGTCGTCAAAGCGCTTTTCATGATCTATCTTCATCAGAATGGCTTTTTGCATTTGTTTATGTTTTGAAAAGATAAGTAGAATAAGACAGGTAAAGGAGATGTGTAAGGTACTAAAGAGGTAATCAAACTCATAGTTTGAGGACATACAACAGTCTACACAGCATAGGAAACTAAGGACAGAGCAATACGAAAGCCACCATAAAATCGGGATTATCTCAAGTGCCCCGGAAGGGTAAGCAGATCCTGCTCCACATGTGACACCTGTATCAATATTATAATTTTGTGCGTTTTGTTTACATACGATTCATTAGTAGCTTTAGAATCAAAACAGTTACATAGTCAAATCAAATATTACGAAATTTAAAAAATTATAACCAAAGTTTCCAAAAAAATGTACAAAATACAGTTACGGCAATTTTTACCTGATACAACATTTTGTAAACAGTATTCAGAGAAAATGAGCATATAAGTGAGTCGACAGCACAAAAATCTGCTTCTTTTCAAAGACTAAATATACCTGTTGTAGATTCGTTGAAACAGCAACCGCCTCGGTGGTCTCAGTAAAGTATGTTCGTCGGGAGGTCTTGGGTTAAAAGCCTACCGAGTCAAACAAAAGACTGTAAAATTGGTATTTGTTGCTTCTCCGATTAGCACGCGGCATTTAGATGTAGGAGCAAGGACAGGTCAGAGTAATGTGTCTAGGTAGGTTGACATGTTTTCATATTGACTTTTAGGCAACTTTGTGTTAAAAGTCAGACTCAGCGTTTCGGACTAATACAAAGCAGGTTTCGTATTCATATCACACTAACAAGTTTTCGTCCTGACTACGCATTTAATTTGCCATTGGATGTTAGACAGCCGTCAACCCATCCATCTTTGCAACAGCTGATTGAAGATGTTTTAATCTTATCGCGTTAAAAAAATAAACATTGTCCTCAAATAAAAGTTTGTAATACAATATAGATAAGCAATAGATCACATTTATATAACAGATGTATACAATGGCATGTCTGTCAATTAAATATGAATAGAACAGTTTGCATTTAAAAAAATATTATGCAGATTACATCTTTACAATCATGGATAAACAAGTTTGCATATAATATGTTTTGTGGGTCATAGTATTACAAAATTGTTTTATTTATACAGTTGCAAATGAGTTATACAAACAGAATCTGTAAACGACTATTTTAATTGAATACAAAAAATAATCAAACTTACCACGTACTATAAGATATGTTACAATAAATATATGCAACATAGTTGTATTCCTTATATGACAACATACAAAATAATTCAAACGTTTTATAAATCTTTAGTTTTAAAAAAGACATGTAACACTTAACTGATAATAAATGTTAAGGTTTTGAAAAGTATCGACAAATTTATCAATTTTCCTTGTCAACTAAAATATTTATCAGTTTATTTTTGTTCATTTTTACCCCCGTCAATATATCATATATAATCCGCCTCGGCATTAAAACCGTGGTTAAGATTTAGTCAATCTAGATTTATAAGCTTGATAATATGCGTCTTTTTTGTAAAAGGCAGTTATACATTTTTTACCAAATTTCAGTAAGTGTTCTCGAATGAACTGGTAAACATATATTGTTGAGGATCGTTTTTGTCATTTTCTTTTTTGTCATTGATTTTCCTTGAAAAAAAAACCACATAATTATAATGATTGCATGCATGATATATAAGATTGGTAGGATTTTGTTTTAGCATGCTGCCTAGGAATCTCTATGGTGGGGTTTGTGTTGCTCTGTCTTTACGTTTCTTTGTAGTGTTTTGTTGACTTGTTTCACATTACATTGTCTAACGTTTTTTGCCATGGCGTGTCAAGTTTTCGTCGACTTATGAGTAATAAATTTCCCCTTTGTGTCTTCCGCCTCTCTTTTTATACTCAATATTTCACCTCATAAACATTTGCAGTAACATATTTATTAATTTCTGATTAATTATATGTTGTATCTTCTCATAAATTCTAAATAAATCCGTGGGTAATGTTTTCTACAAAGATTTTACATTATTTTGATTTAATTGAAAAACAAGTATATTCGAACATTATTTTGTCTTGTCTTGATTCAGAAGCATGATGATAGAATAACTTTAATTTGTATTTCTCAAAATTGACCAAAACGTGATTTATGAAACTAATGTTTTTTTAAATATTAACGCCATGTGAACTCGATTGTGCCATAATGTTTAGCTAACGGCAAAGTCCTAGTATTTTGTCGTAGTTTCTAGCGTTATTGTTTTAAATAATAATACAAAACTTTGATTTTTGACCTCTTAAACAAGGAAGTGAAAGATGGTTATTGATAAATATTCTGATGGACTTTCATCTCAGTATATTCAGGATTTCATACTTTTCACATTAATGTGTATCTTGTAATACGTTTTAACCTAATATGACAAAAACAATCAATAACAAAAACATTATATTGAACTGATCAGAAAATACAAATATCGAATTTAAAAAAAAAGATACAATATACTAAGTCAATAGAAAAACGAAAACACTTTTCAACTGATTGTTACGGGTTTTTAGATTCACTGTAACACCACTGTTCTTAATTATGGAAGTGTTGAACGCTCACAAACATTTTCAAACCAATAATACCAAAATAAACGTTTCTTAAAAAGGTGAAATAAAAACAAAATTTCGAAAAAAAACCAAACATATATAAATTTAATAAAGCTTTGCTTTCACTGCATCAATACCGTACAGGATGTCATTAATTAGTGATAAGTGCTTCAACATTAAACTATCTATAACATACGTTTTTGAAAATTCCGTGGGTCAATATGGAATTTTAGTTTAAACGCCATCAGACTGAGTTGACTGTAGAGTGTTATGCTTTTTCAATTCTGATCCTTTTTTGTCATGTAGCTCCTCGAGTAATTAAACATCATCTTAGCATTGATCAAAGTAAATTTAGACAAAATCTTCGAACGCACAATATTTTTAAAATGTTATAACCATTTGATGGCGCTGGGTCGATATCAATGCTAGTGGACTGTTATTATAAGGATAAGATTAATGCAACAGGCAGTGCTTTGGTACTGACAATCTCAATTATCCAGAATAACATATATAAATCAATATAAAGCTTGTGTTCATACTTCACCAGGGAAAATTTAATTTACATGTCTTTGGCTTTTCATTTTACATTTTTTAGGTTTTATACATCACTGGATTTCAGAGTATTGGTTTAGGCTATCTCGATGGAGAATAATCAAGAAAAACAACATTCCGGGTTGTTCTTATTATATATGCCTATCCCATGCCAGGAGTTTTTAGTTATGTAGTTGATTTTTTTTATATTTTAAGCTTTAATTAGTGATGAGCAATAACTGTAGGTTCCCCGTATGAAAATTTAACTTTAACAATTTCCCTTCCTTGCAGAATAAGTGTTACAAATGTTCTTGATATTCTCAGATCAAAATTGATCCGAAAGTTCATGTAAAGATAACATGACGAGTTAATATTACCATATGATACGGGTAAAGATAAGGTTACACATTCACATGCGTCCTTGTCACACAAATACCTAGATGCAAAAATCATGCAATGTACTCAAATTACTTTTTTCAATCTTATAGTTTATTTAAATGTAAATTCTGATTATTTCTATATTGGTTTATGAAATAAACTATCATACTTAATGTTAAAAGGAAGATCCCTGTAACATTTTGTTTTTTTTTAATATGATTGTCCTGACGTTTACATGCCATCAATCATTTTGAAATTTAAAAATATCTTAAATAATCGTTACCAACGTCATACAAATTAATCGAAATTTTGCTTAACTTTCGTTTGTTCTAGATCGCATGTCTTCATACAGGTTCTAATCGATAACATGCAAAAAAGATTAAGAATCAATGGGAAATTATTGTTTACTTGTTCGTTTTTATAAATAATTTTACACAAGATCATCCCCGGTTTATTGCGGGGTTCCTGTTGCTAAGTCTTTAATTTTCATGTTATGATTTGTATACTGTTGTTTATATTTTTAGTCGTTTTTCGTTTTTAACCATGGCGTTGTCAGTTCGTCATCGACTTAATGAGTTTGAAGACCACTTTATAAAAATAAGTAGATGTGGTATGATTGCCAATGAAACAACTCTCAACCAGAAACCAAATCATGTGTAAGCAAGGAATTATAAGTCCACGTACGACCTTCAACAATAAGCCAAACCCATAGCGCATAGCAAGCTATAAAACGCACCGAAAAAAAAACCAATGTAAATCAATTCAAACAATCATTTTACGGTCTGATTTATCTACAAAACAATAGAATAATAACACATTTATGGTATAATCAACCTCTCTCTCGTGTCTACCCTGTGTAGTAAGGTAACGTTTGAAATGTTAACATGTTTTATCATATATGTCATTTTCATTCCCTTTTTCAGCTTTATAATTTAAAGCAAAGTCATAATCCCCAATGTTTCTTCTTGTTGCCAACGAATAATCATTCACATCTCCTTCATGACACAATTTCCTGAACACTGATCGATCATACGTTTGGTCATCTTGATTTTGCATTTTTGCATTGCTGTCGTATACATTTTCTTGTAATCTAATCTTCCCTCTCTGCAAATCATTTAAGAGGTCATATTCTCCATTAGATGAATCAGTGAAAATATTGTCAACATCTGCAACTCCTGTTCCTGCCCTTTCATTTTTATTCACCATTTGAAATTTGTCGGAGCTGTGTGATTTATTTAATAATGTTTTAGTAATTTTGCCTTCTTCCGAGTTATTTGAAAATATAACTGATTGATTTTTACTGTCATCTCCCGATTTGGAAGGTCCTATTGATCTGAAAAATGTATGTTACTGGTATTTGCATAGTCATATACCATTTTTAAACTGTAAAATGTGTATATGATTATAACACTGAAATCGACGTAAGAAAAATCAAGTACTCACAAAAAAGTTTAATCCAGAAAAATGTCCACCCTAAACTTTTATTTCAGATCATTACTCGCTACTAATTGTTAGGATAATCAAGTTTAAAAACTGTTAAGTATTTCACCATTTTAATTTTTGTCATTACAAAGTTCGAACGTCACTTTTGATTCAGACCTTTCTAAGCTTTGACCAGTCATAGGACTTTGCTCCAAAATGAATATTTGAAAAAAAACGTTTATGCTTGATTGAAGCAATAAAGGGTCATAATATCCCATTTAAGATAATTTTACTACAGCAGAGTCCCCATATTTAGCATTGCAAACCTCGCAGGCAAAATATTTTACGCAAAATTCGATACAGACACTGTGATACCAAGAATTTAATTTTGCTTACGTACAACTAATCTTTTTGGATATAAGTATTACTTATAAGTATTCGGCAAATTAAAACGGTCCTGCAGGGATTTAAATGAGACAATAAAGACATTTAAAGAGAAAGATGAAATTAAAGTTAAAGGAACTGATGTTCTTAAGTAATTGTTTATGATTAAATCTGAATGAACCGTTTTTTTTTTCTTCGTGTACTATTATTCATTACAATATTCAGTGTTGATTATTAGACAAATTTTACTTTTAAGTCACAATTACTTTTTTACAATTTTTCTAGACTCAACGCTATTAGAACATCTGGTAAACCATTTGTTTAATATTTATATTTTTTTTTCTTTCTAAAAACACTGTGCTGCATATAAGATATGACACGTTTAGATCAGTCGTCTTATTAGTTCATTCGATGAAATGAAATGAATGCATTGTTTTGTATAAAAAGGTAGTCATATATGTTGAGTTATCAATTTGAAAATACAGGTATATCGAGAAAAGAACATGTATAACAAAAAAATATTACATATGTTTGACAGGTAAGTATCATAAGGTATTCATGTACAAGTGTTACATCTATTAAAGTACTTGTGTAAGGATTACAATTTCATATTGATATGTAATGCATGATTTATTCATTTAGAAATTTTACCTGAATTCACATACAGCTAATGGTATAGCTACAGTAAGAACGGAAACTCCTGATACTATTCCACCAATAAGTGCACCTGTGTGTTGTATAAAAGAGATGTTTTCACATTAATTTGCAATCACATCGTACTAAAGTATATAAGCAAATCAAAATGATTAAGCTGATTAAGCTGATTGGTTTTTTTTTTTGTATATATGACATCAGTATGATGATGTTGCTAGTCCGTAAACATCACATTTTTCAGCAAGGTCAAGGCAAGAAGGTTCCAATGCATTAGAACAGCTAAAATTATTCATTTGCTTTCTGTACAAGTAAAACAAAGACTCTTCATAGATTTGATAAATATGAAATTGTGTAATTTATCCGTATTTTGTCGTAAGAAAATGTGTAAAATTCGTGAAAAAGAACAATCGGAAAAATGCTGCATCATAATAATCCATAATGTTTAGAGTTTTCTCATGATCTTTGTTCGACTTACAACTTTTTTACTTTTAGCAATGATATTTATTGATAATTTAACTGGCTTTATTGTATCTTACATGTCTCGACGATTAATTTCTCTTCTGTTGTTGTCTTATACATTTTGCACATACCGTTTTGATTAACCCAATTTGCTCCTTTTTCTTTTTTATCATCCACGTCAGGCTTTGTCATCTAAATACAAGAAAGAATATATCATTAACAAGCAGTGGTATGTGGTTGTTTTAAAATGCACCTTTTTCAATCAATATTTTTATTGAATAAGAGATAGTGTTAGTATAATGCAACAGCAACCCAAACTCCATATCATTCATTTTTGTTTTAATTCATAATACAGGACAAGGGGAATCATTTAAATGTTTAATGATCAGAATAATGACGTTGTGCTTGCTATAAACAAATCTAAACTAAAATCCAGTCCCCTTTCCCGTTTCGATATTTACGTGATAGGGCCGATATAGGGATAATTGTAATCGTGAACATAAATAGTAATATCTTGTTCATTTCGTGATGCATACGTTCAATCTGATGTAAGTATGAAAACAATAGACAATATTATAAGGATTACGGGAGGATGATACTTATCTTTCCTTCAACTTCATTTATATTCAAGGATATGTAATTTAAATACATAATGCTAGATTTGCTGCAATAATCTTCATATTTTAAGATTTTAAATTCGATAGCTTTAAGTAATGCAGTTGGTTTGTACCATGAATTGATTATTACAAATATCCAAAACCTAACCTAGCGACCACCTGGAAACTAAAATTTCGAGGTACAATATAAACAATGTAAACATGTTGAATATGAGAAATGTACTTAACTCCGATATAGAATATAATAATTTGCCTGAGGAATTCGTAAAATATTGACTCAGTATCAAATGGAATACTCTGACTCAAAGTATTAAAGCTTTTTTTATAAAGTAAACAGATACAACACTGATAACTATTACTTCACCATTTTGCGTAATAGCATCTACTTATACATGTTATATAATCAAACCTTCTGAAAGTTAGTATATTCATGGTTTAAGTTACCCACATATGTAACGAATACAATGTAAGTGTCCGTACTTATTTGTTTTCAATATAATTACAAGAAGCCTCATTGTCAGTAGCAGAAGTTAACATTTCAGTAAGAAATGCAGATGTTGGTTAATGTTACCATCTTAATCCATTTTTTTTTTAAATTTGCAGGTGATGAATGAAATTCAAATATGACGTGCTTCTTTCGATTTTTAAACAACAGCGTGATACAATGCTCGATATATCTATACTTAGCGCAGACATACATATTAATGGCTGTTACTTTTTACCTCCCACGTAAATCCACATAATAGGGTCATAATATCCAATTTAAGTTAACTTTACTACACCATAGGGTATCCATATTTAGCATTGAAAACTTTGCAGGCAAACTATTTTAAGCAAAACTCGATATAGACATAGTAATACCAAGAAGGTAACGTTGCTCAAGTACAACTAATCTTTGGTTTGCACCAGGAATTTATTATCGCAAATATCCAAACCCCTACCTACCGTCCACCTGAAATCTTAAATTTCGAGGTCAATATAAACAATGAATGTAAACATGTTGAATATGAGAAATGCACGTAACTCCAATATAGAATATAATAATTTGCCTAAGGAATTTCTGAAATATTGACTCAGTATCAAATGGAGTACTCTGACTCAAAGTATTAAAGCTTTATTTTTTTATAAACTAAACAGATACAACGCTGATGACTATTACTTCACCATATTGCGTAATAGCATTAACTCATATAATCAAACCTTTTGAAAGTTAGTATATTCATGGTTAAGTTACCCAAAAATGTATAAAATACTTTGTTTTTCAATATCATTACCAGAAACCTCCTTGTCAGTAGCAGAAGTTAACATTTCAGTAAGAAATGCAGATGTTGATTTTATACTTAATGATGTGATCTCCTTTTCAATACCTAAAGCGTCAAAAAATATATCAATTTATTGGTTAATGTTATCATCTTAATCCATTTTTTTTTAAATTGGCAGGTGATGAATGAGCATTCAAATATGACGTGCTTCTTTTGCATTGTGAACAACAGCGTGATACAATGCTCGATATATCTATACTTATCGCAGACATACATATAAATGACTGTTACTTTTTACCTCCCATGTAAATCCATATGCATCGTAACCTATGTGCAAACACTATGTGCATTTCCTTGTGTTCAAATTGAAATTAAAGAAACTAGTGAACCGCTGTTTCTATTCTAAGCCATAAAAAAAGAAATTAATGCATAAGATCTTAAAAAATGTATAAAATCATAATAAAACTGAATTCCGCAAAATTTCATGAATGATCTTGGCGCATTAACGTCATGTCAAAACATGACGTCATACGAACGAAAATTCTACAGCTGAAGATTATTCCGCTCCGTGTAAGTTCTAAATTCGAATAATATCGCTTTAAAACGGAGTCAGGTGTTGTTTCGTTTTCAATTCTATTGCATTATTCACACATGGATTCACATTCATGGATTTCAGCAAGTCAACATGGCGACTCACTCCTTAGTTACGACATGTCAACTGTGGATTTGACAGTAAATAGTAGCCAACGTAAAAAAAAATGTTTTGGTTAAGACTAATAAGGATTAAACACATTTTTCTAGCGGTTTTTAAAGAAATAATTCATGCAAACCTTATATTTATTTGAAATGTTTAGTTTTTATGCTACAGGGGGTAAAATAAATCAGCCATACACACGGCAATCCTATCTTCGCTTCAGTTTTACAAATTACCGTGTTTGTTCTATTGGAAACGAAACAATTCATGCAAGCCATAGATTTTGTATCATTTTCACAAGCTGAGCCGTGAAATATTGTGTTTAAAAACTATTACATGGTGAAAATATGTTTACATTATAGATTTACTGTGAGGTAAACTCATTCAATCCGCATATTGGAATTCAAAAGTATTGGATAAAGATGACTCAAAAATTATTTTATTGTTTTTCATTATTTGATTAAATAAATAAATATATCAACATCGCTTTACACACTGTCTTCAATTTAAAAAAAAATGAATGTTTTACTGTTTTTCGTTTTCGATTGTTTGTCGTTAATATTTTGGTTTTAAAATTAATATTTATATCAACTTTGATTTACACACTCTCTCCAAATAAACAAAAATTTATAACTTTTTTTCCTTTTCACAACCAGAAAAAAAACGGTTCGAGTGTTATTGATACGTATCTTGAAATAGAATTACGATACTGTAAATTTTAATGAATGGTAGTTGTTTTATTTGCTTACTGGCTTTACAAATATACTGTTCTAAATTTCGATTGCATTGAGCCCGATACTTCACCAGTTTTCTCGTTCCGTTGGGTTGTTTGTAATTTTCCAACAAAACAAAATGTGTTT
Source organism: Mytilus californianus (assembly GCF_021869535.1). Lineage (NCBI taxonomy): Eukaryota > Metazoa > Mollusca > Bivalvia > Mytilida > Mytilidae > Mytilus > Mytilus californianus. The sequence goes on along the minus strand of NW_026262695.1, from coordinate 238,795 downwards.
GCGCCTTTGTGTGTACCTATATTTAAAATTTAAATAAAGCTATAATCAATTAATTAATTTTTTTATTCATACTTTTGCAAACCAACTGTTTCTGGAATGTGATAGAGGAAAAACAAATATGTTCAAAACAAAACATGGCCTTGCTAAAGCGAAACATTTTGTATCTAACAAAGTAAAAATCATGCAAAGGTAATTAATTTATGTTTTGTAATAGCTTGTTTAACCTTTTTTCTTTTAAGTAAGACATAATTCTTTCATGTCATGTGCTTTGTTCATTTTAGTATCGAAAGTCATTCTATTTGTATCTGTCTTTATTTCAAGCCGTAGCGAGGTTTCAAATATAAAACATATTTAGCCTACCGAGTCGAATTGAGCAAAGAACATGATGAGAGTGGATCATTCCGAATGTTAGTCATATTAATATTTTTTCGAACACAGCCAACCTATAAGACAGGACAGCCATTTTGAATCAGACAGGAGGAAAAAATGTTCAATAACCAAGTGTTTACGATGTTTAAAGGTTAACAAATATAAATGGACTTACTTTTGCTTTTTTATTGAATTTCATGACAAGCGACTCCAGAAGTAATTATCCCCGCGGTATTTAAAAAAAATATATTTTGAAAATTTAACTGTGACATCAAGCACGTGTAACTCGTGTTTTATTGAAATTTATATCGCAGGACATTGTGAAGACCTTTAAACAGACCCCCAAATAACCTTTTATAGTTAATGTCTTGAAATTAATTTTTCTTACTATCCCGAATGTTTTAGAATTTACTAACTTTCTAGTCAAGTTCAAAAGCTTTATTATAGAGAAAATTTAGTATACAGAAAACATAAGCTCTATTAAGCTTTTATATCGTCTTGATAATGTGAATAACTTGGATTATTTCCCTTGTTTTCAAATATTTTGATTTTTGTTGTCTATGACTCTGTATATTCATATTATACAGTTGTATATTCAAATAAGAGAGGTGAAATATACCAACGAAACATTCAAACTCATAAATGTTTGGAAATATAAAACAAACACAATAAATTCTTTTAATTTTAATTTTGATTGAATGAAACAAGCTAGCATTTATTATGATTATACATAATAAAAAATGTGAACGTCTATACCTTTCATTACACAAATCTGAAGTATGTGGCATTGATTTTGGTTTATACATATACTTTTTTATTTCATGCTTTATTTCTGATAGATTTATTATTTTATTTTTTATCAGAGAACCTTTTATTATCTTATAAGACAATTTAATACAAAAATAATGGATTAACATGCATGTGATCACAGCTAAGGTTCTTCTGAATTGAACATCCAAACTATCTAATAAGTCTTTGTAATGTACATAAATGAAAGAAATGTTGATGCTTCATTATTTTGTTAAAATACTTATTTCAAACATGTAAATTTTGGGGATCTGAAATACATTGTCAACCAATAAAAAATTCCCACTGTTTTAAAAATTAAAATATGACGAACTTCCATGTCTTTATACATTGTAAACAAAGGTACATCATCCCAAAAATAAGCATAAAGAGTATTATGATTTGTTTTTAAATCTAAGGTTTAAAAACAACAAAACAAAGATTACACATTTACTATTTTTATAAACAGTAATGATCAAAAACTATAATATATCTAAATAACGTTATTAAGATATTTAAAAAAATAGTTACCTTAAAGAGGTTTTTTTAATTACCAAAACATTTTTTTGGGGGAAAATTACTCAAAGGAGTTATTTAAAATTTCAATAAAAACATGGGCTACATGAACATTGTTGAGGTTGAAATGAGCGTGTTCATTATTTTATACAAAAAAAAAAGTAGACCTTACTTTGCTCAACATTTTTGCCCTAACAGTTTATTTCTATCTATAATAAAATTAAGAGAAGTATACAGATGTATAACATTAATTTAAAAAAATTAAAAAAATATAACTTATTTCAGTTATTTTTTAAATAATTAATTCCTTCATGATTTCTATAAAAGAACAAGAGGCTCTCAAGAGCCTGAATCGCTCACCTGTAATTTTTTGCTTAAATCTTTCATCAATAATGAAATGCTATGTTATATTCTTAGCCATGGGGCCATGTTTCCTGAGGAAACAGAAAATAAAACACAAACGTTATACTAGTTACCCTTTAGAATTATTTAGCTTAAGTTTGATTGATTTTGGTTTGGTAGTTTCAGAAGATTTTTTTTTAAGTGGGCAGCAAACATGAGGATAAAATTTTGAAAATTGTCTTTAAAGGGCAATAACTCTTTAAGGGGTCTATTGACAATTTTGGTCATTTACGTTATTTGTAGATCTTACTTTGCTTAACATTTTTGCCCTAACAGTTTATCTCTATCTATAATAATATTCAAGATATATACCAGAAACTGAAAAATTACCAAATTACCAAATTAGTGGCAGCAACCTAATAATGGGTTGTTCAATTTGTCTTAAAAATTCAGGGCTGATAAATCTTGACATAATAAACACTTATAAAAAATTAAAGTTCTTATTCATAGTTTTTAAAAATGAGAGAGAATTGAAAATTGTTTGAAATCAAATCAGAGATTTTGCTCAATAACAAAAAATCCTGACCTGAAACTGTTAAAAGGAAAAACAAATCTTATAACAGAAAACACTACTCACATTTCAACAGTTTTTTAAAAGAGCCTGAGATGTATTACAACATATTTTAACTTTCACAAAACGAGAAACAAAGCTCTCCCTTAAGTATCCTACCATTGCCTATATCCAAAATCATAACGAATGACATAAAACACTACTTTAGATTTATACAGCAAATCAAAGGATCCTCAAAATATTAAGATGTGTTAAAAAACTGAGATTGTAGCAAGAAACCATGCACACCCTTTTCTGCATCCACAACAAATGACATAAAACCTTTTCTATACACAAAATCACTTATCTAGTCAAACATAATAGCTATATATCTAAAAAGTATAAAAAGAAGAAACATATTCTGTAAAACTTGCATATCATAATGGTCATACATATAAACTACAACAAAAATATGTAAAATCGTACTAAAAACATGGATATCATGCAGATTGTATAAGCAACACATTCAAAACTTGTTCAATGCTCATAGAACAGTGAACTAGGGGCCAAAATCATAACAAATGACATAAATCACTACTTTACATTAACACAACCAATAAAACAGACCCTGAGATTAAACTTTTCTCTTTAACAACTTCAGTCAGCTAGCATGTCTAGTAAAAAATAACAGTGTATACATCTTAAAAGTATATAGAAGACACAACATTTTCTATATAACTTGCACCTTCATCATGGTCATACATATAACTACAATAAAAAAATAACATTGAAATAAAAGCCTAGATTTCATGGAGATTGTATAAGTAACATTTTCAAAACTTGTTATAAAAAGAAACCTGCTAATGTGAAATATCAACATCATAACAAATGACACAAAACCTACTTTACATTCATACAGCAAGTAAAAAGAGGTTGAGATTAAACTTTTCTATAAACATCTTCACTTATCCATTAACAACTTCTATAAACAGCATCACTTATTCATTAACAAAATATAACTATATAACTTTAAAAGTTTACAAAACATCTAACACATTACAGTCATTGCACCATTAAAATAAAACAAGACTGTATACATGGTATAAGCAAGATTAAAATAATTTCAATGGACTGTATTGTTGGCTAAAATTTTCTAACCTGTTACATGATAGGACAGACAAAACCATTTACCAGAAAAGTAACTCAACAGAGTTATATACAATTTTAAGAAAATCATGGGCTGCATGACATTGGTGGATTTAATGATTAAGAAAATCATGGGCTGCATGACATTGGTGGATTTAATGAATTGTATATCTTGTTTGAAACAACATGATCAAAACAAAGTTATTTAATTTCAACATCATTTATAGAAAATATTTTCACAATTGAACTGTCAAAAAAACTAACCTACCCTCTGCTTAAGTACAAAATACTTGAACTTATAACTGTAAAATGGATAATAAAATATATTATTACATAAAAATCTTCTTCATATTCATACAGCATATAAACATGATAAAGACCCTGAGATTGTATAGCAACATATTTCAACTTTCTCTCTCTAAAAATGAGAAATAACACTCCCACTTAACTATCTTACATCCCAAATCATTGCAAATGAAATAAAACCTACTTTACATTCATACAGCAAATTAAAATACCCTGGGATAAAACTTTTCTTTGAACAACATCACCTAAACACAGGGGTAAACAATTAACACTGGGACAGGACAAAAAAAAATTTTGTCGGACTAGATTTTGTCAGCTGTGGGTCTGGCTGACCAGTAAAAAAATGTTGATAAAAAGCTTAAATTCGACCCTGCTTACACATCATGAACATTGACAAAAAAGCTATATAACTAAAAAGGTACAAAAGACTAAAATAAACTGATAAAGTCAACATGTTTCTTCATTGAGGTTTGGGAAAAACATTTTTATGGACCTCCTTTTTTGTACCTTTTCTGGAGGGTCCATTTGCTTCAAAATCTTAGTTTCTGCTATATTACATATGTCAGGTATTTCTGGCCAATTAAAGAGATTTTCCTCTACTCTCTTCAAGCATTTTACTTTGTAGAGGGGTTCATCATCTTCCCCTTTTGCCAATTCTAAAATCTAAAATAATAAGAATAAAATATAAAGTACATGTAGTATTAATTGCACGTGCATATTGACATAGCAGTCACAAGTAGCACGAGTAGAACTCATTATATATAAATTGAAAATATTTCTTGCAATTGTTAAGCCTTTACCATGTTAACCATGTTTACTGTACGATTAAGCATTGACCAGCATCTGTTTTCTTGAATTATCAACATATTTATTAAGTGAACTGACTTCTGAGAGTAGCATATATTCAGAAAATTCAGTTTTAATTTCTATTAACACATGAGTACAGGAAAACATCTTTTCTAAGAAGATAACATTTTATCATGCAGAACACCGCATCGTAAAAATATGAACTCTTTAGTAGAAGTGGACAAATCCTCAAAAATACTTGCCTCTGCTATGTATTTTCTTTTCTTGCTGCTTTTCACCAGGTCGAATTCAACTAGTAAAAAATCACCTGAAAAGATCAAATTGCAGTTATCTATTACTGTAAAGGGCAAGGCACAAAAAACAATTGGTAGCCCAAGAATAAAGATGCTTTTTCAGCTTTGCACCAGTTTTTTTATACCTTTCTAGTTCGAACATTTATTATGTCCTTTATACATTGTCTGTAAGACTACCCTTTTCTTGCAAATTAGATTCCACTGAAACTTTCACATTTCAGACTTGAAATATATAGGGTATAATACTAATCAAATCCTGCTACAAATACATATAAAAGATACCAGGCTTATAATTTATATTACGCCAGACGCGGGTTTCGTCTATTAAAGACTCATCAGTGACGCTCGAATCGAAAAATATACATACCTATCTTAAATGCATGAGTATTTTTCACCACTTCTATACTATCCTGAAAAACAATGAACTCATTTCTATAATTAATTAGAAGTCTTTTTCCTAAACATGATAAACGTCTTCAACTAATAAATTTTCAGTAATTGGTAAATATTGGTCATCCTGTTCATGTTTCACTTGATAGTAATGATTTTTCAATCATTAATCAGACTCAAGAATTTTTGATTAATTTGATAGGAATTCCATGGTATTGTTATTTATGCACATGTTTACCTAATTATGGTAATTGTTAAATAATTTTTTAATAGCTATTCATTTAATGCCATCTAATGCCTATATTTCACTCATCTCGACAAAAGGAGTCGTGAGTACTTCATGAAAGAATCAGTTCCTATAAAAATTGTCTATTTAAAACATTGGTAGTGGTAAAATCATGTTTGGTCAACTCCTTCGAATTCATTCAATACTCATCTTAAAACTGACACATTAAGAATTTTAGTCCATTGATGAAGACCTTCCCGCACTTGCTCGCTTTTCACTTAAAGATTTGACAGTAATGTACAGGTTTTAGTAATTCAAGTGAAACAACAATACAATAAACTGTAAATATGAAGCAGGCAAATCTCCACATTCTGATGAGGTGTGCCTTTTTATGATTTTCTAGTGGTGTTTAAATTAAGATTAAACCATGCTTAGCTATCGGTTACTAGACCTGCTGTCAACCTCGGTGAGGTAGGGAAACTATGGTGTTTGATTATCTTCATGCATTGCATGCATTTATAAGAAAAGGAATTAGAAAAAAAGGAAAAACAAATTTGCTGTTGTTATTTCTGAAAAATATACCATGCACATGTTAAATCTACCATCTATAGCAAAAAAACATGAGCAGAAAAACCAACTACCTTGTCTGGGACCTCCATCAACTCAGAGGCCAAAGCTGTTAGAAACGATGATTCACTATTCAACAATAAAATAACCTAATATTAACATGTTTTATAAAATATAGAAATGCCAAATTTATTACATGGGGTTGCTTGAAATGTTTTCAGCTCTGAGGGTATCACCAGCCCAGTAGTCAACACTTTGGTGTTGGCATGAAATATCAATGATGTTTTTTTTTTTTTTTTTTATAAATTTACTGTATGAAAAACATAGAATTATTATAAATACTAAAGATTTTCTACCTCAAGGCACAGGTTACCTTAGCCGTTTTTGGCACAACTTATTGAATTTTTGGTCCTCAATGCTTTTATTTAGCCTTACAATTATTTTGATTTGAGCATCACTGATGAGTCTTGTATAGACAAAACACACATCAGGTGTAGCAAAATTTAAATGCCTGGTAACTCTGACAAATATTGTATCAATTTAAATTGGAAAATGTATGACAGCTAGAAAGAATGAAATGTTAACTCTTAAGACAATGCAAGACATTCTTCATTTGGTAAATAAAACGTTCAAAAACACATTCTTGATATTAAAGCTCTTTTCCTTATGCTGAAGCCTGTAATAAACAGGAACAGTTAAATTCGAACAATTGCAATATTGAAAACAGTGAAACAACAATAAAATAAATATATATAATAGGTTGATAATTCAATGTCAACTATGTTTGCACAACATTCTCAAGTGAACAGAAAATTTATTAACATATGATCAATAAAATAATTCTATTATTTTACCTCAACAAGGAACTATCCAGAGGGTAAAGTGGACTCATCTCATCTTCACTATTATAACCATAACTGCCATGAAAACTAAAAAAAAAAAATAAACTCAATAATTTTGTAAACTTTATAAAAACAAAATGCTCTCAAGAGCCTGAACATGCTGAATCTCTCGCCTGAAGGTTTTTGCTTAAATCTTTCATCAATGATTATTTTTGCTTTTCAATGCATATAAATATACTTACAAATGCCATTTAAGTGTTCTTTGTACATGTGTCTGTCATATTTTCATCTATGTTCTATTTTAGCCATACATGCCATGGTCTTTATTTTTAGCAGCTTTTGAGATATAAGCCTAAAACTGCATTTTACATCTTTGCCATGGTGGCCATAGTTTAGACTTAACAGAAAATAAAACAAACTTTATTAAAGATACCCTCTAGATCCTTCAGCTTAAGTTTGGTTTGAATAGGTTCAGTTGTTTCAGAAGAGAAGATCTTTGAAATAGTTTACACCAGATGACGGACCATGACAAAAACGCCAAGTAATGGCAAGAGCTAAAAATCAATTCAAGCAAGAAAATAAACAGCCTGATTTAAGGAAAAATAATATATGAAAATTTGGATTAAGATAACAAAGACAACCGCTATATTAAAAAAAATTGTGAGGGTACCGCGGAACCCAGTGTCTCGCCTACTTTTGCTGTTAATCGCAGGCTCAGCAAAAATGAGGAAAAAAAATAATAAAAATGTTCCTCTCTATACTATCTTTTGATTGTAAGTAGCTTCTGTCCAAGTTTGGTAAAAATCCAGGATAGTTTATGAATCTAATAAATGTTTTAAAAACTTAAAACTGCAGACTGTATGTAATGTTAACTGGCAGAAAATTTAAATCCATTTATAAGTAAAATACAGAAAAAATGGAACAAAATTTTAACAAAATTTCCTTCTAGATACTAGCTTTTAATCATAAACAAGCTTCTGTCCAAGTTTGGTACAAATCCAGGATAGTTTAAGAAAGTTGTTAAAATTTTAAAAACTTTAACCACGGAGTGAATGTATTGTTAACTAGCAGAAAAACTAAGTTCATTTATAAGTAAAATACGAAAAAAAACAGATTTTTTTTGTACAAAATTTACTTCTGGATACTATCTTATGATCATAAACAAGCTTCTTTCCAAGTTTGGTAGAAATCCAGGATAGTTTAAGAAAGTTATTAAAATTTCAAAAACTTTAACCACAGAGTGAAAGTTATGTTTCCTGGCAGAAAAACTAAGTCCATTTATAAGTAAAATACGAAAAAAATGGAATTTTTTTTTACAAAATTTACTTCTGGATACTATTTTATGATCATAAACAAGCTTCTTTCCAAGTTTGGTAGAAATCCAGGATAGTTTAAGAAAGTTATTAAAATTTCAAAAACTTTAACCACAGAGTGAATATTTGTGGACACCGCCGACGACGACGACGCCGACGGAATGTAGGATCGCTATGTCTCGCTTTTTCGACAAAAGTCGAAGGCTCGACAAAAATGGTCATTACTGTTTTATTGATTTACAAACCTATCATCTATAACCATGTCCTCATCTTCAAATAGTTTCTTTTGACATTCTGGTCTTCAAAAAATAAGTATTAACATGTAGTATTGTACTAAAAGCATTTTATCCTGCCAGCAACATTTCTACTATATAAATAAAGGTGAACAGATAACAGAAGCATTGAACATATACTGGTATCAGTTTTCTGCTGCAAGCTGTTATGTTAAATCTCAGTTCAATCTGGGTTCCACATTTAATATATATGTATGCCGTTTCAACTTTTATTAAATGAACAATATCAACTTTTATGTGTAAATTGTAAGATACAAACAAAGGATAATAAGAATAATAACTGATATAAGTTACATTCTAAGCCCATTTTTAACATAACTTATATAGGTAATTTTAAAAGTTACTTTTTAAGAAATGCTCTTCTTCTTGTCAATCAGATTTATTTAAAGATTGATCTTTCATCTTTCAATACCAGATACTGATTAATTGATATTGATTTGATTAATTGCATTTAATCAGCCAGTGGTTACCTAAACAAGTTATATATTTTTTAAATTACCTAAACAGGTAATTTTTAAGAAAAGTTACTCTCAAGAGAATAATATTAAATTTCAATTGAAACAAAGGTTACAGCAACAGTGATAAATTTTAAAAAAGAAGAGTCTTTACATTCTTCTAAAACATAAATAAAGTAACCATTGTTTTGAAGACAACCTTTAATCAATCTACACATCAATGTGCTTCTTTCTTAAAAGGTTTAAATCATTTCCCCAATACCAGATATTTGTTAATTGCATTTAAGTATCACGACTTACCCCGATTCATTTAAAGGATGCTGCTCTTCATCTTCTTTGTCATCAGTGTCATGTGGTCTAAAATTAAATATATGCAATTACTCCACTTTCCTTCAAAATGTAGTCATTTAATAAATATTAAATTCTTTATTTTCCTTCACCGTACAAATATTGTTAAGTACTTGTTAATTATTTGATGTTAACTATGGGCATGATGAAGTCAATATTTTTATCAGCCAGTGGTTACCCAAACAAGTTATATTTTATTTTAATTACCTAAACAGGTATTTTTTGGGAGACGACTTCATAAGTTTGTTTTAACTTGGGACGCATCCCTTTTGTATATTAAACAAATAAAATATGTTTAAACTGGGGCACTAGCTGTCAAATGTATGTTCACCGATTTGACTGAAACTCTCATAATAAAATTTACTACGAGGACCTCGATCAACACATGATCAAGTCAACATTTTAATCAGCCAAGGGTTACCTAAACAAGTTATATATTTTTCTAATTACCTAAACAAGTAATTTTTAAATGTGCTTCTTTCTTAAAAGGTTTAAATCATTTCCCCAATACCAGATATTTATTAATTGCATTTAAGTATCACGACTTACCCTGATTCATTTAAAGGATGCTGCTCTTCATCTTCTTTGTCATCATTGTCATGTGGTCTAAAATTAAATATATGCAATTACTCCACTTTCCTTCAAAATGTAGTCATTTAATAAATTCTTTATTTTCCTTCACCGTAAAAATATTGTTAAGTACTTGTTAATTATTTGATGTTAACTATGAACAGGATGAAGTCAACATTTTAATCAGCCAGTGGTTACCTAAACAAGTTTTATACTTTAATTACCTAAACAGGTATTTTTTGGGAGACGACTTCATAAGTTTGTCTTAACTTGGGTCGCATCCCTTTTGTATATTAAACAAATAAAATATGTTTAAACTGGTGCACTAGTTGTCAAATGTATGTTCACCGATTTGACTGAAACTCTCATAATAAAATTTACTACGAGGATCTCGATCAACACATGATCAAGTCAACATTTTAATCAGCCAAGGGTTACCTAAACAAGTTATATGTTTTTCTAATTACCTAAACAGGTAATTTTTAAATGTGCTTCTTTCTTAAAAGGTTTAAATCATTTCCCAATACCAGATATTTATCAATTGCATTAAAGTATCATGACTTACCCTGATTCATTTAAAGGATGCTGCTCTTCATCTTCTTTGTCATCATTGTCATGTGGTCTAAAATTAAATATATGCAATTACTCCACTTTCCTTCAAAATGTAGTCATTTAATAAATATTAAATTCTTTATTTTCCTTCACTGTACAAATATTGTTAAGTACTTGTAAATTATTTGATGTTAACTATGAGCAGGATGAAGTCAACATTTTAATCAGCCAGTGATTACCTACACAAGTTATATTTTTTTTAATTACCTAAACAGGTATTTTTTGGGAGACGACTTCATAAGTTTGTTTTAACTTGGGTCGCATCCCTTTTGTATATTAAACAAATAAAATATGTTTAAACTGGGGCACTAGCTGTCAAATGTATGTTCACCGATTTGACTGAAACTCTCATAATAAAATTTACTACGAGGACCTAATCAACACATGATCAAGTCAACATTTTTCATCAGCCAAGGGTTACCTAAACAAGTTATATATTTTTCTAATTACCTAAACAGGTAATTTTTAAATGTGCTTCTTTCTTAAAAGGTTTAAATCATTTCCCCAATACCAGATATTTATTAATTGCATTTAAGTATCACGACTTACCCTGATTCATTTAAAGGATGCTGCTCTTCATCTTCTTTGTCATCATTGTCATGTGGTCTAAAATTAAATATATGCAATTACTCCACTTTCCTTCAAAATGTAGTCATTTGATAAATTCTTTATTTTCCTTCACCGTACAAATATTGTTAAATACTTGTTAATTATTTGATGTTAACTATGAACAGGATGAAGTCAACATTTTAATCAGCCAGTGGTTACCTCAACAAGTTTTATACTTTAATTACCTAAACAGGTATTTTTTGGGAGACGACTTCATCAACACAAATACTTTTAGACTTTAGAATATCTTCCTTAAATAAATGTTTAGGGTAGGTCTGAACATTTTTCAATTCTTTTCCACATAATCTACAAATGCCTTGTAATCTTGGGTATGCAAGGGATCATAGATAATAGCCATTCTTTCATTATAAGAACATTGGGCTTCTAAGGTATGTATAGGATCACAAGAAATTTTCCCTTCTACATCTGAACATAGACCAGAATTACCTACAATGAAATACCCATTCACAATTTATTAACTTATTAATTAACGATTGGCGATAACACCACTTTAAGCATTTTTGGCTATCAAGTATGAGACCTAGTGAATCTGTTATGCCCTGAGGGAATCACCGATCAGAAAAAAAGACAAACAATTCTTGAGAATTATGATTAAATTCAAACCACAACTGCCACATGCAAGGGTTTTAACTCAAAACCTTAGTGATGACAGGCTTGAGATACAATAGCTGTGAATACTCAGCCACTGAGTTCTCATCAAACAAAATGTCTTAATTTAGCTCTTAGGATTTTAAGTATGTGTCTTTAATACAAAATGTCTTCATACAACACATGTACAATATAAATTTGTCCAGGGGACTGTTAAATCTGTCAAAAGTGCAATCTGATATACAATTTTGAAGTTGACATCATAATCATGAAAATTAACTTAAATTCTAAGCTTCAGTTTAATGTCAAAATTAATACCTTGTCAACAGAATGCCCCTTTATTATTATGCAGTCTAGGGTACAAACTGCAAGCCACCAATTTTAATGTTGATATTATTTGGTTTAAAATTTAAGGCATACCTTTATCCTCCATTTCTTTCACATAAATTGCATTCTAAGTTGGTCTTCAAATTTGTCTAAAACATAAAAAAGAGAAAAAACAATAAACTTGATAAACATTACATTGTAAAAGTTACCTTATTATTCCAGTACAATATGAATATTAAAAGACAAAGCTTGTTGAAACACTTTGTATCATCACGATCTGATTATAGGTTTATAGGTCTTGAAATTAAACAAGTTATTGAAAAAAAAGTATGTAACAAAACAAGTATGTGTTTAGGGTTTCACAGTCAATTCAGGAACACCTAATGAAAAATTTCGAATGTTTTAAAGATAAGTGACAGAATTTTTAAAATCACTCAAATAAGTGATCAATTTGAGATATAAACCAGTAAACATTAAATGACTTAAACAAGTGAACATTTTCTTGAATTCAGTTAAAAAAGTGTGGACACAGACCAGCATGAATAGTATCCAGCATTATGATAGTATTGCATGGCAATTATACATAGTCTCCTACCAGTTAAAATTGATTGTTCCTGAAAACAAAATTTGAACTTGATCTGTTACTTCAACTTACTTGTCATGTTAAAAATATATATATTAAATATCAAATCAATATAGTCAATCATGACAAATATTTAACTGCTTCGTTGAGCGCAGCTGGATACGCCCGCAGAGTTCCAACCATGAACAGTTGGGGCAAAAATGGACACAATACTCAAGCTTGATACAGGTCTGAATTTGGATTGTAATTAAATATTTGACATATTATAGGTTTCTGAAAAAATGTAGTCAAAGAACTTGAAATTGGTTATATGAATTGAATTTATATCCAATTAAAGATTTCTTGTTGTTGTGCAATACACTGTGCTGTTGCGCAATACTTAGTAAATCTGTTGTCAGACTATAAACAACTAAAGTTTAATTAATTCTCAATGTCATATTAGAAATTTATGAAAATGTAAAGGGAGCTTACAGCAATAGATATAAACAATTCACCAAAGTTTCATGAGAATTGCCGACAGCATTTCTGAGTTATTGTCCGTAAAATGGAAAATCCCCCCTTTTTTAATGAATAAAACCCCATAACTCAGAAATGATAAATGAAAAATTTATAAAATTCTAAACGGAGCTCACATCAATAGATATAAAAAATTCACCAAAGTTTCATAAGAACTGCTGAAGTTATTGTCCGAAAACTGGAAAATCCCCCCTTTTTTAATCAATAAAACCCCATAACTCAGAAAAGATAAATGAAAAATTTATAAAATTCTAAACAGAGCTTACATCAATAGATTAAGATATAAACAATTCACCAAAGTTTCATAAGAACTGCTGAAAGCATTTTTGATGTTTGTCGGAAAACTGGAAAATCCCCCTTTTTTTATGAATAAAACCCTGTAACTCGGAAACGTAAAATCTAAAATATATAAAAATCCAAAGGGAGCTCATGTCAATAGATATAAACAATTCACCACAATTTCGTGCAAGTTGGTGAAAGCATTCTTGAGTTATTGTCCGAAAACTGGAAAATCCCACTTTTTTTAATGAATAAAACCCCATAACTCGGAAACTTAAAATCTAAAATTTATAAAAAGCGAAAGGGAGCTCACGTCAAGTTTTATGCAAATTGGTTAAAGCGTTTTTGAGTTAATGTCCGACATGCTGACGACGGACGGACAGAGAGACAACGGTATACCATATTACGTCCCGTAAACGGGCGTATAAACAAGAGGCTCTCAAGAGCCTGAATCGCTCACCTGCATTTCAGAGGAGATGATTTTTAAATGTTTGCAAACTTGATGAACAAATTGTGTAAAATTGTCTTTAAAGGGCAATAACTCCTTAAGGGTTCAATTGACAATTTTGGTCATATTAACTTTTTTGTAGATCTTACTTTGCTGAACATTATTGCTGCTTACAGTTTATATATATCTATAATAATATTCAAAATAATAACAAAAAACTGCAAAATTTTGTTAAAACTACCAATTAAGTGGCAGCAACCCAACAATGGGTTGTTCGATTCGTCTGATAATTTCAGGGCCGATAGATCTTGACCAATTAAACAATTTTACCCCTTGTCACATTTGCTCTAAAAAATTTAGTTTTTGAGATATAAGCCAAAAACTGCATTTGACCCTTATGTTCTATTTTTAGCCATGGCGGCCACGTTTGTCGATGGATACAAACTTCGGATATAATTTATAAACAAGATACCCTAAGGAACATTTAGTTAAAGTTTGAAGGAATTTGGCCCAGTAGTTTCAGAGGAGAATATTTTTAAATGTTAGCAAACTTGATGAACAAATTGTGTAAAATTGTCTTTAAAGGGCAATAACTCCTTAAGGGGTCAATTGACAATTATGGTCATATTAATTTTTTGTAGATCTTACTTTGCTGAACATTATTGCTGCTTACAGTTTATATGTATATCTATAATATTCAAAATAATAACAAAAAACGGCAAAATTTTGTTAAAACTACCAATTCGGTGGCAGCAACCCAACAATTGGTTGTTCGATTCATCTGAAAATATCAGAGCTGATAGATCTTGACCAATTGGACAATTTTACCCCACATCAGATTTGCTCTAAAAGCTTTAGTTTTTGAGATATAAGCCAAAAACTGTATTTGACCCCTATGTTCTATTTTTAGCCATGGCGGCCATATTTGTCGATGGATCAAAACTTCAGATACAATTTATAAACTATATACCCTAAGGAACATTTCGTTTGAAGGTATTTGGCCCAGTAGTTTCAGAGGAGAAGATTTTTGAAATAGTTTACGACGAGAGACGACGACGACAGACGCCAAGTGATGGCATAAGCTCACATGAGGTCCTTCCGGCCCCGGTGAGCTAAAAAGGAGAAAATTGATTACTTGTGTGATTTTTCAAGGTCTAGGGATCATAAATCTGCAAAATATCATCAAACCAGAACAAAATTTAAACTTGATCTGAAACTTGTCAGACATCGGTAACCTATAAAACCAAATATCAATATAATATCTTTAAGTGTGATGAAAAATCTGTAACTTGTCATGGTTAACGTATAAACCAAAAAGTCCAAGGACCATAACGGCAAAGAATCATTCGACGGGAACAAAATTTAAACTTGATCTGTAACTTGTCATGGTTAAACTAAATGCCAAATATGAAGTCAATATCTTCAAGCATGATGAAACAAGAATGTGTCCATAGTACACCGATGCCCACTTGCACTATCATATTGTTCAGTGGACTGTGAAATGGGGTTCAAAACTCTAATTTGGCATTAAAATTAGAAATATCATATCATAGGGAACATGTATACTAAGTTTCAAGTTGATTGGACCTCAACTTCATCAAAAACTACCTTGACCAAAAAATTTAACCTGACACGGGACAGACAGACGGACGAAAATATTATTGTTATCACACATTATCTTAACAAGACTCTAAACTTTAAAAGCTACAAATATGGGATAACCTAAAAAGACTTTATTAGTATATGGAAAGTACATTAGAAATTGTCATTCAAAGAAACAAAATGTTTTCAAAAATCCGCAAAAAAGGGTTTTCTTCTAATGTGAATCAACTATAAACACGTTTGAATAAAATTGAATCGGAAAACATGTTACCAAAGTCATGATCAAACCCGGCTATTTTTGGCTCAGTGGTGTACATTTCAGCATTTGTTTTTTTTAAACTATCTGACGACATAGTAAAGGCATGGTTGGGAGAATTTACTTTCTATTGAAATTATAATAGCATTTTTTGGACATTAGAGAAACAGATTCTTACATTGTTAGCAGTGGATTATCGTGTTTCTCCAATCTTGATAGTTAAATTATTGAATTTTAAATCCTTGCAGAGGCTCGGACTTAAAATTCCATATTTAACTATTTCTATTGGAGAAACACGATAATCCACTGCTAACAATGAAAGAATCTATATTTCCTTAATACTTTATATACATCTTTCTTTAAAAACATAGACATAATTTATAAATACAATGAAGAATTGATATTAATAGTTGTAATACAAAGATCCAGTTGTTTTTATAAGGGCTCACTGCATGCCATAGGGGCCCTGCTCTAATCATGCTTAAGTGCATCCCTATATAATAAAACCTAATTGTATCAGGTAAATATTTCCTGCTACTGGTCTTGGCTTAGCATATTAAAGGGTACAATGTAGTAAAAATATCACTTCTTTAAGTCATCTCTGTGATCATTAAAAAATCTTTGAAATAACTCATAATTAATATACATTGTAATATAAGAAAAATATGTTATTAATTAATATTGTTTTGGGTTATAAACTGTAAAAAACTTGAAAATGATAAAGTTCTAATCAGTGAATCATAATTTCAGGAAATTGATATGTAATACTACAATTATCAGATAAATCTTTGACCTACAATGTACAAGCCTGTAGTATATCAGCTTGATTAATTGTTATTCTTCACGGTAAAAATGTCCAGATGTTTGACAAAATCTGTTTATGCTAGTAAAATCTGTTGGAATTTGGAAACCTCTGTATTAGATACACCACAAGGGTGACAACCTGAGAAGGTGTATCTAATTTACACCCCAAGATATATATTGCTTTATGTTAAATTATCTATAATTTAGGAGGGGGTCTTTCATGAATTCTACCTTATTTATTAGATACACCTTTTACAACCCCAGATATTCATGATATTATAATACATGTATATATATATGTAAAATGAAAAATATAACTATAAATGGGATTTTTTTGTAGATTAATTAGACCGTAAGTTTTCTTCTTTGAATTGTTTTACATTTGTCCTTTTGGGGCCTTTTATAGCTGACTATGCGGTATGGGCTTTGCTCATTGTTGAAGGCTGTACGGTGACCTATAGTTGTTAATTTCTGTGTCATTTGGTCTCTTGTGAATAGTTGTCTCATTCGTAATCACACCACATCTTCTTTTTTTATACATATTGAATATGGTAGCTAGCAAACAACCAACCATAGAAATGCAAACTTTCAATTACATTGTGTACCTCCAAACCAGTAGGGATCAATATATCAATACACTGAGGTTTAGGGTTTAAAATTGGGTTTAATACTGCACATCAGTAAAATCTGCATTATATCTTTGAATATATATTCTTTTAAAATATTTCATTTGATACAAAATAACTTAGAATAGTAATTTTAATAATCACTAGAGCTTCAACTTTTAAAAAAATGTGCTTCACCGAGTGCAGCTGGATACAACCATAGAGGTCCAATCCTGAACAGTTAGGATAAAAATGGACACAATATTCAAACTTGATACAGG
The DNA here is from genome assembly GCF_021869535.1 of Mytilus californianus. Taxonomy (NCBI): domain Eukaryota; kingdom Metazoa; phylum Mollusca; class Bivalvia; order Mytilida; family Mytilidae; genus Mytilus; species Mytilus californianus. The sequence goes on along the minus strand of NW_026262695.1, from coordinate 221,145 downwards.
TCCGAATTTGGATTTTAATTAAATATTTGACACATTATAGGTTTCCGTCACAGAATAAATGTATTGGAAGAACTTTAAATTGGTTAAATGATTTGAATTTATTTTCAATTGAAGATTTCATGCTGTTGTGCAATACAATGTGCTGTTGTGCAATACTTAGTAAATCTGTTTTTAGACTATACACAAAGAAATAGCAAAATAAAAAGTGTACTATCTGAATATAGGCATGATAGTCAGAACTGCAAATTCTAGCTCTTTTGACCTAGATTAATTTAATTCTGAAATTTAACAGCAATACACCAAACTACATAACAACCTGTGATTCAGTAAGATCAATATATTACCAAGGTAGCTGTATAGTTTGATGAAAATCCAATTTGATTTGAAAAAGCTATTAAAAAATTTAATGTGTACTATCTAAATTTTGTCCGAACTGCAAATTCTAGCTTTTTTTACCAAGATTAATTTAATTCTGAAATTTGACAGCAATACACCAAACTACATAACTACCTGTGCTTCAGTAAGATCAATATATTACCAAGGTAGCTGTATAGTTTGATGAAAATCCAAGTTGATTTGAAAAAGTTATTAAAAAATTTAAAGTGTACTATCTGAATATAGTCCGAACTGCAAATTCTAGCTTTTTTTGACCTAGATTAATTTAATCCTTAAATTTGACAGCAATACACCAAACAACATAACGACCTGTGATTCAGTAAGATCAATATATTTCCAAGTTAGCTGTATAGTTTGATGAAAATCCAAGTTGATTTGACAAAGTTATAAACAGAATTAAAGTGTACGATCTGAATATAGTCCGAACTGCAAATTCTAGCTTTTTTGACCTAGATTAATTTAATCCTTAAATTTGACAGCAATACACCACACTACATAATGACCTGGGATTCAGTAAGATCAATATATTACTAAGATAGCTGTATAGTTTGATGAAAATCAAAGTTGATTTGAAAAAGTTATAAAAACTAGAGGCTCTCAAGAGCCTGTGTCGCTCACCTGTATTCACTGATGCTTTGGAAATCATGTAAAATAAGGTTAAAATCATAATTAATAGTATTAGATATTAGATATTATAATGATATCTAAGATAATAACAAAAAACTGCAAAATTTTTGTAAAATTACTAACTCAGGGGCAGCAACCCAACAACAGGTTGTCGGATTTGTCTGAAAATTTCAGGGCAGATAAATCTCAATCTGATGAACATTTTTGCCACCTGTCAGATTTGCTCTAAATGCTTTAGTTTCAGAGATATAAACCAAAAACTGCATTTTATCCCTATGTTCTATTTTTAACCAAGTCGCCCATGATGGTTGGAAGGCGGTGTCATCGGACACATTTTTAAACTAGATACCCTAATAATGATTATGGCCAAGTATGGTTAAATTTTCTCAGTAGTTTCAGAAGAAGATTTTTGCAAAAACTGCAAAATTTCCTTAAAATTACCAATTCAGGGGCAGCAACCCAACAACAGGTTGTCAGATTTGTCTGAAAATTTTAAGGCAGATAGATCTTGACCTGATAATCAGTTTTATCCTGTCAGATTTACTCTCAATGCTTTGGTTTCAGAGATATAAGCCAAAATCTACATTTTACCCCTATGTTCTATTTTTAGCCACGGCGGCCATCTTGGTTGGTTGGCGGGGTCATCGGACACATTTTCAAACTATATACCCTAATGATGATTGTGGCCAAGTTTGGTTAAATTTGGCCCAGTGGTTTCAGAGGAGAAGAGTTTACGGACGACGGACGACGGACGCCAAGTGAAGAGAAAAGCTCACTTGGCCCTTTGGGCCAGATGAGCTAAAAAATTAAAGTGTACTATCTGAATTTTGTCTGAACTGCAAATCCTAGCTTTTTTTACCTAGATTAATTTAATCCTTAAATTTGACAGCAATACACCAAACTACATAACGACCTGTGATTCAGTAAGATCAATATATTACCAAGGTAGCTGTATAGTTTGATGAAAATCCAAGTTGATTTGAAAAAGTTATAAAAATAATTAAAGATGCATATCTGAATTTAATCATTTTTTTTTACCTATTAATTAAATTATTTAATTTCACAGCAATGAACCAAACTACCAAATAAACTGGAATTTTGAAAGATCTATATTTAATTTAGTTAGATAGGCTGATTTACACCAGTCAAGACTAAATTTGAAGGTCCAGATTAGTGGAGACAGGTCAAGACTGGTCGAGCCTTGGTCGAGACCATTTCAGACGACACCAAGTTCAGCAAGTACTGAATCAGACTAATTAAGTAAAGTCGAGACCTAGTTGAGTACAGTTAAGTACTGTCGAGACAATGTCGAGACTAGTCGAGTAAAATGTGTGCTCGACTTTACTGGTCGAGCACAAAATCTGGTCTTTTCAGACTCTGAGCAGTTTGTAGTGATACTTTAAGCAGCCCAACATGTATTGCGTATTGAACAGTGAAAATTACTATACATAATGATTTCGCCTTCAGGCTAACTTGATTGGTAGATTTTCATCCAAATTTCAGAAAAAATCGGGTGGGTGGGAGGATTTTATTTTTTACTTTGTATTCCCTATATTAGACTGACATGGTTTTGAGAACAGTAACATGATTTGTATCAACCAAAGATGCTGTTTCTTACTTGGTATCTGCATTATAATAAATTGTGCCTTTCCAGTAAATATTTTTACTACATAGCAAAACATAGAGACTTCTAAATTATCCCTTGTAAATTTTGAACAGGATGTTATGAAGCCAAATAAACATGAAAAACGTCACAATATAAACCGGTAAAAGAAATGAACCAAATCTGCAAATCTGCAAATCCTAAAATTTATAAAATAAAATAAATGAAGGCGGGACATTTCATACAGAGTATATATCTCCCAATTGATACGATATTCCCGGGCTTGTGTTTCCTATCATGATTTCCTTGATAGAGGATTGCTGCTCACAAGGAAGCTATTAAACCAAGAGTTCCAAATGGTGAAGTTGAAATCATCCCTTCGTAAATTATACGGATGCCATCACAAGTTGGTTGACCGTTATGGAATAACCGTTCCACAGATGATATCGGATATGTTCCTTATGTTGTAACTACAATACCCTTCCCTTTTCACGAATGTGACTTACCGAATTAGACTATTTACCGGATTTGTAATAACATAAGCAACACGACATGTGGAGCAGGATCTGCTCACCCTTCCGGAGCACCTGAGATCACCCCCAGTTTTTGGTGGGGTTCGTGTTGCTTAGTCTTTAGTTTTCTATGTTGTGTCATCTGTACTATTATTTGTCTGTTTGTCTTTTTATTTTTGGCCATGGCGTTGTCAGTTTGTTTTCAATCTATGAGTTTGACTGTCCCTCTGGTATCTTTCGTCCCTCTTTCAGATGGGTGGGTGGTATGAAAATCTATCAATTAATTTGAATTGGCCTTAGCTGTATACAGAGGCAGATTTAGAGGGAGCACCCCGCCCCCTTTTTTGTGGGAAAACTTTTGTTGCTTATATAGGGTAGTACTGGAGCAGGCTTCCATTTTTTTAATTGTAATCTCGGTCCTGCCTTTTTATTTTTCACTTTATTTGGTCCTGCCTTTATTTTAAAAGTTTATCCAGGATTTTTTGCACAGTTGCTCATCCTGCCGTTTTTTGTTTTACTTGAAACTCCTGTCCTGCCATTTTTTTTACTCAAAAGTCTTGTCCTGCTTTTTTTTTTAAAAACTTCATCCTAGCTCCTAAATGGTAGTTCCCTAAGTCATCATGATCAGAAACCAGATATAAAAATCTAAAATATGTAAGGATGTGTCCGAGGACACAATGCCCCCGCTCAAGCTTTGCAATCATCCAAGTTATAAAAGGGCATAACTCTCAAACGGTAAAAGACTCTCTGCCCAAATTCAAACTTGGTCTGCGTGTTTTGGTTCTAAGCATAATTTTTTTTTTTCAAAAAAAATTAGATAAGCCAAATGAGTTTGAGTGCAGAAACGAGAGAAAAATTGGACCTTCCAAGTGTTAAAGGGGCATAACTCTAAAACGGCAAATTGCTCACTGTTAATATAAGAAATCTGTCAGTGTACTGTTTTGGTTCAAAGCATTGTGTATAAATTTCATAAAATGTGGATGCGCCAAAATAAAGTGCAGAAATGAAAAAAAATGCAATTTTCCAAGTTATAAAGGGGCATAACTCTAGAATGGTAAATTAGTCACTACCAATATCCTCCCTGTCTGCATGTTGTGATTTTTAGCATTGTGTATGAGTTTCATAACAAACTTAAGTAAGATTGCGGAAATGAAAAAAAGAGTAACACTTAATGGCCCATTCGCCATGCAGCAGGGGCATAAACACGGAAAAGGGTGGTAAATGGTTATTTTGATGCAACGCATTAAGCTATTTTCATTTCACTACTTCTGTGAAAAAAACTGATTATGTACCATGTTTTGTGAAATTGTTAAAAAAATAAAGCAACGTGCAAGTAAATTTTATTTTTAGTTCATCATGAAATGACAATAATATTTCAATTTCTTCCATGCACATGATGATGTCATCACACGCACACCCTTTTGCGACCCTCATTGATGCAAACTACATTGTACATGCTACCATCAACCAAAAGCTAATATAAAAATGGTTTTTCCTTAGGATAAAATTTGTGTGCTTGATAAAGAACAGTTAAATAAAACCAAATATGAACTACAGCAAACCAAGGACCACGTAGTTATAAGCTGACATGGAATATTCACTTCAAATGAATACTGCATTACTGGGAGGTCAACTATTTGTTGGCACGGTGCCACCCAAACCTCTCCTATAATAACCTGGGACAGTAATATAATACAGCTTTATGAGCATGATGAGAGCAAACTTCATAAGTCTGGTGATAAAAAGCTTTACAACAGAATGTTAATTTCTTAATCAAAACTGTGCTTAAACCCTAACTAATTTACTTTAGTACAAAATGTAGCTTAATTTGAACAAAAGCATTATTTTTTTTGTAACTGATGCCCTACTCGCACTATCTTTTTTTATGTTCAGTGGACCGTGAAATTGGGGTCAAAAACTCTAATTTGGCATTAAAATTAGAAATATCATATCATAGAAAACATGTGTACTAAGTTTCAAGTTGATTGGACTTCAACTTCATCAAAAACTACCTTGACCAAACACTTTAACCCAACACATGACAGACAGACGGACGAACGGATGCACAGACCAGAAAACATAATGCCCCTCTACTATTGTATATTTTTGTACATGTAGGTGGGGAATAAAAATTTGCACAGCATTTTTTTTTTTTTATAACTCAAACAGGTCATTTTTATATTTCAAAACATGAAAATTCAGCCACCTCTTGCAAAGAAGGCTATTTTTTTAAGAACTAGCTACAGTACTTGCAGAACTAACAATAAGAAATAACTTCGTGTATTGTTACTTCCAGGACTAATTGCCAAATTGTGTTTCTGGACAAGGAGCTGATTCAGGGGCAGATCCAGCCATTTTCAAAAGGGGGATTCCCAACCCAGGGTAAAGGGGGGTCCAAATGAATTGCTTGTCCATAAAGGGGGTGGAAGGGGGGCACCCCTGGATCCACCACTGGGGTCCAACCCAGGAGAAACCGCAGGGAGAGAGGGGGGTTTAAAATATGTCCCCATTCAAATAACTTGATCGTAAAACCAAGGCCAGGGGTTCCGACAGCCCGTTCTTCCCATCTTTACACTGCACAGACATAAATCCATTGTGTCAATAATTATAGTCCTATAAATTCCTAGTTATGAGTATTTCAAATAATCAGTATTATTATAATTTTGTTTATTACTATACATAAAAATGCTTCTATCTGACAGTCTGAAGCAAAATATTTACATCCAACATGTACATGATTTTGACCAATCCCACCAATCTATATAATCATTTAATTAGTTATACTAAAACAAAGCTTTTTTTTGTCAACTGGTAATTATTTTAAATCAGTTTAACAACAAAACCACATACAATTTTAATCAGGGTATAGCAATATCTCGGGTCGCAGAGTGCTACACGTGTCCAAATCAAAACAATAACAAGTATTTACATCGCTTCATTTTCAGTTTCATTTTACAAAGTTCGTTTTATGTGTTTAAATCAAATTGCGTACAAGGCATCAAGAGTTGTCTCCCTAATATTTATCTTTTTACAAGGTAAAAAAAAATTACTTATTCTAGTTATTTTTTCAAGACCCCACCTGCTTTCCAAGTAAAAGCGTCGACACTGCTCCTGCGTGCGTCGACGTATAAATTACAGAAATAGACATATGAAATGTTAATAAAACCTGGAAAAATATAAACAACATCAATAAAATTGCATAAAATAAGAGAATTTCTGTCAAAAAATGGACGAAAACGCATTTTAACAACAACAAAAACTCACATTTTTTCGATTTGCTTTTGTCTTGATGAATCCTAGTGATCTTAAAAACGCGGGAAATGACGAATGAATCACGCGAGACTAGGAACTGGTAAAAAAACCGCGGTAAATTCGAATGGGAATAAGAAAGAGCTTGATCTTTTAGTAAAATACAGATTTGACAAAAATAACGCGAATACGTCATAAAAATTGTTACTTGTTTAAGTAATGCCCCTGACTGATAAATACAATATTAATAATAAAAAAAGGGGGGGTTTCAATAATCAATAGTTTAATATATCCCAGAGAATGTGCAAATATTGGTCGTAATTTACAATTTATGAGGCTGTTATTACACGTATAAAAACAGTGGAATATTTTTTAAAATTCACGGCGAAATTAATAGCCTAGCCCATTTTTCAGCTAATACTCAAATATAAATCAATATAATATCAACGGATGAGGTGATTTACAAAACAACCACAAATATCAATTCTGAAGCTTCTGTCACAAACGGAAGCACCTGCTTAAAAACGTATAGTTCGTTTCAACTTGAAAAACTTCAAAAATGATTATTTAAAATCAAAATTTCATATGTTCTGAGCTTTTACCATGTAATACCATTTCATATTTGAATCATGCTGTTTTTAATTATGAAAGGCCACTGGGCCAGTTGCCGTCCCGGTCATTTGAAATTTGATTCGTATAGTTTGTCTATTAAAAGGATAAATAAAACGTCAGTAAAACTAATAAATGACAGAATTATTATTTTTCAGAATTTATTTTTGAAGAATGATGGATCTCAAAAGAACGATTAAAAATATTCAACTATACGCAAATCTATTTCTCTTCCGTTATGAAGCATGCAATGCAATAATAGAGAAGAAACTATACCATACCAATTTCTTCAATCCATTGTGTTAAGGCACTGTAAACTGTTATTCCGATCCAAAATTCATGTCCGTCCGTTATGTTAACTGTCCTTAAGATTGAATCTTCATTCTCTAAACATTGGGAACCGCATGCCTGAAATGCTTGCGACCACGTCGTTCCACTGTAAACTTTGTATATTGTAATAATTCATATTAATTGAGTTCAGTAAAAACAAAACTTACTAAGTGAGATGTATACACACTCATGCTCAGCTGTTATTAATACTATCTCTGGTATGGGCGTACCATAATCTTCGCGTGTATTGATAACAATAAACCATGGAATATAAGGGACACAAAACCATTTAATATAAGGGTCATAATTGTTAACACATATGCACATTCATGGCTCTACAATCTGTTCATACATGTATCTAGGCATTGCAACGGGTCATGCTTTTCTCTGACTGTTAATGACGTCTTTCCACTAATTAATTGGATATTGGATGCGTACTAGTTGATAGTTTAGTCTTATATGCATGATGTTATTAATTAGTTGTTTTTGGTTTTGAAATAGCTGTCAGTAACTGCGAGTACTCTCAGATCTGCACTTAGTGTCTTTTTATTGTGGACATGTAAAAGTACCTAGCCACGTCCACTCTGTGTTTTTGTTACTTGTATTTCTATTTGTATCCATCTGATGAGTTAAGCCTTGTTCAACTGATTTTTATAGTTTGTTCTTATGTTGTACTGTAACACCACTGTCCCAGTTTAGAGGAGGGTTTGATGCCCTCTAACATCTTTCACCCCGCCACAATATGTGTGTGCCTGTCCCAAGTAAAGAGTCTGTAATTCAGGGGTTGTGGTTTGTTTCTGTGCATCATATTTGTGTTTCGTTCATTATTTTGTATGTAAATAAGGCCGTTAGTTTTCTTGTTTGAATTGTTTTACATTTGTCATTTCGGGGCCTTTTATACCTTACTATGCGGTATGGTTTCGCTCATTGTTGAAGGCCGTAAGATGACCAATAGTTGGCCGTGTAATTTGTGTGTCATTTGGTCTCTTGTCGAGATTTGTCTCATTGGCAATCATTTCACATCTTCTTATTTTTATATACATATATCTCTTTACTTATATACATTAATAGTTCAAGCCAGTAATCTAATAATTGATATGAAATATTTAATATGTATGAGAGAGAGGAGTTTCAATGTAGTTCTGTTATGCGAAGAGCACAAACAACCTACATTTCAATAATTGATTTCACATGTGTTTATCATTAAATGCTACTTTTGTGGCATGCAATTGATATATGCAGTTGTCTGTGCTTTGGTACTGACATATTTAATAATATACCAGGCTTTAATTGTCGGATTATGAGTCCAAATCTATGTGATATCAACTATGCATGAGGGAGTTTCTTAATAATGTGTATGTCACTTGAGAAAGTAATTCCGGAAAAGCTGTGCGGACACATAATATTTCAAAGTGTTTTGTTTTTCATATGTTATGCAACGGGTGAGCATTATGTGTATAGTTGGCTGTTGTTGTTGTGCTTTGCGCGTAGAAAATTTTGGTTTATGAATCATTTTTTTGTAGTATAACTACGGCTGCCTCAATCTAAATTTTGTTTTTTAACTATTTTGTGTAGTGCCTTGTGGTTATCTATTGGAAATGTTTTTTTTTTATAATTTTCTACTTTTAGATATTGTTCACAACCATTTGTAAAAGCAGGTACTCCGGGAACGTATGAAATAACCAAGTACTAAACTTTTTTATTATCCGACCACACATGTCAGTGTGCTTGATTCGAGTGAGAAACTTTGTCGGTGGTCGTCGTTTGTTATATCGTCAGCTTTTGTCGTTGTAGAACACATGCCTGTGGTGTTACGTGATTTAGACATCAACACATAAAAAGACATATGAAAGTCAACAGACTGTCTCCTTATAATATTCAAGCTTCAAACAAGAATTCAGCAGTTTCGCTCATATTTTACTAGGGAGAATAGAAGACATCACATTAACACAAATTCCATAGAGGAACTAATTTATGTTGATTGAATATGTATAATCACAGGCGTACAGAAGGAAACGTGTGTATCTCCACTTTTGCATATTGTATAAATAATTACGAATTTGTAGATATTTTGAAAACTTCATATTAATCCAAAGTATGTGCAAATGTATAACATGTTTAGGTATGTACTTTTTTGCTGTGGGTTGTTTCAAAAGGTCTTGAAGTAACAAGTACAAACGGTTAACAAAAAAAGAGGCGAAAGATACCAAAAGGACATTCAAACTTATAAGATAAAAATTGACTGACAATGCCATGGCAAAAAAAAAAAGAAAAAGACAAAAGACAAACAACAGTTTACACAGCACAACATAGAAAACTGACGACTGAGCAACACGAACCCCTACAAACACCTGAGGTCATCTCAGGTACTTCGGAAGGATTCGCATATCCTGTTCCACAGGTAGCATCCGTCGTGTTGCTCATGTACATACAAACTTATCCGTACTCATCTGTGAAACAGATATAATTACTTATAATTATTCCCAAAAACGTTTCTTGGAACATTTATTCGTTTTAAATATCGTATGAAATGTTACTATTCCCTATTTCAAAAGATATGTGGCTTATTAGATCTTTGATACGATCCTTTAGCTTTGTTAAAATGTAAGTTCCTAATTACTTACGCATAATTAAAACAAAATACACATAAAAGTAGTGCAGTTTATATCAATAAAGTTGAAGGTGATATTTAAGCCTTTGTTACTAGTCTAATCAACCATTAAAAATAGGCTAAACATAAAATGGCGATTTTCAAAACTCATAAGTCGAGAAAAATTTGAGAACGCAATGGCATAAACAACGAATCCAGTGAACAAATCACTACACAGAAAAAGTGTGCGATTGAGCAACACCAACCAAACTAATAATCGGGAGTGATCTCTGGTATTCTCGAAGGTAAGCAGATTCTGCTACACATGTGATACCCATCTTGTTACTGCTATAAGATATGTTGATATTAAATGTATATCAAGTGATTAAGCTTTATACAAAAGCGATTTGGTAATAGACCATTATCATTTCCTAGACATTATAATTTGAATACTATTTGTAATGAAAATGTCATAACCCTAAAATTTGACTGAATGTAAGACTTGAAAGTTGAAACTCGTTTTTCAGGACAAAGGATAGACAACTTTGAAGACTATTTCTTTAAGAAACAACACATACATTGGAAATTAAAAAACAAAAAAACGCATATCACATAACTGTAAATTTAAATTTTCAAATCTAAACTTAATTACTTTAGTAAAATATAGAATTCCACAGTTTTCTTCAGTATCTTTCCTTGGACATTGTTATAATTTATAATGTGTTTCCCACATACATAATTCTCCTTTTACAAGTGTACTTCTTGCACTATATGTTAAGACTGCATATAACACAAATCAGTTTCAGGTTATATGAGTATTATTTGATGTTGCTTCTGGAACAAAGAGAAAAGTTAGACTATCCTTACTTATAAAGGATAATATAAAACAGAATACCTTACCTCTAAGGACGGGAATAATTAGAAATATGAAGTCCAAATATCTAGTCATTTTTTTTAAGCAAATGAAACATATACGGAAATATGAATCATCATTTTGAATAGATGAATAGTATTTAAACAAGGAAATTATCAAACATGTTTTTTTTTTTTATTTTCTCATTAAACTTTATGTTTTGTATCGGATATATTTGTATCATAATTTCACGATCATGTAATTTTTAAGAAGTTGTTTAAGTATGTGGAAATATATACTATATATATTATATATAAAAATAATGTATTTGATTGATCGGAAATTCTAATATGATTACCACTTACAGTACCTTGATATTTTAAGATTGACAAATTATATTTTATTCATCTGGTGTAAACGAAAGACCAGTCAATGAAATTCTATAAATAAAAGTTCGCGCTTTCTACTTTATATGTCATAGTCTCAGTCTTTAGTAGTCAGAAATGAAAGTTGTGAGCGGAACAGAAGAATAATAGCCATATAATAGTGATTTCCTTAAATGATTGCTGCCTAATTGTAAAATGGATGTTTTCTCTACGAACGATTATCGGACGCCATTTTGGTACAGATAATCATTGGGGTATATATAGGGCACACTTGACAACGGATATGTTCCCTTGTCGACACCATCGTAATATGGTTAACCAGTGGGTTAAATTTGTGTCACAGATTACAAAAGATATGTTTCCTTGTCGTAACACATTCCGTTACTATTTCATTAATTTCAACATTACCGAATGAGACTTAATTTGTATTTAAAAATAAGAGAAATCTTAACCTCTCCGCTTTGGATATAAAACAAGAAGATGTAATATGATTGCCAATGAGCCAAATTTTCGCAAGAGATCAAAATGAAGACTACGTTAGCATCTGTGTTCACTGGACGGCCTTCGAAAATGTGCAAACCCCATGCCGTAAAGTAGGCTATAAAAGGTTCAGACATGACAAAATAAAAAAAAAATCAAACAGGAAAAACAAACGGCCTGATTTATTTTCAAATGAACAAACGAAAATCAAGTATGATATTCAGCAATAACCGACAACCATTGAATTGCAGACTCGTGACTTTTGACAGGCACATACAGAAATCGACTGGATAAACATGTTTAAAGGCCATCAAGCCCATCTAAACTGGGACAGTGGTGTTACAGAACACCAAAACAAACAATAAAACTAATTAAAAGAAAGGTATTTGTTTACTCTCTCTTGTCGCTCTTGCAGTCGCACAATGTCATTTATGTCAAAACTGTCAGACGAGTTCTTATAGGAGTTTTTGCCATTAAAATTGATTTTTTTTTTTTTTTTTTTTTTTTATTTTAGTACATTATAATAGTTAAAAAGAAACATTTATTAGGATAAATGATTAGCAATACAAGATAGATCTACAAGTAAGTTAACATGGCTGAAATCGTTAGACAACTCCTTATTGGAGTTATTGTTCTTAAATGGCGATATTTACTTATTTTTTTGCGTTTTTGCCTAATATCATAAAAAGCTATAATAGATAGTTAGAAACTTAAAAAAGGAAAAAATAATCAGCAGGACAAGTTCTAAAGATAGGTCAAATGATCGAAATAGTCAGTCGACTCCTTATTGAAGTAGTTGCTTTAATTATGATTTTTACAAAAAAAGAAGCTAGCGTTGAAGATGCAGGTGAGTGATACAGGCTCTTTAGAGCCTCTAGTTTAATTTCAAAAATCAGTTCATTTTCAGCTTCAGAGTTAATATTTAAGAAATGAATACCTTGTTCTTTATCGTGTGTTGCATTTAACATAGTTCCCAACTTTAAGGTATCTAATTAACTACAAAATTATTGTCGAATACAGTATTACCATATATAAGAACTGACTCCAAAATAAGAGATAATCTTCAGATCTTATGTCAAGTGACGGTAAATGAACACCGTCTAGCAAAATGTTGGAACGTCTTGTACCAGTAACGTCCATTTGACCAGCTTTTATAATGTTGCAATAGACGATTTTCCGACGGGACATCGATACATTTGATGGGAAGTATGGATCTTCTAGGAGAAGTACCGGTTTGCTCAAACTGAACTGAAGATATAGGATTGTTAAAGGATTTTGAAAATGAATATAAAAATGATCATAAAGACGATCTTCAAAATGAAAATCGGGAACCTGATTGATGTCAGGGACGTAGGGTAGTAGAGCTTGGATTTCTAGCCGACCAGTTAAAGCTGTATAAAAACTATTTCTTATAAATCTGAAGATGAAAAACAGTGTGGTCTAGGGAATATACTTTATGTAGTATGACAACACTGTCCATACAGAAACCCTTTATTCACTGGGAAAAGACATAATTTTTAAGAGTATTACTCATAAATAATATATGAAAGTGATGTTTCACTATCGTTTGGATTTTCGCTACATTTTGTATTTTAACGTGTTTTTTGTAATGGTAATTTCATTCACGTCCGCAATTTTGTGGAAAATTTTGAAGCTAAAAATAGAACAGAAGTCCTTGTAGAGGCACATGTATAAATAGTACACGTATATGGTTTGAAGAAGTTATGCATGACATATTTTTCCTAATAAAAGAACATTCAGCGGATCCTAAAAGGGTTTCTTTCTGTTGATTCGTATGGTTGTCTCCTCAAAGGAAATTGGTATATATATGGTTAAAAATAAACTGACAAAAAATCATATACCCTGAAAGTTGAATCTCAAATATAGAATAGAACTGTTTTCAATTCTCAAAATCCAAAAACTTTAAAGGTCGAGAACGAGATTCTATCGATATCATACTATTTTCTAATAAAACAAAATATGCACACATACTTTCAGTACCAAAAGTAAAATGAAAATCACGTGAGGAATCAGTGCCTCAATAGGACAGCAACCAAACAACAGCACAATGCAACAAAAAAGGAAAAGATATTTAGTGATTTACATATGTGCATACGGACTTTAACAACAAACAAGTGTTACTCTCATGTCTCAACCTCCGTATTCACATGAGGGGTCTGATTGTGTTCCCAATCTCCACTCTTGACTTTTTTGTGGAAAACCAAGAGTCACAAAAGGCGAAAAAATTATGCTTCAATTACATTTTTTTATTAAATCAGGACATTAGGATTATTTCTTTTTGATTTAATTACTATTTTTGCGTTCATTAACTCACAAATTCTTTCCGTCTGAAATATTTAATTAATCTATACATGAAAATTTATATCATATCGTCTTGTTTACAACTGTTTCAGTTTCATATTAGATACAATTCATAAAAGAGGGTCTGATTTGGGTTAACAGACCACAGAGTAATGGGCAAAAGACCATTATGATACAAAGAACTTATTAATAACGATATGTGCTTGAAGTGTAAACAAATCATGCATACGCAACACCGAGAACGTTGGAAATTCATACCATGATAACTTGACGTTATGTAATAAATATGACAACTTCACAATTTGTGATGTTTTTTTTTTTTTGCCAAAATGTTAAAGCTTCTACAGGGAAAACCAAGTCGGTGACCATATCTTTGTTGACTTCATGTAATTAGTCAGACAAAGAGGAAGAAAATATTAATTTAAAAAATGTGTTTATGTACTATGCCACATGTATGCAGGAAACCCTAAATGTATTCAATGTAATCAAGTACACTCTTGACCTATCTTTAACATTGCTATTTCTCGAAATCGAAGTCGGTGAACTATACTTTTTTTTACATTTTTTGTTGTACGTTTTCAATATATATAATTAAATACACAATTTAAAAAGATTCTATGTACTGGTCATTTACTGATCCATGACCTTAAAGAAATTTTATGAATGTTTACCATCCCATTTCTTTTGTTACATGATATATATACAGTAACTGTTGTGATAAATTTGTAGATGAATACGTTTCTGAAAAAGTTCCAATTACTGAATGCAAAAAGGTATGCCGCGATTAAAGACGTCGTTCTTAAGATTATATCATATATAATATAACAAAAAAGACCTAAAGCACATAGAGAAATTATGTTCACTTAGTATGTGTGTCTTTTGATTGCCAATACAATTAAATATCTATTATGTGGCCTATGCTTAACTAGACTTTATTCCCGATTGATAATAGGTTTATATTTCTGAATGTTGAATTTGCTTTCCCTTGTAATCTGTAACGGTCTATTTTGTTATGTTTTTTTTTTTCTGAATTCGGCTTTTTCATTCAACCAAGCTTAAGATATTGAGTGCCTTTTTCTAGATGCATGTTTTTTGTGTGATTCGTTCGTATCTTCTTGCTATTTTACTGACAAAAAGCAAACAGTTTGAAACAAACAAGTCTCTTTTTTGGTTGTGTATGTTGTATAGTAATTGTCTCTTTGACGTATTTCCCAATCTCTTTTATTTCATATCAGAATCTGGAAAGGAAAGGAAATCCTTGGGGTCATACGACACATTATAAACATATCAAATGAAAACACGTATATCTATATATTAAACAATGTGTTAATCTACCATGTTTTACAGATACTTTTTTAAAAGAATATTTATAATTATTTGATTTTAGTTTTTGCAAAGTTGTATCGTAAAAGTTTCATATTGTATTTTCCTACAATTCAAATCTTAGATTTGAACATTAAAAATTCTTTTAGACAGTTTTATCATAAACATCGTTTCCTTTCATATGTGTGTGTGCTACTGACGAAAAACAATCATAATTTGAGTCTGTATTCACATTAGTAAATGAGTGGTCATAAACATCTTCGCTTTCAAACCTGCTCTCATGTAATGCAGTGTCATACATAGGATCTTGATAGTTTCTATTTCCTACGTTGCTATCATACATATTCGAATCTTTGTCTAATATGCGTCTGTCAAAACTGTTTAAGCGATCATATTCTCCTTCGGTAAATTCGGAATATTTACCATCAGTTTTCCGAATGTCGAGTGACAACTTTCGTGTTTTGTTGACTTCCGAGTACAATGTATTCATGCGTTCAGTCTTTTTTTGTTTTGTGACTTCTGCATATATATCTTTTGTCCTTTGAATTTCAAGTCCAATACTTTCATTTTCTACATGTGGCTGTTTTTTCATTGGTGTTGATTGTAGAGATCCTTCACAGGTTTCTTTTGAAAATGCATTAACTGAATGGTCTGTTTTCTTTGCAAATATTCCGGCAGACCTACAAAATGACTTTTGAAATATTAAATAAATTAACTCATCATAAAATTGTGTACGCCAGACGCGCGTTTCATCTTAGACAAACCCATCAGTGACGCTCGAATCGAAAAAGTGAAAACAAACATATTAAAGTACGAAGTTGAAGAGCATTGAAACCACTTATATGTGTGCACTCCACTAAATAGTATTTTGAATAATATTGATAGCTGGATAATTGATTATATATCAATTTGATTTACTCACACCCTCGTCAATAACAGCTGTACAAAAGATCAAAGCATACCTGATTTTGCATACTATAAGTATGATGCTAACACCAATGACAACTGCTAAACCACCAACAACCGTTCCAATTATTACATCTGAAAAACAAAGGCTGAATTAATGAGAACAAATGCTTCTGAGTCATAGAAATCGCCGAAAGGAACAATAAATGTCCATAACTGTGTCGGTTTGCATTTAAAAAGTAGCATGATGCTCTATTTCATTGGGTTTTCTGTTGTTCTTATATCATACTATTGGATATCGGTACTTTTGTTCAATATGCGATTTATCTGTGCAATGCACATATTAGGTTTTGATCATGTATTATACGACAGGTGTGGTTTATATTATCATACGTAATGACAATGGACTGAATCCCCGGCTTTTAAATGGCAAGGTGTGAGCGCTTCTGACGCTCGAAATTTATAATGTGTTATTTTCATTTTCTATTTACAAATAATATTGTTAAGTAAATCTATACTTGCATTATATTTTATCGATGTATATCTTCAGTTTAAAATTATTATAACATTGATAATCATATCAAAAGAATGACAAAAAACAAAAGACCAACAGACAAACAATTGTACAGAAAACACAACATAAAAAACTAAAGACTGAGCAACACGAACCCCATTAAACATTCGTAAATGATTCTGCGGAACCCTGTGTCTCCCCGTTGATTGTTGCTGTCCATTTATCAGTTAAATACAAAACAAAATTTCTCTCTTTTCCTGAGATGCTATTTCTTGATCTTGAAGAAGCATATTTCTTAGTTTAAAAACCGTTCATGATGGTAACAATATTAGTAAAATTGAAAAGATGAATTCCTATAGTCAACCGTTTTGAAAAAGCAAAACTGTTTTATGAATATACAATGAGATTGGCCAATTCGTAGAAAACGAAACATTGAAGTTATTTTAAAGAGCGATTGGAATATTTTGAAAGTTTCAAAATAGTATTAGGAACAGGTTAAAGCATTTTACTTTAGAATCTCCACATGCTGGATGTTTAAAAACACATCTGTCTATTTTATTTTTTCTTAAATCAAGAGTTGTTTATTCAGATATCTAATTGTATCGTATCTCTAAAAACTCCCATCTTCTAAAAATAATCGCTTCATTGAATTTAAAAACAGAATAAATATAAACAAATAATACCAAGTATTCATTTGTACTGCATCTGTTTCAGAAATAAAGTTTTCAACTAAAAATCAAATTCCTTCATGCAAATAAAATAAACTTGTATTCGACTTTACAAATATCCATTGATATGAAATTACTTTTATATTGTTGTTTTGCTTTTTTCATATTTGCACCAATAAAAGTACTGCTATAATATTGTATCCTCAGAGTTCAAGCTGTGATAAAATGTTTTCGTAGCTCTGTCTTTTTTTCGTCGGTACAATTTATATGTTTCACTGTTTACATATATATATTGGTTTGTGGAAAAATCTTATTTTTTTCGTCCGCCCCTTTTGTTGCTAGAATATATCGTTGACTCGCGACATGAAAATAAGATATTTAGAATATGATATATCGACATGTTATTCCGTTTTTGAAATTCACCCTTTTCAAACAACACTTTTACATATCAGAGTTATCTCAAAGTATACTGTTTATTTTGTTTTCGTTTCACCTCAGAAACTGTAAAAAGGATCTCCTAAATTTGCTTTCTAAATTGTTCGTTACTTTTTTAGGCTGATTTGTTAAATTTGGTCCGGTTTAAAAAACTAAGAGTTAAATCATGTTTGTCTTTGGCATGAGTGGTATGTTGGCGCTAACGTTAGGAATATAAATATTCTGTCAAATTGTAAATTCCGACATGACGCAGCGCCAATACATTTAGGTTCAAGTACTCTGGTGACTTTTTTATAACAGTTTTCTCCCCTTAAATATTCTAAATAATCTGTTAGGTAGAACAATTTCGTTTGAAGCCATGCACATTAAATCTTTTGATTTGAGATATGACTGACCTTTGACCTTGAAATTTAGGTCAGAAGTTAATGAGACGATCTAGAGTTTGGTCTTACTATACTTGTATCAAGTGTACACTTGTGTAAATCAAAAGTAGCCATTCTTGCACTAACTTCATGTAAAAGTTACTGGAAGCAATATAGTTAAAATCTATGGATAGTAACTTGTCATATGAAACCAGAAGAAGCAAATCATCTCCCTTTCTAGCAAAGTATATAGATACCATACATTTTCCGAAACGGTATAATAAAATCTATGAAGAAGATCTCGGAAGGGGCATTTTGTTCACCTACACAGGCAAATTTTGTTCACGTGAATTTCACGTGAGTCTTATTCAACGTGAAAGTCATGTAAAATTCACGTGAGTTTCACATAAATTTCACGTGAATTTTTGCTCACGTGAATATCACGTGAATTTTTCATGTGAATTTCACGTGAACAGTTTTCACGTGAAATTCACATGAAATTCACGTGAAACTCACATGATCTGACTTACGTGAATTTAACGTGAACTTGTTAACGTGAAACTCATGTGAAATTCATGTGAATTTTGTAATATATTTGCTATATAATAATACAATCCAGTTTCTATAACTAATTTATTAACAAGTACATCGTTTGATGGTCAGACTACAGAATGACAACATGTGTATAAGAACTTCAATTGATCTATTTAATTATGTTTATTTAAGAACGTGCAGACATGTGAGAGTTGCTTATCTGTCAATTATAATTACTGTAACAGATGATACGGTAATAAAGTGCGGTGAACTTTATAACACTTCTCCGGCCTTAGATAAAAACAAATTAAAAACAAATTAACTCAATTACAGAAAATTAATGTCTTTTCACGGCTACTGATTGATAAGTCAATATAAGTTTGAAAACAAATAAAAATGTCACATCACAAAGATTCATTCGTTAAAGCTTGTCTGCACTGAAACTATAATGTCCTACTAAGAAAATAAAATAAAAATGTTCGCACTGGTCTTGTTGTTATTTTTTACACTAAATGATATGTACACACATGCACTGCGAAGTACTTAATGCACTTCAAACGGTTGTGAGGATTATTATGCCTCTTAATAAATCAACAATCTAATTCAACACAAAATCCTTAAAATGCGATGGTTCTTTTCTTATTCTCTTCGGATAGCGTGGTGCCATTTGTTCAGTCATGTTTGACGGTTTCTCGATTTGCGGTTGTTCTGTCTCAGGAGTACTTATCGGTATAGTAATTTCTGGCTCAAACAATTCACTGTCATTTTCACATGTTTCTTCATTTTCGTTGTTTGTGCAATCAAAGTTTCGTACTCTGATGTGATCAATATGTCTACGAATGACACGTCCATCTGGCAATTTAATATGAAATGAAAGTGGTCCTGATTGTTTTATAACTTCTCCCTGAATCCATTTAATCTTTGAACCAATTGCAAAATTTCGGGCAAATACTCCCTGTCCTACATTAATTTGTCTGTTCACAGATTTCTTGTCGTGATAATGTTTTTGTTTTTGTTGTCTCTCCTGAACTCGCTTCTCGATATTTGGAAAAACTAAATCTAGACGTGACTTGAGTTTCCTTTTCATTAGCATTTCTGATGGTGCTAATCCTATCGTTGTTTGTGGAGTTAAACGGTAGTTGAAAAGAAAACGGTTCAACTTTTCCTGGACAGTTCCTTCTTTAATTTCCTTCATACCTTTTTTGAAACTCTAAACTGCTCGTTCAGCACAACCATTACTAGCTGGATGCCACGGCGCGGAAGTGCGATGTTCAATTCCATTTGATTTCAAATAATCGGCGAATTCCTTACTAGTAAATGCGGCTCCATTATCACTAATAATGAGATCACATAATTCATGTGTTGCAAACGTTTGTTGAAGTTTTGCAATCGTAGCCTCGGATGTTGTAGAATTCATGACGTCTATCCATTTTGAATACGCATCAACCATAATTAGAAATGATTTGTTCATGAATGGTCCTGCAAAGTCTATATGTGTTCTTGACAACGGATGACTCGGATATTCCCACGGATGTAACGGTGCTTCTGCTGGTAATTTTCGGTTTTCCTGACAACTGTAACAGTTAACTACAGTTAATTCCAAGTCATTGTCCATTCCCGGCCACCATATATAGCTTCTTCCTAGACTTTTCATTCTAGTAATCCCTGGATGTCCTTGGTGTAGTTCATTTAACATGGCCTTACGTCCTGGTTGTGGTATAATTACTCTTCCTCCCCACAATATGCATCCGTCCTGACTACACAGTTCATTTTTTCTACTATAATACGGTCTTATGTCTTCACTGGGACATTTTGACGGTCATCCATTCAAAATGTATCTAAGCACCATAGACAGTATTGTGTCCTTGCGTGTCCACTTTTGAATTTGTTTAGCATCAACTGGCGTAGTGGCTAAATGTTCCATTAATAATACAGTATCACCTGGCGTTGGTATCTTTTCAATGTTTGTTTTCAGCGGTAGTCTACTTAGTCCATCCGCATTACCATTCAGACTCCCTTCTTTGTATACAATCGTGTACTCATATGCAGCTAAAGTCAGTGCCCACCTTTGAATTCGAGATGCGGCCATTGTCGGTATAGGTTTATCTTCTCGAAATAAGCCTATAAGCGCTTTGTGATCGGTTATGATTGTAACGGGGTGTCCATACAAATATTGATGAAATTTCTTGATACCTAATATATAATGGCCAGACTCTCCTTCTCAAGAACGGAATAATTCTTCTCTGCTGATGTAAGTGTTCGAGATGTATAAGCTATTAGTTTGTCACTGCCGTCGTCCATTTTATGCGAAAGTACGACCCCTACTCCATACGGAGATGCATCACATGCTAACATTAATTTCTTTTTCGGATCGAAATGTACAAGTACTGATGCGATTTCAACAACTGTTTTGACTCTATGAACGCTTTTTCCTGTTCTTTTTCCAAACTCCATTTTGTGTCTTTCTGTAGAAGTACATGTAGCGGCTTTAACAAGTGAGACAAATTCGTTAAGAATCTATTGTAATAGTTCAGCATTCCAAGATAAGCTTTCAGTTCTGTCACGTTTGTCGGACTTGGGGCTTTATCGATCGCCTCAACTTTACTCTCCACTGGATAGATTCCGTGTTTGTTTATTTTAAATCCCAAATAAACAACTTCTTCGGCCATGAACACACACTTATGTTTCTTTAACTGAATTCCGATTCTCTTAAATCTAGACAAAACCTCAGAAAGAGTATTTAGATGTTCCTCCCTTGTTTTACCCGTTATCAGTATATCATCTACTCGAACCAAAACATTGGATATACCTTGAACAACATTTTCAAATGTTCTCTGGAAAATATCTTGACTGGACGCTTCACCATACGGAAGTCTATTGTATCTGAATAAACCCTTGTGTGTGTTTATAGTCACATACCTTTTACTGTCCTCATCAAGTTCAATTTGTTGGTATGCTTGATTTAAATCCAATTTTGTATATTCTTGTCCTCCTCCAAGCGTTGCGTATAAATCCTCAGTTATAGGAATCGGATAATTATCCAACTTTGAAACGGCATTAACGGTTACCTTGTAGTCATCACAAATTCTAATAGATCCGTTCTCCTTAACTACAGGTACTATCGGAGCGGCCCAGTCGAAAAATTCCACTTGCTGAATCTGACCCTCCTTCTCAAGACGTTCAAGTTCCATCTCCACTTTATCCTTCAACGCATACGGCAAAGGGCGAGCCTTGAAATATTTCGGTACAGCACTCTCATCTACATAAATCTTGGCTATCATGCCTTTTACAGTTCCCAGTTCAAATTTGAAAACCTCCTTATTTGCTTCCAAGATCACATTTAAATCACTCGGTTGATTATCAGTTCCAACGACGGAGAAAATATGCTTCCAATCCAGTCGGATTTGTTCAACCAGTCTCGGCCAAGTAAATTCGGACCTTTACGCTTCACTATCAGTAATGGTAATTTTGCTCTTTCCTTCTTGTAGTTGACATTGACGATTGCACGTCCTATTACAGGAATCTGCTCTCCCATGTATGTTTGGAGTTTAGCACTTGTCGGTTCGATTCTGAATTTCGACTTGTAATCCTTGTAAGTATCCTCGCTCATGATAGAAACTGACGCTCCAGTATCTATTTCCAAGGCTATTTCACATTCATTTACATTGATTTGCACTTTATATGCCTTATTAGATTTATTTCCAAAATGAAAAACTTAGTAAACTTCATTTTCACTTTCACTTTCGCTACTTTCATCCTGCTCCATGAAATGAGCACGTGGTTTAAAACGTGATTTAAACTCTCTGTGATTTTCACTTAAATTCCCATTGGCAGATTTGTTACGGCATTTCTTTGCGATATGTCCTTTCTTTTTACAACTGTGGCATTTTGCATCCTTAAACACGCAATCGGCGGCTAAGTGATTTCCTCCACACCGGTAACAATCTCCTTGTTTCGAATTTCCAGAGTTGTTTCTTGTATATGATTTTGAAACTTTGTTGACTTGTTTCTGAGATGTTGCATTTGTCCCACTCGCTTGGATGTCTTGTGCGTTCTTCTCAGCAGTCTCCATAGCGGTAGCAATTTCCAATGCCTTGTCAAAAGTTAAATTCGGCTCTGCTAACAGCCTCTTCTGTATGCGGTCACTCTTCATTCCGACGACTAGCCTGTCTCGTAACATCGCGTTTAACGTGTCACCATAATTACAGTGTTCTGTCAGACTTCTTAGTGCTGCAATAAATGTCCTCACTGACTCATCGCTGTGTCTTGTTCTACTGTTAAATTTAAATCTTTGAATAATTTCTGATGGTACTGGATCTCGGTGGTCTTTCACTAGTTTTGTTAAATCGGCCAGTGATTTCGTTCCTGGTTTGGATGGTGCTAATAAATCCCTTATTAATTTGTAGGTATTCTTCCCACATACACTTAAGAAAATATCCCTTTTCTGGTCTTCTTCGTCTATCTCATTAGCATTAAAACAATGTTCTATACGTTCTACATATTGTGTCCAATCTTCGGATTCATTAAAAGAGTCTAATTTCCCGTAAGTCGGCATTGTTACGTGTAGAAATTCACATTTATTTTAATATTCAGTTTTTTCCTCGTCGCCAAAATGTTTAATATATTTGCTATATAATAATACAATCCAGTTTCTATAACTAATTTATTAACAAGTACATCGTTTGATGGTCAGACTATACAGAATGACAACATGTGTATAAGAACTTCAATTGATCTATTTAATTATGTTTATTTAAGAACGTGCAGACATGTGATAGTTGCTGATCTGTCAATTATAATTACTGTAACAGATGATACGGTAATAAAGTGCGGTGAACTTTATAACCAATTTCACATAAACCTTTTTTTCACGTAAAATTCACGTGATCTCACTCACATGAAATTCACATGATTTGACTCACGTGAATTTCACATGATCTGACTAACGTGAAATTCACGTGAAATCTATTTGATCTGACTGAGGCTAATTCTTTATATAATGTGCTTACGTGGTTGGTTTTGCACAAGATAAATCACTGTTTAAAATAATTAAGTGTGTGCACTAATTATTGCCATTTTGACATAATCGCCAAAATGTAAAAATAATTATTGAAGAAGAATTAGAATAAGAATATAGATTTTTTATTTGTTTGAAATACAAAAATTAACAAATTCTAACAAAAATGTCACAATAAACATTTTAAAAACATACTCAGGAGAACATTTACTAGCACTTTAATTTAATTTACATAAAAGGGGGACATATAACCATCAAATGATTAATATTTATCTTTTTATTTCGCATGAATTATCTCCCTTGATAGTGGATTAGATGCAACTACAAAAAGATCAGTGTTGGTTTTGAGTTGTATTTCTTATCACTGTTTATATTTATCTCTAGTAGAGCAATAAGGGTAGAATCTGTATCCTTGATTTCAAATTCCTAGATACCTAGATTATATTGATGGGCTAATAGTGATTTATCAGTAAACTTAATTTCTTTCACACATTGAAAGTTTTCTTGTTCTCTTATAAAATATGGGAGGTAACTCCAGCTTATGAAATAGATTCCTGTTACTGTAATTAAGATCCTTTACTTTCCGTAATTGCAAAGAAAAAAAATGATAATGAATATCAGTTACTTCAAAACCTGAGTTATCTCCCTTTTTTGCTGTGTATTAAACTTTTCCTCAAACTTATAAGTCAAGTACAATTTTGAGCTTTGAACCACACATAAGTTTAACAATAGGACATATGAATAAAAATATGTAAGTGTGCTGAAAAGAATTTTATTGGGCCAAATGTTGTCAATAAATGTAAAATTGAATGTTTATCAAAGTATATATATATTGGAAGTGCAGCATATTTTTAAAACTGCTTTGCTTTCAGAAATATGAAAAATGTTTGATTTAATGAGTATTACAAAAGCAGTAAATGCTAACTACTCCCTCATCTAAAAAAAAAGGAAGAAAAAAGATAAAATATCTTCTCTCAGGGATTGCATGTGTATCAACCAGATTTCAATTTATGTGTTGGTACACTTCAAAATATTTTATAAACCTTTTTATAATGATCAAGATTTCTCAATTTTTCCTTTTAAGTTAATGAGTTGTCAGGGTTTGTCAATCAATGGGAAAAATTTTTAACTAAATATTAATTTTATAATTTCAGTAGTAACTAGGTAGGGATTTATTTTAATTTTATGTTGTGTTTTTTTTACATTGAGTCTATGGGAGTAACATTCTGACTTAACAGTGCTTAATGAAAAATGACAAAAAAATCTTTAGGGTAGGCTATTATTAAGACTAAAAAGTAGGGTAGTTAGGGTAACGGTGAGTGGAACCACACATATATCATAGGCGAATCCAGGGGGCTCTGCCACCCCCCCCCCCCCCCCCTTTTTGTAGGAAAAATTTTTGTTGATTATGTAGGGAATCACTGAAGCATGACTGGAGCGGCACCCCTCTTAGGTCAGTAAGTGCCCCCCCCCCCCCACCCCCCCCCCCCACCCTATGAGAAGTTCTGGATCCACCAATGTATATTTTTATTTGGCTTATTAATAAGTATGTTTTAAGAAGATAATTTAGGATTGTCTGAAATAATTTGTTAATTTATAGCGAATGGTTGGTTAAATTTACAACTTTGATAGATCTGATATTATTTATTAAAAAAAATACAGTCTTGAAACATGTAAAACAAGGAATTTTACACCTAAAAATGCTGTATAATTTTCAAATATTTTTTATTATCTTTTAAAATTTATAGATAATAAACATATTTTAAGTCCTATATAGTGTCCCAGGCAAATGCATTAATGTGCTATGTATGTTATCGAAAATTATTGATTTGACATTAAATTATTACCAGAGGCATATATACTAAATAATGTCTCTAATATTATTTAGCTGTAATAAATGTGAGGGTATGATTGCCAATTAGACAGGCTGTTAATTGGATTAAACATATATATTCTTCAACAAATGAAATAACTTCATTGAAATTATATCTAACAATATAGTTTAAATTATATTAAAATATATCAAATAGTTTTAAAGGTTAACCTTTATGCTCTACTATAGGGGTGCTCCTATGTAAAGGATGCTTGTAAACAAAAGAATTTGTTATTTGTTCATTTATATGTCTTACTTAGTCAGGACTTTAAGCAGTAAATATCATTTTAAAACTGAATTGAGTCAGTAAAGTCGGGAAGCTGATTATGCTAAGAAACATTGGATATTGGTCTATTGAATGGGGAAACCAGCATGTACCTATTTGCACATGAAAAACTATTGTTCGTGACGATATCCGGGACCGGAGATCGGTTTTTAAAACGCTTGAAAGATTCAGATGAATGATGCAAATTTCTTCTTCCTTTATAGTACAGGCCTCCCATGAGAGTATTATCGTACTGTTTTATGTACATGTTCGATGTGAGAACAAATGTGCGGGTAAGTGCGAATTATCTACAGTGAAAATTTGAAGACGCCGGTAGCCAACTGACAACAACTTGAACAAGTACTTGTTTCTGTTTATTTAACGAGACAAACACAATCAAGGAGCTATGAACGCATAGATACTGATAACTCAAATAAATGATGTAATAGTGCAGAAATAAACAGAAATAGTGAGAGTTTTTCAACTCTTGACCTGATCAGTTCACAGTTGTAAAACTCCGTTTAAAATAAACACTCATTAGACACACACACATGTATACTCAAAAGTTGATACAAAACAAGAAAACGCGAAGAAAAAATTCCATCTTCGTCATCCAACTCATGGTTTGAAAAAATAATGTATGATTCTATGAATTGATCTCAGCTCCGGGCTCCTGTAGCCCTAGCTCCGGTTGATTATTTCTTTAACCATATTGTAGTCGGGTTACTAGGCCAAATAGAGGTATAAAAGAGAGAAATATCTGTAGATAAGGAGTTACGATTTTGTGTACGAGAGAAATGTATTCAGAGATTTAAGATTATGGCACTTTATTGTTGAGCCTGCAGTTTAGATGTTGTAAACTTATATTACTGTTACTTTGGATTTTGAATAATTCAGTAATGAGTATTGAACTTTTAATCAACTTTGTGTTTATGTTCACTGGCAAGACTTCGTTCAGACTACACCAGGATTCCCTCTATCACACTACCAGTTCTTTTCTAGGGTAATCCTGTAACACTGTAATCACATGAATCAGTGACACTGTGTACGAGTGAAAGGCACGACCTGAAACTAATACACTCAACAACATGGCACAAACACAAGGATACACACTTTAGTTGAAGTTGTATAACCAACTTTTCGTCACAGGTTATAATTTGAGAATTTACATGCAACTTTTAAAAAAAAAATTATTTCTGAAAATTGAAAAACATACATGCATGATTGAAATAGATAAAACCATGATAACAAATATTAAAATGTTTATTAGTCCCCTACCAGCAAAGCCTAGGGGACTTTAAGTAATGCTTGAAAATATTGATTTGATATTTATACATTGTATATAGTTTTACCATGACAAATTTACAGATCAAGTTCAATATTTATTCTGTTGAGATGTTTTTCTTTGCATACATGTAGCTATGGTCCTTGGACTTAGAAAATTCAGGCAAATAATCTGTTTTTCACTTTCTTTGTTTGTTATACTTGGAGATATTGATTTGGTAATTGTCATGAATCATGATTGTTGTATAGTTTTACCATGACAAGTTGCATATACAATAATGAATTTAGGGCCAAAAACAAGGATTTTCTTGTTTCCATACATTAATTTGAATATAATATAAAAAAAAGAAGATGTGGTATAATTGCCAATTAGACAACTCTCCATCCGAGATCAAATGACATAGAAATAAATAACTACAGGTCACGGTACGGCTTTCAATTATGAGCAAAACCCAAACATTTCTATGGATCTTTATGAAATTGAACCTCAAGGTTCATACCAAAAAAAGGAAGGTTGAGATTGATTTTGGAGGGTTATGGCCTTGACCATTCAGGAGTTAGCATGGTAAGGCCAGGGTTTTTTAATTTGTTGGTTTGCACATTTTGCACATGAAAAAGTCGAGTCGGTCGGTCGAGAATAAAAAGAAAAAAAAATATCTTTCAAGACAGAAAAAATATATTTGAACTTACTAACAAAATGTTTGGTTTGCTATCTTTTCATCGCTAAAATTCTAGTTCCATGAATTATTATTACTCAGCTGTTATAAACATAAATATACAATATATGTACATTGTCGGAAAATATATAATTTATTTGTATAAACTTTAGAAACAGGACGAAAAGCGAGGCTCGCCAAGCTTTTCTCCTGTTTCGTAGCGAGTACAAATAAATTTTATATTTTCCGACAATGTACATATATCATGTATATTGTTTTTATCCTGAAATTTACACCCAAAACTTGAAACTTTAGTTGTTAAAATCTTAATCATTGTCTCTAATTATTCAAAGAAATCTACATAGTTTGAACGCGGACCGCGAAGAGGACCCCAAAATGAACTGGTACGCAAAAAGAAATATCCACATTACCGCTTGCTCAACATGGGGTAACAGGATAATTAGATATAAACTAAAACTGTATGTTTAAAATGTTGGTAAAACTACAAATTGACAAAATTTCTTATTTGCAACATTTTTCTACTTAGATGAGTGATTCATAAATCAGTTATTTCAGAAAAACCAGGCCCTGACTGTTAATTGGTCCACATTGTGATCTAAATTGTCAAAACTTAAACTTTGTTGGATTCCATCAAAAATTGAATTATTGATTTTTTTTTATATGCAGAATCTAGCCGTGTATTTGGATTTTTAATTTTGGGTCTGGTTTTCAAATTTGTCTTCATAAAGGCAGGGGTCATGTTTAAAGCATCTGATCTGTATGAAGAATGGTAGGTCCATGACTTGAAATTTAAAAATAAGTCCCCTCCTACATGTCCTAGAAAAGACAGGTCCCGGACCTCAGACTTGCACTATTTTGAACCCATGCATAAATTAAACAGTGTTAAAGGTCCAAAGGGCAAAAAATTTAACTTTAATTTTTCTTTATTGTTCTTAATGATGTTAATAGCAACTTCAATCCATTGCTTTTTGATATTTGATAATAGGTGTATAATATTAGTAAACAATAAATATATAAGCTAATTGTTTGCAAAACTCTTTGAATACTTTTTATAGTCTTGCATCCACATGCTGTTAATAAAGCCCTGTGTTGTCCCTTTCAGCAGTACATTGTATTACAACAAATGGACAGAGGAGTTGACTATTGATAGTGACTGATAATAGACTGGAGTAACCTAGCGTCCAATGACTCTGAACATGTCTGACAGTACTGGCATGTGTACATGTATGTCGACAGCCAATTCTTAGTAACCTTAAACGTATACATTGTATATACAAAAGACCTACAATAATGGTATGTGCATCTATGGGGGACTTATATTTCACTGTTGTCACACAGTGTTGTGTGGCTTTATTACTGGTCAGACTATCTATCCTTTACTATTATAAAGTTCAAATATCATGTACATGATTATGACTTGCATTGTATAAATTATGATGCAGCATGATATCTTTTTGACCTACATTTTTGTCGAGCCTTCGACTTTTGTCGAAAAAGCGAGACATAGCGATCCTACATTCCGTCGGCGGCGGCAGCGTCTACAAATATTCACTCTATGGTTAAAGTTTTTGAAATTTTAATAACTTCCTTAAACTCTCCTGGATTTCTACCATATTTGGACAGAAGCTTGTTTATGATCAAAAGATAGTATCCAGAAGTAAATTTTGTAAAAAAAAAATCCTGTTTTTCCGTATTTTACTTATAAATGGACTTAGTTTTTCTGCCAGGAAACATTACATTCACTCTGTGGTTAAAGTTTTAAAAATTTTAATAACTTTCTCAAACTATCCTGGATTTCTACCAAACTTGGACAGAAGCTTGTTCATGATCAAAAGATAGTATCAAGAAGTAAATTTAAAAAAAAAATCCTGTTTTTCCGTATTTTACTTATAAATGGACTTAGTTTTTCTTCCAGTTCACATTACATACAGTCTGCAGTTAAATTTTTTTAAACATTTATTAGATTCATAAACTATCCTGGATTTTTACCAAACTTGGACAGAAGCTTCTTACAATAAAATAATTGTATCGAGAGGAATATTTTTATTAAATTTTTTCCTCTGACATCTCATTTTCGTTGAGCCTGCGATTAACAGCAATGGTAGGCGAGACACTGGGTTCCGCGGAACCCTTACGAATTTTATGTCTCACTGATTTATTAAGTACATTGTATATGTACATGCACAGTACTTAGTTTTGAGTCTTGCACAAATACATTGCCATTGGAGTTAAAATAAATTTGATCGCTGACAATGACAGAGTGTTTTGAACATTGCCTCATAGTGTTGATCAGAATACCTTTATATTAAATCAATAAAATTTTATTGTAACAGATTGAAAATATTTAGTATTTTAAAAATAAGGAGATGGGTAGGATTGCCAATGAGAAAACTTTCTGCCAGTCGAAATGAAGGGGATGTAAGAAATTTTAGGTCACTGTATGATCTTCAACCATGAACAAAACCATACTGTAGTGTCAGCTGTAAAAGATCCTGTAAAAATGAGCAACAATAGGTGTCAATTCAAATCAGAAAACTAGTGACGTTCTAATTACCAGTATTGGTAATATAATTTTTTTTTTTAAATCTGACACTTATTTTCTCTCTTGTTAAATATTTTTTTTGAAATATTCACCAACATGACCAAGAGAGAACTGTATTGCCAATTTATTTTTATCGGAAAGCAGTGCATCAGGTTCAGGTGTTTTACATGATAATCACAGGAATTTAAATTTTCAGAATTAGCTCCTCAGATGTCAGTGGAATGGAAGTACATGTAATACACATCATATGTTTCAATGAAATTAACATGATTAATGATGTGATAAGACGTAGAGGAGATCCTATAGCTACAGTACATGTACATGTAACTGGTATGTATATTTGTTACAGTATTAATAGTCCAAATGGTAAAACAATAAAGAAAATACTGAATTTCAAGGCAATTTCAAAAAAGGGAAGTCCATGCATATGGTAGTGGCTGCTGGGTTTTTACTATTTGTATTATTAAGCTTTACAATGTATATTTCATAGGGTAATAGACTTGGATGTTTCATAAATTGTATACAGATGCCTTTTGTTACAATGTTTCTGTCCTTCATATGTTGGTTGGCCATGTTAGATCACATTTTAATGGTTCAGCGACTGCTTGAAAAAAGTTAAGGTTTTTTTACGACCGCAAAAATTAAAAATCGTATATTGGTATCACGTTGTCGTCGTCGTCGTCGGCGTCCACCCCCTTTCTTTTGAAAACTTGTAAACTGTCAAGATCCCCACCCCGAAACCATATATATTCTTGTATGGGACAATAAAACAAATCAAATGAAATAAAAGGCCAGTCCCCTGGGGTCACCCCACCCCCTCCTGTTTGAGAACTTGTAAACGGTCGAGATCCTCACCTCTAATCCATATATATTCTTGTATGGGACAATAAAACAAATCAAATGAAATTGAGGGAAAGTCCCCTGGGGTAACCCCCACCCCCCTTCTTGTTGAAAACTTGTAAATGGTCAAGATCCCCAACCCGAAACCATATATATTCTTGTATGGGACAATAAAACAAATCAAATGAAATATAAGGTGAGTCCCCTTGGGTTACCTCCACCCCCTCCTGTTTAAGAACTTGTAAACGGTCGAGCTTTTCATTATTAATAAGATAATACCACATTGAGGTCCCAAGGGTCCTAAATTAAACTTTTGTTTAATTTCATCAAAAATTGAATTCTTTGGTTCTTTGATATGCTGATTCTAACAATGTTTGAGTGTTAAATCATATCTAATTTTAGAGAACTTAGTCATCACTGGTTGTTGTTATTATATTATTGATTATAATTTGAAAAATTGCATCATATCTTATTTTAGAGAACTATTTATCCAGTTTGAGTTATTTCCATTTGCACAGAAAATATTATGGATAAAATTAACCTGTGTTTCGTTTCAACATAAATTAAATATATATATAGGGTTCTTTCAAATGCTGAATCTAAACTCTATTTAAATATTAGATTTTTAGGCCCAGTTTTCAAGTTGGTCCAAATCAGGGTCCAAAATTAAACTTTGTTTGATTCAATAAAAATTGAATTTATGGGGTTCTTTGAAATGCTGAATCTAACCATCTATTGAGAGATTTTGGATTGTGGTCTCCTTTCTCAAATTGGTCCACATTGAGGTCCAAAGGGTCCTAGATTAAACTTTTGTCTGATTTCATCAAAAATTGAATTCTTGGGGTTCTTTGATATGCTGATTCTAATATGTACTTAGATTTCGGATATTGGACCATAATAGGTATTTAAATGTCCAATTTCAAATATATCGGTTCTTTGACTACATTCTTTTTGTGTCACAAACCTATGATTTGTCAAATATTCAATCACAATCCAAATTCAGAGCTGTTTTGAGTTTAAATGTAGTGTCCATACTTGCTCAACTGTTCAGGGTTCGACCTCTGCAGGAAAATCCGGTTTGCTGTCTCTCTGACAGCCTCTTGTTTGACAATATTCTGGTCTCAAAGCAAAATATATAGATTCAGTGTAAGACTTTTAGTTTTTAGGGACAACATCAAAAGACCAATATGTAGGACAAAGCAAAAAATGTTTCAGTTTGCAGAAAAACCTTTTATACCTGTCAATTATGTTTTTTTCAAACTAAGTTAAGAGGGGGCTGATTATCATTGATATAACTATGTCAAGTCAGTTTTCATAACACATTTCAATTACAACTTGATGTAGTTCCTAACTGGGATACAATTTAAAGTAGTTTGTAATAGACAAAAGGCCCTTAAATATAATAAAACTCGAAGTTTAAAAAATTTACTAAATTACAAATAGAATGCAACACTAAGAGAATAGTCATAAAGAAGGGCAATCAATGAACAAAAGACAAAACCGGGAACAGTTAAAACACAAAATGACAAACATTATAGACAATCAACAATGAAAAATGAAAATAAATGAGAAAAATGGATCTCAAAAACCAGGGGCTACGTCAGAGGGTGAACAGAACTTGCTTCTTGCAAGACACTTGCCGTGAAAACAATTTGATATGAAGACAAGCTTTTGTTTTGAAATTTCAAACATGAGGCATTTGCCTCAATGTAGTTACGGCCCTGTAATAAAATGTGAGGTAAATGTTCACGAGACAATATACCTCAAGTGGTATGAAACCCATTTTCAAACATTTCAAATACATTAATATTTATAGTATTAAAAGATTTAGGAAGTTTTATAAAAAAAAACGAATTTTGGAAGAACCTGGTGCCATCTCATACTTCAAAAAAGCATTTATAAAATGGCTTAAAAGACCTGTCAAGTTATTTTCAATACATTGTAAGTCAGGTTATTTATTTTCAAACTACCACAGAACAAACCATTCATTTTTGTTATTATCAAGGCTGAGTTATTTATTTTCAAAATCCTACAAGTCTGAAATTGGGTGGTGTCACTTTTACCGTTCTTTAGTTTTGCTCCTTTATAAACATAAAAATTGCTGAATTTTTCGTTTACACAATGCTTATTACCACAAAACTCAGATCAAGTACAAATTTAGGTAGAATCACTTTTACCGTTCTTCACTTATGTCCTTTATATCTTTTATGCTATGCAAGCGGGGGCATCATCTGTGTCCATGCATGGACACAATCCACATTTTTGGTTATTATCTTGAATATTATTATAGATAGAGATAGAGATAAACTGTAAATAGCAATAATGTTCAGCAAAGTAAGATCCACAAATAAGTCATCATGACCAAAATGGTCAATTGACCTGATAAGGAGTTATTGCCCTTTAAAGTCAAATTTAACAATTTTTCGTAACTTTTTTTAATTTACAAAAGTCTTCTCCTGAAACAACAGAGACAAATAAACCAAATTTGGCCACAATCATCATTAGGGTATCTAGTTTTTAAAAACATGGCAGATATGGCTAAAAATAGAACATAGAGGGAAAATGCAGTTTTTGACTTATTTCTCTGAAACTAAAGCAAAAGTATAACGGTTGCATTATTTCATGCATCAATTGTAAATAAAAATATCAGGTGAGAGACACAGGCTCCTTGGAGCCTCTAGTTTGGTGTATGCAATAATTGTACATGTTGTAAGGTGCACATGTCTGTCTGGCTTGGTTTATCTGAACTTGACCTTAATATTTGCTTGACAGTATATTTTCATGAATCATTGGTAATGTTAAGTTTATTTGATACTTATCGTAAACTTATAATTATTCTTATATCTTTAGGACAAGCACCATAAAACAGTGGGGACATACAAATACCTGGAGTCCGTCTATCCCTTTGGCCTTATAAGCGCTCTCACTTGCATGTCTTGTACAATTCTTGTCAAATTTTTAGGAAACTTATTTTGATAGGTTATATCAACAATGTCTGACAAGTTTTAAAATCAGTGCCAATCAATCATTTTTAAAAGAGTTATGCCCCTTGAAAACATTTACTATTTGGACAATTGCATTGTTAGGGCTCTTGTGCACAATTCTTGCCAGAATTTTATGAAATTGATATTAAATAGGTTTATATCATCAGAATGATCAGAGCATTTTGATTTTCATCTGTAATATTTACAAATTCCAGGTTTCATGGCAAATTTCAACCATTATAAACCACCACAACCTCCATAGCAGAGGTAATCAAAAAGTAGTGCAGCAACAAACAACAACTATTAATATTCCACTCCAGTTAATCCGACACACAATATACATATATGATTATATACATAGATATATGAAGATGTGGTATGAGTGCCAATGAGACAACTTTCCATCCAAGTCACATAAAAGTATGTATATATATATGGAAATTAAATTGATGTTATCATTTTTGCTTGAATGGTAAGGCAATATTTAATTTGATGTATATTTTACAAAATAATATATGCTGGGTTTTTTTTTTATTACAGCAAATGTATTCCAAGAGTTTATGGCTGATTATGCAACTACAGGATTTTATCATTGAAGCAACATCTTAGAAGGATAAGTGCAAATGTATGAATGAAGCCTTGTGTACAAATACATGTAGCAATTACATGCAGGAGAGAACACTTAAACATTACTAACATGTAGTCATGATATTGGAGTGGTGCATTCTAGAAATCTAAACACGTGGAATTAAATATTGTGTATATTTTTTTTCAACCACAAGTACTTTCAGCATATAATACAATTCAAATTCAAATTATTGTGTCAACATGACAGTTACTGTCTAAAAATGGACAATGCTTGTTTTAAAATGAATTTTATATAAAATATTTTAAATAACAAGAATTTTTAGCTTATTGTGCAGCCAAACTTTGAAATCTTTTAATGGTATATGCCTGTTGTTTTTCAACCTTTATTTTCTTTTTGACTTAGCCTTAAGATCAGTGTTAAACTGAAAACCATATATGAAATAAGAAGGAAATGGTTGTAAATAACAGCAAGACTTTCAATATGGTATATCAAATATATTTCACAGAACTTTCTATTTCAGTTTATTAATACAATGAGATATGAGGTTTAAATCAATCAGACAGTAACACAACAACAAAAACACCTGAAAGGCATTAAGGTGCTAACATACAGTCCTCAACAATAGACAGGTGTCTAAACAATATGTCATAATCTGTTTAATTGACCAGAGTACATGAGTATGTGGCAGGGTGAAATACCTTTTTTCTTCAAAACTCTCATAAGAAAAATTGGCATCTTTTGCAAGTAAGACTTTTCCATAATGTGATTGGAATGTCTCGAAACTGATGAACACAAAAAGACTTATACATACATAATAAAAATGAAATATACATCAGTGCATAAAATTGAGAATGGAAATGGGGAATGTGTCAAAGAGACAACAACCCGACCATAGAACAGACAACAGCAGAAGGTCACCAACAGGTCTTCAATGCAGCGAGAAATTCCCGCACCCGGAGGCGTCCTTCAGCTGGCCCCTAAACAAATATATATACTAGTTCAGTGATAATAAACGCCATACTAAACTCCAAATTGTACATAAGAAACTAAAATTAAAAATAATACAAGACTAACAAAGGCTAGAGGCTCCTGACTATACATCTTCTATAAATGAATTACCTTCCATACATCAAATCAAAAAAAATATTGAGACTTGAATACAACAGAAAATGTTCTAGGAGTGAACTATGGTGCCCTGGATATTTGCTTGCCTTCTTGGTTTCATTGCATCTTATCTGCTGCATTGAAGATATTGTAATTTGGAGTTGATGAATAAATATTATTTGTATTGTTGAGGACCAAGAAATTTAAGATACAAAGAGAAAGTAAAATAGAATGGAAGTATGAATACATCCTCAAGACCAAAAAGAATATTTATATATATCAAAATAGAATGTGTAATAGATTAGCATTTACTTATCTAAAATATGCTCAAATACTGTGAAATTTGTGTGATTGAGACTCAATTCACCTTAATTTCATTTAAAAAAAATAATGTGAAAGCTCGATTCACATTAATTTCACGTGAAAAATTTAACGTGAATTTCACGTGAAAGCTCGATTCACGTTAATTTCATGTGAAAAATTTCACGTGAAGATCACGTGAAAGCTCGATTCACGTGAAATTCATGTAAATTTAACGTGAGTTTCACGTGAAAAATTGCACGTGAGTTTCATGTATAAGCTCGTTTGAGGTGAATCTCACGTGAAAAATTTCATGTGAAATTCACGTGATTTTCACGTGAAATGTACGTGAACAAAATTTGCCTGTGTAACGTAGCCATGTATCTCATTTATTTGTAAGGGAAATACAAAGATACCAAATTTTTTTTTTTAAGTCCTTGAAAAGTTAGCTATCAATTAACACAAAAAGTATCTATTCTAAACGGGAAGTATCTGATCATTTCCCTTATTTCAAAAGAATGTACATGGTTTATCTATGCAAGATAATTTATCTTATGATATTGGTCTTTTTTTCGAAGGTTAATTTTTTGTAACTAAAGTGTCTATATAAAAATGCACTACTTAAAAATATTTATTACATTGGTTGCAATGAAATACCGTTATTTCCCAACGAAATAAAAACCGATAATTTTACATGTGAAATACACTCGATAATTTCACTCCTCTGACGTCATACTACAATAGGTGTTGCAAGACGTAATCAATGACGTTGCATCAAACAAATTGTGAATGCATAGAAAAAATATAGTTCCTTGCATTTTCTTCTTTATTTCTATTTAAAAGCCCGTTGTCAATGTAATAAAAAGAACAACTAATCAAAGAATTCAAATATC
This sequence comes from Mytilus californianus, assembly GCF_021869535.1. Taxonomy (NCBI): domain Eukaryota; kingdom Metazoa; phylum Mollusca; class Bivalvia; order Mytilida; family Mytilidae; genus Mytilus; species Mytilus californianus. The sequence goes on along the minus strand of NW_026262695.1, from coordinate 184,078 downwards.
GAAAAACATTCGACTCGTGACCGGACAACACTGATTATTAACTCATGCGCTACGGGCATTTGTGAATTAATGTTTTGTTCGGTCACTGGTTAAATATTTTTCTATATTTGAATTCTTCGATTATTTATTCTATAGAGACAAACAACAATTGTTAAGAAAATAATGGAGGGTCTATCCGCCTCACATGTTAATTATCAACATGTGAAGCAGTAAGGCCTTCCATTTTTTTTCTGATCAATTATTGTTTTATTTTATTTCTAAGATACTGTTCTTTTATTCTTTTCATTTCTATTTTTAAGTGATTTGTTAATGAAATCGTATACATGTAGCAGACCAGTACAAACACAAGAAAATAAACAACTTAAACAATAACATTTGTTTGTAAATATTTTTAAACAACAGACATGCATATATTTACCTAGTGGTTTATCTTCATGTGCACCTTTTTTCCTAATGTTTAGCAATGATGAGTCAGTATTTTGTATTAGTCCTGGTGTAGTTATAGCGGCATTTGTTACACCATTTGATTGATTTACTAAAAAAGAGGAGACTTGTTCATCTCATGAAGTAAAAGTCCTGTTTTTAAGTAAAAGGTACTTGCACAATTTAAAACTTCTTAAACTTATCATAGTAATACAATTTTCTTTTCTGAGAGAAATCCAATAACAAAAAAACAGCATTAAATGTACACAAACGTGCACCGGTCTGTGCAGCACTTGATTATGGACGCGGATTTGTATTTGTTTTCTATAGCACTCAAGACTAGTTGAGTACCAAGCGGAAGAGGTTCTAGGACTGGTGAATAAAAGCAGACAAAGTCCCTAATGCAACTTCTGGGCTTAACATGACTTGCAAGCAAACCTCACATGGAATATTGTATCACATACGGACTGTTATAGCACACATATCATATTCTTTCTTGTATTGTCATGATTGTGCCCCATAGATAAGTACCTTAATACCATGACGGTACTTTTATATAAATGAAAAATAAATGTCCTTCACTTGTACGTATGTAGAACACATCACAGTTTAAATTGCTACCTCTTGTACCTTATTTTTTTTTTTCTTTTGTATAAAATTACCTGTTTACAAATCCCCAAGAAATATGTTATAGAATTATCGATCAAATAAACTGTTATTACTAAAAGAATGCATGAACAGTAATATTCGTGTTTACGCATTGTAATTTATCATGAGGTTATTTCAGTTGATGTGATATCCAAACAACTAAGATTGAAAGAAAAAGAAACAGTTGGGCAATGTTATTAGCAATAATATTCAAAATATTAACAAACACTTACAATTCAATACTTTTTGTAAGTTTACAAGTCATAATTGATGATGCAATATTAAACATTAAACATCTAGAAATTGACAATGAGGGTCGGTTGAAAACAAAACTTTACGACAAAAAAGATGATTTCAGCTTCCCAATTGTGAACTTTCCATTTCTATTTAGCAACATTCCAGCAGGGCCTGCATACAGAGTATATATCTCCCAATTGATACGATATTCCCGGGCTTGTATTTCCTATCAATATTTCTTTGATAGATGATTGCTGCTCACAAGGAAGCTATTTAACCAAAAGTTCCAAATGGTGAAGTTGAGATCATCCCTTCGAAGCCATCACGAGTTGGTTAACCGTTATGGAATAACCGTTTCACAGATGATATCGGATATGTTCCTTATGTCGTAACTACAACACTCTTCCCTTTTCACGAATGTGACCTACCGAATTAGACTATTTACCGGATTTGTAATAACAGAAGCAACACGACGGGTGCCACATGTGGAGCAGGATCTGCTCACCCTTACGGAGCACCTGAGATCACACCCAGTTTTTGGTTGGGTTCGTGTTGCTTAGTCTTTTGTTTTCTATGTTGTGTCATCTGTACTATTATTTGTCTGTTTGTCTTTTTTATTTTTGGCCATGGCGTTGTCACTTTGTTTTCGATCTATGATTTTGAATGTCCCTCTTTTTTAAGGACAAGCGGTCGATACCAAAGGGATGTTTAAAGTCATCAGTCGAAGACAAATGGACAACAGTCAAAAGAGTGACGATTCACTACGTTCATTGCCTAAAGCTTTTAAGACATATATTATAATCTATAGTTAAACACTGATCCAAATGTTCATAACATTTATCCTGATATGAAGCATTTCAATGTAGAAAATATACATATTATGTTGCATTTCCTCTTGTCAAAAGAAATTTCAAAATTGTGTAATCTAGCATCTATCTGAATCAAAAATACAAACAAATTATTAAAATCGCATTTTCCATTACTTGTCGAATGTCTTTAATATCGAACAGCAAACCGATTTCTCTTTTTTTGTCAGTTTTTGCATGGTTTACAGTAACATTATCAATTGACTGATAAAAGGTGTTTAACGCTACTTTCAATACAGTTGGCCACTCTAAGTTTAGAAATGTTGACGATGTTTTTCGTTTTGCGGTATTATATTTGGCATTTCAGAGGGTCATATTTTCCTAGACTGTTAATGGTGTTTGTACACTAAATTTATTGAATGTGTATTGATTGATAATTGTACTTGGATTTATGATTTTGTTGTTTAGTTGGTTTGTAACTAGTCTTCAGTAACTGCAAGTACTCTCAGACCAGTAGTTTTTGTCTTCAGTTTTTTGCTACTTGTTTGTTTTGCTTGATGTCGATCTGATAATCAAGCGCTTTTCAACAGATTTTCATAGTCTGGTCAAATTGTGTGATGTTTCACCGCTGTCTAAGGTATTGAGGAGGGTTAGGCGAGCGCAATCCTGTTTTATGCCCGACAAATGCTATGTGTGCCCGCCTAAGTCAGGAGCGTGTAGTTGAATGGTTATCGTTTATTGGTGATTATCATATTTGTTTTTCGGGATTGTTTTGTATTATTTGTTACTGTTTTGTGCTGTTGCACCACTGTTAGGCGACCACACACATTTTCAACCAGTCACATTCTGTATGTGTATGTATCAAATCAGGAGACTGTAATTTAGTAATTGTTGTTTGTGACTTTATATCATATTAGTTTTCAATTTGTTTATTTGTTCATAAATTAAACATTTGGGTTTCTGATTTCAATTGTTCTACATTTTGTTATGTTCATAGCTTGCTATGTGGTATTTGTATTACCGCACGGTGACCTATAAATACTAACATTTACGTCATTTGGTCTCTGGCGGATAGTTGTCTCGTTGGCAGTCATACCACATCTCCTTATTTTAGAAAGTCCAGGCTAGGAAATCTTAAAGCCATGACTATCAACTGAACACTTTTTCACTATAAAACTATAAAAAAAAGAAGATGAGGTATGATTCCAAATGATACAAATCTCCACAGGAGACCAAATGACATAAATGTTAACAACTATAGGTCACCGTACTAATCTGAACTTTGGAATATCTGATCGATATATTGCTAAGGGTAGAAAAAACGTTGTCTTGTCTACTACTAAAAATGCATCTTGCTGGATTGCTTTTTTTTGTACACATCGATACATGTATATCTTTAATAAAACAACAAAAGGAACACTTGATACGGTCTTACATTAACAAATTATGATTACAATAATCGTTATCACAAAACAAATCACATGATCTGTCTGGCTCGATGTTTACATATCTATTTACTAGCGACCGATGCTGATTTTGACGTTTCAAAGATACATGAACAATACAAGCCTTTGTACATTAAAATGTTCACATTTGGGAATCATTTTGCAAATATTAAAATCTAAAAATTTTATGAATGATGAATTCGATGTCTGCATTTAAATAAAAATTATAGAATATTCTTTTCAACCAACATTTTGTTCCAAGCAGAACAACCCTGCTGATAAATGGACCTTTTTGTAAAAAGCAGTACCTACTTTAATGTTATGATTATTTTATGAAGAAAAACCATCAAAAGACAAGTAAAGACAAGGGGAAAGTCATAGAAACCATTGATCAGATTACTTAAGTTTTAGCTTAATGTATAACAAAGTAGATAATTGGCAATTTAATCACTGGTTGTGTAACCGTGGCCTCATGCTCACATTATCATTATTTCCTAGACAAATTCTGAATCCATGCGAACATATTTTGGTCGGTTCTTTGAATATTTTGCTTAATCCTAGAAAGTCGAAAGATTTAAATTCTGTTAAAAGTAGAGAGAACAAGGTGCCAAGGTGACAATCAAAATTATTTATGTCTCGAATGAAAAACAATACCATGGACAAAAAAAGAAGACAAAGCATCATATATATAACAGTTAACAATGCACTACACAAAAACATAAAGATTGAACGATTTGAGTCCAATGACGAATCATGGTTCTGCTAATGGATAAAATGTCCCTTCTCCAATATTGTAATGAACACTTTGGATATCTCAGGTCAGAGACATGTCCGACGAAAAGCCGCATTCAAAATACAGGATTTTGGCTTCGAGAAGTAGAACAACACAATGGTTTACTGTTACATCCATACCATTCAAATGAACTCAGTAGTAATAGTGTCCGTAAGTGATTCGAAAAAAAGATTCCTCCATTATCATTTATAAACCTAATTCAAAACCTCATCAAATAAGAATCAAATCTCTATGAACGAAATAATGGTAGACAACACATGCCAATACAAAATAAATTCTGCTCAGAAATAAGCAGGAATTGCTTAAATCTTACATATGTTATGAATTTTATTATAGGAAAAACTTCCTTTTTACATAAGTATAACTCTCAGTTTGCCCTCATAATTAGCTAAAATTAAAGATCTAAATGCCAGCGGAATGTTCAAAATCACGTCGCCTTAACGTAATATACAGTATGGCACTATGAACGTAAGTGACGATTTTTGTGTGAAACATATTTTTTCGAAAAACAATTGTTATGAAGGGAAATGAAAAAAAGGGAAATATTCCTTTACTTATTCCTTTTATTCTTTTTTAGAACAGCATTTCAATTAAGTTACCACTACTGCAGTTCTGTAATGTCACGTTGAGAAGAAAAGTAATATAGTGCTTTACAATTAACGGTATATTTGTACTGCTATAGATAGGCATTTGGACAATCATATCCTCTTTACTGATGCTCGGGACAAAACTATTTGACTTAATACAAACGTTGAACAGCTGATCAAAGAAAACTGAACCCAAAGTAAAGTCTAACTCTGACGACGATACAGAGATATGTAAGAGCAGATACATAACTTAATTTGAAATCATTTCTATCTTTCATAAAAACTCAATAGATATACAAAATGTGCAATGAAAATAAGAGGAACTATCAAGATTGATCAAAATTATCAATATGTCTTGCAATCGTCTTATGTTTGCTATTTTATTGACTTTTGTATCTTCTTGTTACTACAAAATACTTAATCAAAAGTTTGTAAATTAAGATACGAGATTGAAAAGTGGGAAAGTCTTTATTACCGATGTTCGAGTTCAAGAACAAACGGTCAAGATGGTTTGTAATTGTAATAAGAAATTTCAATATTTTTTGGTGAAAGTGCATAGTGAAGTCGGTGGTTTATGTTAATTTAAAACATGATGCCCAAAATTAAATACATACGTTGTTCTTTTTCCTCTTTAACTGTTGACAGTGAAGCTTGAGGCGCATTAGTAACTGGATCTGAAGAAAAATATTTTCTTTAAAAAAATATATTTGTGAGAACCTTGACATGACAAAAAATGGTATAATCAGCCAATTAGTTAGTGCTTCTTTACTAACATGATTTCTAACAATTATTTTGTAAACATCTCTTTTGAAAATTAAAGAAGTTACTAAGAAACTAAAGTTCCAGTAGATGGCTTTTCTTTTATAGTTCATTATTGACATACAGCCCGTACTGTATTCAGATATTTTAATATATTTAGCTTTCAAATGTTATGCATTTAGCTGACTTGATGAAAGCAATTCAGAAATTATTTCGGACACAGGAAATTTACAAAGTGCAGTTTTCCAATTGTGATGTACATACGATGTTCATATACATTCGATTTGTTTTGAACGCTACATCTTTCTTAACTGTGTTAATTACTTCTGGGCAAACTTGATACCTGTTTTACAAAAATAAGACGGTAGTGTAGAATTGCAATCAATGTATTCTGTATTCCATGAATTGTCTGTCACATTCAATCTTTTTGTTGCACATTTAACTAATTGGTGATTTTTAAGAACATCTGAAAAGGAAAACAAACAGAAATATCTAGATCGAATAGTTTTACTATCACAACAAGAAGATGTGACATGATTGCAAAAGAAATAACTCTCCATTAGGGACCACATGACACAGAACTTATCAAAAGTTAACAACTATAGGTCACCGTACGGCCTTCATAAATGATAGAATCCAAATTACATAGTAAGCTGTAAAAGCTGTAAAAGGCCCTATATGCATCGAAAACAATATTAAAACGAGCAAACTCACGTCCTGATTTATGTACGAAACAATAAACGAAAAAAAACAAATATGTTAAACAGCAACAAAAAACAATTACTGAACTACAGGTTTTTGATTTGGGACAGGCAGATACCGAATGTGGCAGGGTTACATAAACATCCTCCGTTTAACCTGGGACAGTGGTGTAATAGTTCTTCATAAGAACATACTATAGATCAGTTGAAAAATGCTTAACTCATCAGATCGATAAAAAGCACATCAAAACAAGAGAGGTACTGATCTCAGAGTACTTGCAGTTAGTAAAAGCTAGTTCAAAACTAATAACAACTTATAAAAATCATGTGTCTAAGATTAAAAAACTTTTTATAAATTTGGAATTCGATAGTAAAGTTAATTACTTTTTTATTTGAACATATATATTGAACAACCAAGGGTAAATGATGAAGAAATGATAAGTTAATGATCTTGATCTTTTCAAATTTAGACCAAACGAAGCAAGTGTGTATTGACACAAGAGTACTTAGAATGAACCAAGAAAACTCAATTGAGCTTTTTTACACAAACAATTAGTATTGTTAAAATTATTGACACTGACGTAGGCTATTTGTTAAGCCGAAATATTTGTCAACACGATTTTATAACATCATCTTTGTATATTACCACCGTTGTGCAAATCTTTAGACTTATATAATTTTTCCTGATCTGCACAGTATCGTCTATTTTAGACGATCCGGTACATATCAAAATTCCTGGTTGGTCCTTTTTATAGACCTCTATATATATATAATATCTAAACAAGTGAGAACTCTACGACAAATCCATCCATTGGATCACCAATGAAGGTGACACACGGCTGAAAACACATATTATATTCATAATTACTCTTAATATCAGCACAACAATGTAAAATCTGCAAATTTGGGGAAGAAAATTTTTGTTTTTCCCTCGCCGGGATTCGAACTCATGCTGTTGGAATATCGTGACATTACCGCCTGCACTGTGCCCAGCGCTCTAGACCACTCGACCACCTAGACTGAACAAAATTCAGCTTCCGGTGGCCTAATGTTACCTTTCCTCGTCAATAGAATCTAGAGTTGTAATGCAGTACATGATATATTAGGCATGAAGATGGAATAGATTGCAAATTAGCTAAATTATCTGTCGTAAATGATCGTAAGATGCAGTCGTAGAAATCTAGAAGTATAGAGCGCTTGGCACAGTGCAGGCGGTGTTGTCACGATATCCCAATAGAATGAGTTCGAATCCCGGCGAGGGAAGAACAAACATTTGCGTCCGCAAACTTGCAGATTTATCATTGTTGTTCTGATATTTAGAGTAATTATGAATATAATATGTGTGTTCAGACTGTGTATCACCTTCACTGGTGATTAAATGGATGGATTTGTCGTAGAGTTGTCACTTGTTTAAATGTACTTATTAAAATTATTATTTCTGTGACTGCATCTTAAGATCCTTTACGACAGATAATTTAGCTAATCTGCAATCAATTCCATCTTCATGCCTAATATACCATGTACTGTGTTACAACTCTAGATTCTACTGGCGAGGAAAGGTAACACTAGGCCACCGAAAGCTAAATTTTGTTCAGTCTAGGTTGCCGAGTGGTCTAGAGCGCTGGGCACAGTGCAGGCGATGTTGTCACGATATCCCAATTACATGAGTTCGATTCCCGGCGAGGGAAGAACAAAAGTTTGCTTCCGCAAATTTGCAGATTTAACATTGTTGTGCTGATATTTAGTATAATATACACGTATATACATTATATATAATATATATATTTATTTAAATAAATATATCCCCAGCTTCGTCTATTTCTCAAATTTCAATTATGTAATGACACATCGTTAAACAACATAGCCCCGGCTGTAGCTTAAACATATCATATATAAACGTTGCTACCCATTAATCCTGAGGTATTTTTATTCGCGTTTTCAATGCTATTTTCTTGAGTTCCATCGCTGTTCCAAGTGAAAAAATGAATACTGAAGACATTCATGATTTGTATAACTAATCATATAATCCACTAACGATTTATGCCGATTGTTGGCCCTCATTTTAGTAAATGCATCACTTGGCTACCACGTCGTCAATGACAGGAACTATAATGACCTAGCGATTCAAAAGGCATGTGTTGACGTCACGCTGTCTATGACGTAACGCTTGCACCATTGAGCGCCAAATTTGACTTATTCTTGTTTCTCTGTCTTGATTAAAAACGTCTTATATTTAAATGAAATTAAAAGTTGCTTTTACGTTATAAAAACTTGGTATGATATGATTGCCAGTGACACAAATGTCTTCCAGATTTGAACTGAGGATGATGTTAGCAATTATAGGCAGCCATACGGCCTTCAACAACGAGATAGACCTATACCAAATAATCGGCAATAAAAGGCCCCAACATGTAATATATGAAATAATGCAATTGAGATTACTAACGGCCTGATTTGTAAACAATTTACGAAAAACAAAAATGACAGATATAAACCGACGACAACAGCAGAATAACAGGCTCCTGACTAGGGACAGGCACATAAAGAATGTTAAACATGTTTGAACAAACTATAAAAATCAGTTGTAAAGGGCTTAACTCGTTAGATCGATACAAAACAGACAAACATCTAAAACAACAAAGACACTACCTTAGGCCTGAATTCTCGAAAATTTGACCGATTCTGACTAAATTCGTTATCTACGTTCGTATCCGTAGATATGCTTATTTTAAAACCCTGATGTACCCTGTACATCCTTTGGCTTCGCCTCAGGATGTAACAAGATACTTTTGGTTGTAAAAATACCCATACCTACGAATATGAATGTAGATAATTTATGATATATACACTGATATATGAGATTAAAATATCATTCAGCTTCTTTGTACTCCCTAGTTAATAGGTTCAAATAAATGCATAGTACCTTTTCCATTTCAACACATATTCTGATATTATCGATATATATATATATGTATTTTTATTTTCGATTTGATTGATTAGTAAATATTACCTTTACTAGAATGCATATCGTACCAAAACGATGTTTGTTCTCGGAAAATCCGTGTCCAACTTTTTGTAGTTACATAAGAACAACCAGAATCAAAATCGTCCAAAAAATATATGCCATACTTGGAAATACACTGTTGCAAACTTCTTTTCCATCCGAGACCCCAAGTATCGGTAACCAGATGATTCGCTAAAATATCATGAATAATTAAATTGTATCTAAATTGTTGATATCGTTTCCATTGTGTTTTTATAATATTTGCAGCTCATAAAATATAAATTCGTCATACAATGCAACGAATATTTGAAAAGTTACAAATGGTTATTGGAAACTTGGTTAAAAATCAAATCTATCATTCTTGTTTGAACATTACGAAATAATTCTTTAACTCTGTGATTTCAGTATTTAGGGCTTGCGTACATCTTTTCGTGGAAACCAAAAAGTAACAGCTATGCGTTTGTAACTCTTTTTCTAGTTTTTTATTTGAAATATTCTTTTCCATAAAATAAGTATCAATTATGGACTTTTGACGAGGTCAATACGTTATATATGGACCTGTTCAGATTACATTGACCGAGGACGAAGTCAATATAATATAACAGGTCCATATATAACGTATTGACTGAGCGAAAGTCCTTCATTAAAATATTGCATATGTAAATACTGTAAGTTTAAAAATGATATTGTGTCGATGTTACTATTTTTGGAAATGATATTGACCCTATGTAACTATTTTTAGTAACATAGAGTCAATATCATTTCTAACAATATGTCAAAATAGTGAAAAAATACAAAATATAATTTGGGAAACACGTGACCAAATAAACCAATTAGAAACAAGTAACATCAAACCATATCTAATATAAAGTAATATACAGTAACTGTCTTTTGATGAGGTAGATATGTAGTATATTGACTTTTGAAAAACTGATATTCACTGAGGAAAACAGTATTTTTTCAGAAGTCAATTAAACCTCATTTTTATACATGTAGAAACAAAAGACCATAATTGTTTTATTTCGTATTCCGAGAGAGACCATTTATGTAATGACAATCATTAGAATAGAATAAACAATTGAAAAATCAAACAATGTATTTATTTCATTTGTTTGCTTTTAATTAGTGTTTTTTGTTCTTTTTGATTGTTTTTTTTTTGGCATTTTATAACGATTCAATATTCCTCAATGATTCCTGTAACCACATCTGGTCTTCTCAGACAATCAACAAAGATATATTGTTTCCAGCAACGACGTCATGATTTAGGACGTCATTTCAATATTAAAGATGAGTTTATTTCTTTAAAAGCTGCGCTGTTCAAACAGTTTTTTAAACGTCAGGCATACTTTTAATCAAGCAAGTCTCAAATATTGTTCACGACTCTTCAAACAGGAAGAGGGCCAATATGGATTTTGCACGGGAGGGCCAATATGGCTCTCCCATTGAGATTGCATTGGAATTCCATATTGGCAACGGTTATTTGCCCCGTTTTTAAACGTTTATTACATATGCAAAACCCAATGTATTCGTAACAAATATGTGATAATCTGTTTTATTCAGAATCCAATTCATATAGAAAACAGTTCTATCAATGTGGAATAAACAATATTATTTAACTAAAATTCAGTTTTATTGATATTCATTTTTTTTGGGAGGGGGGAGCTTACATATATTTAGGAAATCAGATAGTAATAAAAAGCTCATTTACTTTTTTATCATTATTTGTTTATTTTAATATTGTCGAAACCGTATGTAAGAGATCAATGATACTACTTACCACAAACTCCGTGTGCTTTATATTGCGACGAGCAGCTTACAACATGCGGACCATCAAGCAAATTTGGAGCACCCGGAGACGACGGAGTACATGACATTAACATACAGTTTTCTTTTTCAGTTTCATATGAATTAGAAGCTTTGTATCCTGCAACAGAAAATAGAACTACTTGAATTTTAAATTAAAATCCTATAATTGGATAAATATATGTAATCTCGGCAAACATTCAATGATAGCAGTTCTTTTCATGATCGCGTTTATTCACGAAGATGTGAATGTATATATCGTATACAATATAATTCAACGCTATCTGAGATAAGACTAAATGTGTTCTAAGAAAAGAAATAAACATCACATACCTCATTTTCTGCCTTGTATTTTTTGACATGTGTTGATGTCTTGTAAAATAAATTATGCGTATATGATGGGGTTTGTGATCCTCAGTCCTTAGTTCTCTATGTTTGTGTTCTTATATTGATGTTATTTTCGACTTATAAACAGATAAGTTTTACCGTAGATAAAAACAAATGACATCATCGCATTCAGAATAAGTAATATGACTCAGAAAGGTATCCAGAATTGACAAAATAAAACCATTTTATTTCAGGAAAGACATAATGCTACTTAAAAGAAAATCAAATGTGATCCACTATTCAATTTGCATTCATTACATTTTATAATTATGTGAATATATGCATGGATTAAAACATTTACGTACCACTTTTGTTGCACTGGAATTTCGTTTCGTCAATTAATGTCTCTTAATTAATTGATGCTCAAGGCCAAAATATTTTTAAATGAAAACAAAATTATACAAACGTTGAGGAGCTGATGAAACATTAAAGGAACAAAAAAACAAGGATTTGCTTAATCGAGATTCATGGTTTAATTCAAAATTATTAACAAAATTGTATTACAGCAAATTTATTAAAAAAAGATGAATTTTCACAGATAGAAGTATCGACCAAGTAGAAACAATAACATTACCGATACAAAGGTTGCGCATTTGCACGTTATGCCCTCATCAGTGGGGCTCGATTGCCATGAACGATAGGTCTTTCTTTGAAGAAATTACTCAGAAGATACAAAGTTTCAATGAGACATGCATGAAGGCTTAAGTAGTGACCTGTGTGAGTTATTTTCTCTGACTAAAATGCAAACTACAGGTTTTTGTTTTACTTTTTAATATACATCTACTAGGGCAAACATGTTACACATGTGTCACGCATGTACCTTGAAACGCACGTGTTACAAGATTACTACATGCGTGACACGCATGTAAAACATGCGTTGCAGAAAACGTCTCAAACACATGCGTGTCATACGCATGTGCTGCACATGTGTGGCATTTTGTCCTGTTGATAACTCAATATTTCAAATTGAAATAATAGTTTCGATCAATTGGAAGCCGAGATGTGTTCAAGAGCAGTCATACATAGGTATAAAGGAGGAAGTTCGAACCAATGTACTGACAAATAAAATTTCGGAAGTAAAAGGTGAGTTTTAAACTTATTCCTATTGTGAACAAACGTAAGATAATTTCCAATTCAAGAGAAATAGAATAACATCAAATAAAACAATTGCATTTTATTTGTAACACTATTCAATTCACTGAATTAAGAAACTTTATTTCCTTGTTTAATGAATATGTTCACTTCAATGCAATGCTCGAAGATCGAGAAACAATTATGCATATGAGTAAATCCGTTAAATAGAGACCACTGCACTCCTGGTTTATATTTTAAACTAACCAACGCTAATCAATCATATCTCAAACACGAATTTTGAAAAAAAATCAAAATGAGACATAAGATTGTCTAATATATTGATGTCAAGCTAATTCAAAAGAACTCTGCCATCTACCGATTTTTTAACGATGATGCATTGCGATTAAGGCCAACAGAGCCTAATCTGAAATAAATGCAAGGAGAAGTGGCTGTTTTTAGGGCTTTATCAAAATGGTTAGATTCATCTGTTGGTGTAATTTTGTATCATGTTCAATGATCGTCCCTTTGCTGGATACATTTTTCCCCCAAGGAGGAAAGAAGCTAATTGTGATAATTGTAAAAAGGGGGATTGTGAAATGTGATATACTAAAGAAACAATAGATGTTCTCCAATCCCTGACACTCTCCTAAAGTTAAAGAATCGAATCGAACGTTTTCGCTCACATTATTTTATTAATGATTCTAGCTATTTATCATGTTTATGTTGCCAAATCATTTATAATTGTGTTTGTTTGTGTTTGTTTTTCATTTTGCTTTAGTTTGGTTTTATATTGTCTCTTTAGAGTTGTGTGGTCTTTGAAAAGTTTGAACTATTTTATACTTTACTAAGTTACTCAAGCGATCTTTAACTGATTTATTGCAGTCTTCTATGGTTTAAAGCTCTCAATTTTGTCTTGTAATATTTACTTTGAAATACATTTTAGGAATTGTAGTTGGATGGTTTATCGACAATTTTATCGCTGCCAAATTATTTGGACTTCATAAACATTGTACAATTTGATAAAGTCAGATTATTTATTATCTTCAATCAGTTTTTTGGGGAAATGGGAAAGCTCATGTGAAAATCTTTTTTCGTGACTTTGAATTGCATTCAAAACATTTCATATTGATTCGGACTCTACAAAAACAGTTCTTTCCTCTTAATCAAATTTGTTTTTGCTTACAAGTAATCTATTGGACAACAGGTATCTAATCATTAAATTAAAATATTAAGCTAAGACATAATTATAATTTGCTTAAAGTGTAATGTAGATATATGTCAAAAAAGATCTTGAATGTGTTTCTCCACCTTGGCGTTGTAAATGCTTAATTTCGTTTAGTCCTATCAAAAGAGCAGGAACTGCTTTATCGTCCTGGCCCATTAGTTTTTCCAGTGATTGTGGCAGGAGTCTTGTTGTTCAATGTTTACTTTTCTATGTAGTGATATATGAACTCGTATTGTCTTCGTGCTGTTCTCATATAGTTTGTATGCTTCCATCCCCTATCTATCTTCTGAATTTATTTTCAACCCTTTCGAATTATCCAGTTTAGTAGTCATGACCTATTTTTGCATTACTATCTGCATACTGAGCTCGTCATTCTACAGAAACAGCTCTTCTACGTGTTCACCACGATATAGTTTCTGCACTGGACAAAAACAGTTGTGTTGTACTTCTGATGCTCGATCTTTCGGCTGCATTTGATGTTATTGACCACAAGATTTTACTAGAACGTCTGAACTATTCTTTCGGAGTCTCCGATAGCGCCTTATCGTGGATCGAGTCTTACTTGAAAGATGAAACTCAGCGAGTTGCCATTGGCACCAAACAATCTGACGATCTACATGTAAGTCTTCAATATGGTGTGCCTCAAGGCTCTGTTCTAGGACCAAAATTATACTGCATGTACTCGAAACCTGTTGGTGAAATATGCAGGCGACATAAAATGCTATACCACTCGTATGCCGACGACACTCAGGCATATCAAGTGATTAAACCGGAAGGTGATTGGGACGATCTATCCGACCGTTTGAAAGCATGTTTGTCAGAGATAAGCGACTGGGTGACTTCAAATATGCTGAAACTGAATCAGGACAAAACAGAGCTCATCGTCTTTGCTCCGAAACATCGAGTTAAACAGTTATCAAAGTATGAGCTACCCTTTGATGGCACTATTTGAAGTGATGCGAACTGTGTTAGGAATCTGGGAGTGTTCTTTGATAATACCTTGAGTATGGAACAGCAGGTAACAGCCGTCTCAAAATCATGTTACCACCAGATTCGAACCATCGGAAACATTAGATCATTTATCACTAAAAATGCGTGTAAGACACTAGTGTGCTCTCTTGTCACCTCCAGATTAGACTATGGGAACGCTTTGTTACATAATGTAAACTCTTCCACGATAGCAAGACTGCAACGCGTTCAAAACACAGCAGCTAGACTTATCACAAGAAAAAGGAAGTTTGACTCCATAACACCTGTTCTGATGCAGCTGCATTGGCTCCCCGTGCAATACCGATCACATTTTAAACTTTTACTTTACGTTTTTAAGGCATTACACGATAGAGCACCTAAATATTTGGAAGAACTGATTGTACCATACGCTCCTGACTTCGGTCAGAAAATGAAGGACTCATAACGAAACCAAGAGATGTCCGCACTAAAACATACGGTGAAAGGCGATTCGACCGAGCTGGAGCTACATTGTGGAATGACCTACCAATTCATTCACGGAAAGAACAATCGCTTCCTCGTTTTAAAAAAGGTTTAAAGACACATATTTTTAGACTGGCGTACTGTGATGTGTAAGACCTGTGATATTTATTTATTATTCTAACAGTTTAAGTGATAGGTCTTTTTTATTTTTATTTTATTTAAATTTTGAATTTTTAGTTTTTAAGTTTTTATTTAAGAGACAGTTTTATTTATTTTTTCTCTGTGTTTTACTGGTTAAATTTCTACCTTATATTTTCTCTTAGCTAAGTGAATAAATCCTTTAATGCAAATTTCTATAGGTTTTACTTGTGTATATACCACAGGGAATGTAAATACTTATAATTTTCATCATTATTTTATTTAATTATGGTTGACTGTTATATTCTAATATGTTTTTATGGTATTCATTGTGATATATATTTCCCCTTTCACTGCTATTAATTTACATCATTATTCTATTTCATTTCTGTTTCATTCTTATGTTCATATATATATATATATATATTTGCTATTATTGTATGCATTGTGATATATATTTTCCTTCAATTTTATATGTTAAGAGCTTAGAGTATTATGTTTATTAGATAGGCGCTATATAAAAGCTATGTAATAAATAAATAAATAAATTACTATCATGGTTATTAAACTTACTTCTATAAACAATCAGATATTTATAAGTATTGCTTTCACAGTTTCTAGCGTCTGTAGAGTTGGTTGGCAATTTTGACATGCATTTACAAACCGGAAGTTCACCTGTCTGCATGAAATAATAAAATAATAAAAAAATACTTTATTCTGATACTTACATGACATATATACATATATATGTATATATGTATATATGTATAGTCAAACCTGTCATTTGATTTTTTGTGATAATTCAACATTTATTGTTTACACTAACTAGTGTAAATTGAGAAGTTGTTGATAAAACGTTGATATAGTAATACAAGTTGGGGGTTAAGTTATCTATAAAATTAGGTTAAATCCACCATTTTCCTCCGAAAATGCCTATAACAAGTCAGGAACATGGCAGTTGTTTTTTCACGTGAGCCGTTGATTGATATCGCTTGATGTTGTCAATTTTTATGGACAACCCCTTTTTAGAATTGTCCTTGGAGTTCGGTATTTTTGTTATACATTTTTTATAGCTAACTGAAGACTATGAATTAAGCTGACATTGTTTTGAAATTAACTCAATTCTTTCAAAGTATTATGTAAGGTAATAATACTATTTTCAACACGAGTCACAAACTAGTGATTTACTAATTATTCGTAATTATCTCACATGTTTATCTGTTGAAATCGATATATCATGAATTGTACATCCTTTATTATTTCTATCGCATTAGTACTCCTCTTGAGATATACGCGTACTTGGACATGACGTTTTCGTTTTAGAACTTCTTCGTTTTTTGAGCATCTTACAATAACTAAATATTAAAAAAAGCATAATGTAGTATGACCACCAATGAGACAACTATCCACCAGGATCTTGCCTAATGAATAATTTATCTCTAAATGATAAACTAAAGGTAAACACATTTTACAAATAAGCATAAGCTCTGCTTCATAAACAATAAAGTGATTGTATATTTTGTTGATTTCAAATGACAACAATATATGTAAAATTCAGTTTAAAAGACGAAAGAGTAGAGTAATAGATTACCGTAATAGCGATGAATTCGGTTCAAGAGAGCCAGAAGATACCAAAGGGATATTCAAATTCATAAATCGAAAACAAACTGACTACGGCATGGCAAACAAACATCAGGTTCTCCTGAAGAGTTAGGCAGATGTTGATCCACGTGTTGTACCCTTTGTGTTGCTGATGTATGTACAAATTCGTTAATAAGTCTAATTGTTTCATATCCCATTCGAGTAAAAAAAAAGGGATTGTAGTTATGATAGTTTGATAAAATATGCCGTCATATGAAAAACAGACGTTCTATAACGCCAAACCAACTATGATGTTGTCTATACTTTTTTCGAAGGGATGGGTTCAAATTAACCACTAGGAATCCCAATTCCATAGCATCCCTGTGGAAGCAACCCTATATTAAGGAAATCATGATAGGAAATGTAAGCTCTGGAATATCGTAATAAATGGAAAATAGATATGTCATATGTAGCCGGTGCTAAAATGTAGCTACATTGATATGGACAGTTTACAATTTAGAAACTGAAATTATCTTTTTAGTCTAAAAAATGTTTGTTTGCAACCGACCATCATTGCCAATTTATAGATGTAGGTTAAGATATGAAGCAGAGTTATTGTATATGTTTCATCATTTTTTAAAGCTCAATGAGATAGAGCTTTCAACATAATCACTAAACTTTGAATTATTTATTATTTTAACTGTAAAGAGCTTTTCGGGTATTTACACATAATATAAGAGGCAAATTTGATGATTGTAACGTGTACAAGGTATTTTTACTATTTTGCTCACCCTATATGCAAAGAAATCAAATCCTTGACATTCTATTTCACAATTTGCTATCGTTTTAACATTGAAAACATTTCCAGATGAATGATCATCAAATATATAGCAACCTGTAAAAAACATTGAATAAATAACTGTATATAGAAATGCAAATGTATGCATATATATATATATATATATATATATATATGATAAACTTGTTTCCTACTTTGACCAATAATATGTATCATATAATGAATGTACGATATTCACATCCTTCATGGTTTGGCTTAGTTCAAATGTGCATACTGCTTAAATACTTGATATTTCTTTTGTGTTTTTTAAAGAAATATTGATAGACATGACAGTGTATGCGTCATTATGAAAATTAGATTTATTTTGTTCGATTTGACATATGATATTTCTGTTCCTTCTATCACATTAAGAAATAAAAACAAGAACAAGACTTGTCATATTGAAAAAAAAGCACAAATTTCTATTTTAACAATTCAAATACATTTATGGAACAACTGCTGTATACAATTGTATATCTCTGAGGAATTGACACAATAGGCACTGTGTTTACAATGTTGCGTTGCATTACTTTACTTCTTCCAATTTTTGTCTTCCGTTATGAATATCCTCAAAATTTGCCAAAATCTGTCAAAATTGCAGCTGTGAGCAATCTTTACGCATTCTTGATATGGACCCATGTTCGAAAATACACTGAATTTTGTAAAAACGATGTACTATAAAGCAAACATGATTTGTCTTTCAACAAAGGTTTATATTCTAGGTATGCATAAACGCTTGGGTTTAAATATTAAAACACTAAACACATTATTGCACAAAATATCTTTCACGTACATGTACTTGTACAAACAATAATTAATTTTTTGTTGATTTCAACTGCGTAATATAAATTGGCACTATCTCTGAAAAACAAAAGAACATATTGACCAAATTTAGTCTGGATGAACATGATTCATTCTTTAGTTGTTATTGGCTTTGAATTTATAAGCGATTTAATGTAGAATTGAATGTTTCGTTTTTAAATTTTATTGAAGGTGTTAAACGAATATAAAAATAGGAAGATGTAGTATGATTACCAATAAGACAACTGTCCGCCAAAGTTCAAATGAATTGGATGTAAGCAATTATAGGCAACCGTATCGCCTTCAACCATGAGAAAACCCATACTGTATAGTCGGCTATAAAAGCCCCCGACATGAAAATTTATGAAACCTATCAATTAAGAAAACTAACGGCCTGATTCAATTTGTAATTTATAACAAAACGATTAACGAAAACAAATATGACAGACAAGGAACAACGACAACCACTACACTACAGACTCCTTGCTTGGGACAGACACATAAAAAATATGGCAGGGTTAACATGTTTGTGAGATCTTAACCTTCCCCTAACCTGGGACAGTTGTGTATCAGCACAACAGCAGAACTTACTATAGAGACATATTTTGTATGATGCGCAGACGAATTTCATACTAGATCTGCTCGAATGATCAATGCTTTTACAACCCTCTAAAATTACAAAAAAGAATCATTCAATTGGTATAATTTGTTGTTAACATTGTTATGCTACAATCATGAAATAACGTTTTATACCAAATTGTTCATTTTCATTTTCATTAAGCATTGTTGTGACATCGTCACTGGAAGCTTGTGCAGTATCTAATGTTGCATTCTATTCGGAAATAAAATGTAATTTTGGAATGACTCTCGATAGTCATCAACTAATCAAAAGTACGGATATATATAAAGCTTAACTTTAATTATGGATTGATACTATGAAAGTCCTTTTGGTTCATATTTTCTTTTTAGTGTTCTATATATGTGAATTGTGGAATTTTAAGAATAAATATACTAATATCTGCTTTCATACAATGAACAATAATGATGCAACCATTATTCGACATGCTTAATAACATGGTATCTTCAATTGTTTTATGTTTTTGTTTGTGTACGCTTTTATAAAAAAAAACTTACTAATAATTGTCTCAGATATTTCTATCATTACGATCTTTACATATTTCATCCTGAATTTATTATCAGTTAAAATTAGAGAGTAAATTGCCGACATATTTTTTAAAGTGCATATTTTGTTTTTGTTTTGACTCTCTTTTTTTACTGATTAGCCATTATTATAACAGGTAGCTATTCGTCATATTTCCTTTGGGTTGCAATATATATACAGCTGTTCATCGCCATTTATGTCAATTCCATTTAAATCTTTAAATAATATAAGCAACTAATGCTCATCAACACAATAACATGCAATATATATATATACAAATGCAATAACTGATAAATAAATACATAAAGCATATATAACTAATCAATGCATACATCCGAGAAGTAAAATTACCTATGTTAAGTATTGTTTACTAACAAGTCTGTTTTACGTTTAAATGCATGGAGAAGAAATTAACAAAGGTTACATATGTCGTTACTGTATGGAGACAGTCACAGTGGTGTTTACCAAAAAAGATGTTTTGAAAAATATCCAACGAGTCCAATTTAATTAAAACCAAATATGCTGCAGTTACTCGAGACAAAAATCTTTCCTTTGATCTAAATTTAGATCTGTACAAACACTTATCTTTTGTGAAGATGTACATCTAAGTGTCTTTAAAATATAATTCATACCATAAACAAAACAGTCTTTAAAAACCCGTAGTTTCTTCATACTTTGTTTTCTTTAGTTAAACGTTTAGTTATATTCCATCTTTTGAAGTATTAGACTAACCTAGAATTTCTAACCACTTCGACAGAAATTCAACTCTTCCAATCCATACTGAAGAATGTGACATCCTAAAACGTGTTGACGGACCGTAGTCAGCAGGAATATCTGATTCTAAGTATGCGTTATCGTCTCTACAGTTGTTGTATGCTTCTCTCCAAGTGGTTTGTGTTGATAATTCGACTAGAATAATTAAAATACAACTTTAATACACTGGCAAACGATGGATGTTTATATATTTCTGGTATGATAAGTAAACGAATTAATTATCTGTTGCTGCCCTAAATCCTAACAGCGATATAAAAAAACGAAAGACGGTCGGTAGAATCAATCTATTGTTAACATTTCTCTCCTCAAATTTGAAATTGCTCAGTTCCAAAAAATTATAAACAAAAATACCGAACTCGACAGTAAATTTTAATAGAGGAAAGTCCATAAAGTTTGACAAAATCAAATTTCGACAATATCAACCAACTCATCTAAACGGAAAACAACTGTCATATTACTGACTTGGTACAGGCATTTTCTGAGTTAAAGTTAACATGTTAAGAAGTTTCCAGTTTATATTTGAAGGATGAATTTTCTCAGTTCCAAGTTAACATTTTCAAGTTTAAAGTAATAATTCTAAGACCAAACTCGACAATTCTTAGTTCCAACTTTACATTTTTGACATCCAATTTGGCATTTCTCACTCCCTTAATTTACATTCCTCGCTTATTAGTCGGAACTAGGAAATATCCACCCAGTACTGAGAAATTTCACGTTGAGATTAAGAAATATTAAATTGATAGTATTATCAAAATGGAAAAGAAAAAATCAGAAAATCGATTGGACCTTGCACAAGGATAATAATTAGGCCGAAAGGGGCCCAGAGGTAACCTCTATAAATAGTGCTATTCTGCGCAGTAATATTAAAGTACAAAAAATAAGCCAATGGCTCTAAAAATAAATTCAACTACACTTTTTATATCAAAGAGCTCGCGTAAACTTTACAAAAGTACAGTAACGACATGAACAACTGGTTTTACCGTGAATATCATAAACGTTAGTTCAAATTAGCCTTTTATAGAATATATATTTATTATAGTAGTTTGCTTCATACATTTGTGATGGTGACATATATTTATTTAAGTGAATCCTCACTGGAAAACCGAAATATTTTGAATGGACATTTATCCTTACAGGACAAAAGCGAAACTTCAAAAATCTAAAATTATGAGTACAAAAATGTTGTGTGAAAGACTCATAAGAATACAACTGAATATAAAAATAGGTATAAGAAATTAATATTTCACCTGTTTCATTCTTACAACATATATATGATATGTACATGTGGTCGATATTGTTATGATAGTTTGAACAGTGAGTCGTAAAATAAAGAAGTATAATATGTATTTTAACAAATTGAATATACATATATCTACCTTAAAACAAACAGATTATAACATAGATCTCCCGACACAATACAAAGGAAGACAAAGGTTACCACGTTACGCAAATATTCTAGATATTGATGGTTACCTCTGGTAACCTTACACATATATTGACTTTGATTACCTCTGGTCATCTTACAACGATATTTACTTTCGTTACCTCTGGTCACCTAATATATTTTTACTCTGGTTACCTCTGGTCACCTAACATATGTATTGACTTGGCTTATACCAAATATTGACTTTGTTTACTTCTTGTAACTTAATACATATATTGACTTTGGTAACCTCTGGTCAGTATACACAGGCAAATATTGACTTTGTTACATTTGGTCATCTTACATAGATATTGGATTTGGTTACATCTAGTCACCTTACATAGATATTGACTTCGGTTAACTCTTGTCACCTAACCTCACGTCATTTTACGTATAATAAAAATACTTCTCATACTACAGATATTAATTTGGTTACCCTTATTAACTTGTGTAACCTCTGGTCACCTTAAACAGAAATTTGATTAGCTAACCACTGGTCACCTAACACATACATTATCTTTGATTACCTCTGGTCCATTACCAAATATTAACTTTGGTAATCTGTCGTCACCATACACATACAAAAATTACTTCAGATCACCGTACACAGATGTTGACTTTGTTAACCTCTGGTTACCCTACACATGCATATTTTTACTTTTGAAGCCTCTGGTCATCCTTACAGAGATATGCTTTCAATTTGTTACCCCTAGTATCCTACATAGTTGAATTTGGTAACATTTGGTCACCTTATTCAGATATCTCAATTGGTTACCTTTGGTCACCTTACACAGATAGTGACTTTGGTTAACTCTGGTAACCTTGCACATATATTAACTTTGGTAACCAATGATCATCATATAGATGCAAATATTGGATTTGGTTACCTCTGGTCACCTTGCATAGATTTTGACTCTAGTTACCTCTGATCACCTAACATAGGTATTGACTTTGCTTATACCTTATATTGGCTTTGGTTACTTCTGATACCTAATACATATGTTGACTTTAGTAACCACCTCTGGTCACCTAACACAAGTTTTGACTTTTATTAACTCTGGTCACCTTTCACATACATTTACTGTGCTTACAAATCGGACACCTGGCACATATATATTGACTTTGGTTACCTCTGGTCACCTAACTTACACAGATATTGACTAAGTTACCTCTGGTCATCTTAATTACACAGATGTTGTTTTTTGTTATCTCTGGTTATCTTACACATGCATATTTTGACTTTGGAAGCCTCTGGTCATCCTTACAGAGATATGCTTTCAAATCGTTACCCTTAGTAGCCTCAATATATTACATTTGGTAAAATTTGGCCACCCTATACAAATATCGCAATTGGGTACCGCTTGTCACCTTACACAGACAGTGACTTTGGTTAACTCTGGTAACCTTACACATATATTAACTTTGGTAACCTCTGATCATCATATAGATGCAGATATTGGATTTGGTTACCTCTTGTCACCTTGCATAAATATTGACTTTGGTTACCTGTGATCACCTTACACATGCAGATATAATAACTTTGGTGGTACCTGTGGTCACCTTACACAGATGTTGATTTGGTTACCTCTGGTCACCCCACACATGGACGTTTTGACTTTGGAAACATATGGTCATCCTTACATAGATATGACTTCAAATGGTTACCCCTGTTTTCCTTCATAAATTGAATTCGGTTACTTCTTGTCACCTTACACAAATATTGACTTTTGTTACATCTGACCACCATACAAATGCATACATTGACTTTGGTAACCTCCGGTCACCTTACACCAAAACAAAAACTCTGGTTACATGTACCTGTAGTCACTATATAGATGCATATATTGAAATATGGTTACTCATGATCACCTTGTACAGTTATTGATTTTGGTTACAACTGATCTCCTAACCGTATATTAACTGTCGTTACCTAGGGTCACATCACACAGATATTTACCTTGGTAACTACGTGTCACTTTACATAGATATTGGATTTGGTTACCTCTGGTCACCTTACATTGATGTTGACTTTGGTTAACTCTGGTCAATTTACATATATATTGACTTGGGTTACCTCTGGTCAACTTGCATAAATATTGAAAAAGTATAACAAAAATACTGAACTCCAATGTAAATTCAAAAAGGGGAAGTCCATCAAAACTGACAAAATCAAACGCTGTCAATCAATAGAACAAGTGGAAAACAACTGACAGATTCCTGACTTGGTACAGACATTTTCCGAAGAAAATGGTGGGTTAAACCTGACTTACTCATGTGTACGGTGACCTGATGGTTAACTTTGGTTACCTCTGGTCAATTTACATATATAAAGATATTAGATTTGGTTACCTCTGGTCACCTAACATAGATATTGAATTTGATTAACTCTGGTCACCTAACATAGATATTGATTGTGGTTATCTCCGGCCGCTTAACAGAGATGTTGATTTTGGTTACCTCTGGTCACCTCACACATGGAGATTCTGACTTTGGAAACCTCTAGTCATTCCTACATTGACATGACTTCAAATGGCTACCCTTGTCATTCTAAATAGATTGAATTTATTCACCTTTTGTCACCTTACACAATATTGACTTCTGTTACCTCTGATCACGTTACACATGTATTGGCTTGTGTTACCTCTGACCACCATACTCATGAAGACATTGACTTTGGTTACCTCTGGTTACCTTACATATATATTGACTTTGATTACCACTGTTCACCTTACATAGATATTTACTTTGGTTACCTCTGGTCACCTTACACATATATTATTTTGGTAACCTTTGACCACT
This sequence comes from Mytilus californianus, assembly GCF_021869535.1. Lineage (NCBI taxonomy): Eukaryota > Metazoa > Mollusca > Bivalvia > Mytilida > Mytilidae > Mytilus > Mytilus californianus. The sequence continues at coordinate 159,239 of NW_026262695.1, read as the reverse complement.
GTACACATGCAGTTATTGACTGTATCCTCTAGTCACCTTACACAAATATTAAAGTCACATGGAATTCACATGCGCTACCCTTCGTATCTTCGCTAAACGAAAACAAATAAGAGGTTCACGTGGGCATTTTTGCATTAATGATTCAAAGCAACAATAATATTTGTGTTTAATGAAAGCCGTGTGAGCAAACAGTTTGTATTGCTGATCATTCATGCTGGGCCAGGTTTCTGTATATCTATTATAGTTTGAATAAAAAAACATTTTGAAGCGATGTTTAAAAATCATTGTTATTTTTTTTTCTTTCTTTGTTTTTAAAACTGTGATTTAGAAACAACAACGCCTGTAAGGAATCGATTGAAAATTTCATTTACTTTGACTAATTTATACTGGCTTTGCTACTCAGTTATGCTATTCCGTATATATATTCTATATTTAACTTCTGTTAACTGTTTCTCGATATCTATTGCATAGATATAATAACAAGAGGCACACATATTTCTGCATCGCTTGACTAGTGAACAAAAATCGTCAGTTTGCTAATAAGGACTTTTATATGCACATACTATAGTTTCTCTTTGTGTGGCTGATCATTTTTGCATTTAAAATGTTTAACCTAGCTCCTATAGGTTTTTAGCTAACAGCCCAAACTGCAAAAAAAAAAGTTAGCAAACATTCATATATCGTAAGCAATAACTCCAAAATGGTTTTCAAAAATATCAGAGTAAATGGATCTCATCATGCTAACCATTTTTGCAGTTTCTACTTTTAACATAGCTCCTATAGTTTTCAAAATAACAGCCAAAAACTACAAAAAAAATCTATTTCAGGGGGAAAAACTCCAAAACAGGGCGACACAATTTTCATGATAGATAATATTGTCGTGTTGAATCTTTTTGTAATTTACACAAGATCCTATAATGTTCATGATAACTAACAACAACTGCTAAAAGATAGAACAAAAATAGATATTTCAGGGGCAACAACTCCAAAAAATGTAGTTTGATTTTTCTCAAGTCCTCAGGGTGGAACATCTTGCCGTGTCGATCATTTTTACAATTTATACTTTTAACATAGCATCTATAGTTTTTGAAACAATGACAGGGAAAGGCCAAGTAATGCCAATAACTCTTAGTGTAAACAATATATTTTTATCATGAATTATACAAATTACATAAAAATTCACATTCACCAATAGGATTCAGAAACAAGCAAAAAGTGCTTATATTAATCTGTTGACTTGTAAAATTGGATCTAATATACAAAAATAAATCAAAAACTACATGCTCTAATAACTCTTATAAGATTTACAAATTCTGTCATTTTAACTTATTTGTAGCTTTTACTTTACTAAAAAATATTTGTTATTTTAAAGTTTATCTGTTTCTATCATTGTTTCTTCCAAAAAACTAAATGTAAAAATAATCTTTCAAAGGTTACGACTCCTAAGAAAGATCATATGAGTATTTTGGTCATGTTATCATATTCGTAGGTCTTGTTTTACTGCACAATTTTGCAGTTATAGTGAGGATCTATTTACATAGATTCTACGAAAAACTTGAACATTTAATTTAAAAAATTGTTTTTCAAGGGCAGTAACTCCTTTAAGGAATCAATTTACAATTTCAGTCGGTTGACTTATTTGTAGATCTTAATTTGATGAACATTTTAATGTTTAAAATTTCTCTTTATAACAGTTTTAAAGAATATAACAAAAAACAGAGAAATTTGGTACCATTTATTATTTCTCGAGGCAGGTGGATTTTAACATACTTATTATTTTAACCCATGTCAGTTTTGCTTTAACTGCTTTAGTGTTTGAGATATAGATTTACTGAAGCAATTGAAGTTGTTTAACAAATGCACCTTTAAGGGTCGTTTATCGGGTTCCTGGCTCTTCGCCTTTTATACTATATGCCCAAACTATCATTTAGCCCAAATTTGGTTGAAATTCGTCTTGCGGTTTCAGAGGAGAATATTTTTTTTAAAGTTTACACCGAACGACGGATTCAAAGGGATGGCAAAAGCTCACATGACCTTTGAGCTTAAGAAACCCGATGCATTGGCAATTTCCCAAATAAGGAGTCGACTGACGATTTCCACAATGTTGAATTATTTGTAGATGTGACTTTGTTGGTCAAACATCTGAGAAAGGTGACCAGAGAAAATCGTAGTCAATATGTGAGTTAGATGACCATGATGAAAGTCAATATATGTGTAAGGTGACCAGAGGTTACCAACGTCAATATATGTGAAAGGTCACCAGCATTAACCAAAGTGAATATCTGTGTAAGGTGACCAGAGGTAACCAAATTAGATACATGTGTAAGGTGACCAGAACATCAGTATAAGGTAACTAGAGGTAACAATAATCAATATCTAAACTAAGGATAAGATCTGTGTAAATTAGGTGACCAGAGGTTACCACAGTCAACATATGTCTAAAAAGAACCAGAAAATCATTTTAAGGTGACCAGAGTTAACCAAAGTGAATATCTGTGTAAGGTGACCATAGGTTACCAACGTCAATATATGTGTTCGGTGACCAGAGGTTACCAAATTGAATAATTGTGTGAAGTAATCAGCACATCAGTGTAAGATGACCTGAGCTAACCAAAGTCAATATAAGTGTCACCAGAGTCAACATCTGTGTCAAGAGAATTAAGGGCATCAAATTAAACATCTGTGAAAGGTGACCAGAGAAAACCGAAATCAATATCTAAGTTAGGTGACCATGATGAACTAACGTCAGTATCTGTGTAAGGTGACCAGAGGTGGATAAAGTCAGTATCGGTGTAAGGTGACCAGATGTAACCAAAGTCAACATATGTATATTAAAGCTGACCAGAGGTAACCAAATTAAATATATATGAACGGTAACCAGAACATCAGTTTAAGGTAACCAGAGGTAACAATAGTCAATATATGTGTAAGTAAGGTGACTAGAGGTAACAAAAAACAATCTTTGTTGGGTTAACATCGGTAACCAAAGTCAACATATGTGTAATTATGGTGAACAAAGTCAATATCTGTCTAAAGAGAACGAAGGGAACCAAAGTCAACATTTATATATTTAACATATGTGTAAGGTTACCAGAGGTAACCATATTGATAACTTGTGTAATGTAATGAGAAAATCATTGTCAGGTGACCAGAGGTAACCATAGTCAATATCTGTGTATTGTGATCAGAGGTAAAGACACAATTATCTGTGCTAGGTGATATTGGGTAACTAAAGTTAACATCTGTGTAAGTTAGCTGACCAGAGGTTACCACAGTCAATATCTGTCTAAAAAGAACCAGAACAACATTGTAAGATGACCAAGGGTAAACATAGTCAATATCTGTGAAAGGTGACCAGAGGTAACCAAAGTGAATATCTGTGTAAGATGACAAGAAGTAACCAAAGTGAATATATGTGTAAGATGACAAGAGGTAACCAAAGTCAATATATGTGTTAAGTGACCAGAGCATCATTATAAGGTGACCAGAGGTAAACATAGTCAATATATGTACAAGGTGACCAGAGTTAACCAAATTGAATATATGTGTAAGGTGACTAGAACATCAGTGTAAGGTGACCAAAGGTAACCAAATAAAGTATATGTGTTAGGTGACCACAGGTAACTAAATTAAAGATATGTGTAAAGTGATCAGATGTTATTAAATTAAAGATATGTGTAAAGTGATCAGAACATCAGTACAAGATTACCAAAGGTTAACATAGTCAATATATCTGTAAGTTGACTAGAGGTACCCAAAGTCAATATCTGTGTAATTTGACCAGAACATTAGTGTTAGGCGACCAGAGGCAACCTACTGTGACCTATATGTATAAGGTGACCAGAGGTAACTAGTTTAAAGATATGTGTAAAGTGATAAGAACATCAGTGCAAGATGACCAGAGGTTACCATATTCAATATCACTGTAAGTTGACTAGAGGTAACCAACGTCAATATCTGAGTTAGGTGATCATGATGAACGATTGACAGTATCCGTTTTAGGGGACCAGAGGTGGCCAAAATCAATATCTGTGTAAGGTGACCAGAGGTAACCAAAGTCAACATATGTATAAGGTGACCATAGGTAACCAAAATCCATTTCGCTTCTTTTTTTATATATATATTTTTTAATTTTTTGACACTGTCATTACAATGTCTATTATATAGATATAAGAAGATGTGGTATGAGTGCCAATGAGACAACTCTGCATCCAAGTAAAAATTTATAAAAGTAAACCACTATAGGTCACAGTATTAACATAGTTTAATCATAAACATTAACGAAAACTCATATTCATATAGTATATGCCAACAATAATAAGCTGTATCATCCTGTAAGAACCGATCGTAGCTTACTTTCAACCGGAAATAATGCACTATTTTTAGTCGTGTAGAGACATATTTTTAACCATAACTGTTAGGGTAACCTGTGGACCCCTTTCAGCGTAACTATTATCGTTGTGCATGTAGTTTCCAGTCTTTCATAGAAAACAGTTGTGTTTATTTCTAATCAATTTTTAATCATTGTTTGTCTTATTGGTTTTTACAACCTCTTTATTCGCTTTTGAAAGCTAATAAAATTCCTGAAAACTAGACAGAACATCCATTATGTGATATCAAAAAGTAACCTGCCAAAAATAGTACGTTATATTACTCCTGTTTGCTCCAGATGGAATATATACATAAGAGTGAACTGTTTTCCAAACAAAACATAATTCTTGTGTTCATCCTAATGAAAGAAAACATTGTCAAATGTGTCTTTTTAATTACATTACTGAATATAGATATAAAAATAAGGAGATGTAGTTTAATTGCCAAAAAGGCAACTATCCATCAAATTTTAAATGAAGCGGATGTAAACATGGTTAACAATGCTAAGTAACCATATTATAAATTATAGATGATCACTTAGTGTATGCTGCTGTTTAAGATTGATGAAAAATTAATTACTTCAAATATCTGTAAAAGATGTTTGACCGTCGGATATAGTATTCAAGATGCAACATAATCATTACAAATGTGCATCATGGCCAATTTGTATTACCCCGTCAGATTCATCCTTATACTTCAGTGGAAACAGTATTATTTGCTTTTAGGTTATGAATCAATAGAAATTTCAGAAAACAGAATTAATTGATTTGCATTTAGTTTTTACAATCTCTATTTAAAAAAAGATATCAAACACTTTGTGTTAGTTTTAACCAATATCTTCAAATCCCAGTTTGAAAGAATTGAATCTAGCAATAATATCAAGCTTATCACTAAGTTTGTACTAATCACGAGCAATAGGACGGGTTCCAAATATTGAGTAGGATCTGTTTACCCCAGGAATACATGAAATCACCCCTGGTTTTAGAAAAGGTTCGTTGCTACGTCCTTAGTTTTCAATGATGAGTTTTGTGGACTGCTGTTTGTCTTTTTGTTGTTTTTCGTGTTTTGCCATGGTGGTGACGGTTTTTTACGTTCTTTATGCCTGATGTTTGTTAACGATTCATAATTGTCCCTCGTTATCATCTAGCTTTTTATCAAAATTAGTCCAATTTCATAGTGGAAATCAAATTGTGTACTTACCTGTTAATAGAATCATCATTACACACACATTTATCAACATGATCAACATTTCTCTACAATATGATTATTCACAACAAAATTATAACAAAATTGCTTTACATTTGATTTATTCCACACCATTTAATCTAAATTGTTTACATTTGATATCGCTTATTCATCAATGTTGTCCTTTACGAAACAAGGAAGTAGAGAATACAACATGATTTAAAATAATAGATAAATATTTGAACTGCGGTGGTATTTTGTCATATAATGCTTAGTGTGTATAAAATGTACATTTAAATCTACATCAAAAGTTTATATACGTAATACAACTGTCTTATCGGGAAGCAAAACAACAAATAAAAGTTTAATCCATAACAACATGATTATTATATCGTGTTTATAACTATCCTTCTTGTGACGGAGTTAAAGCTGAAGGCAACATTACTGTTTGACAATTTAATCAATTTAGATATAAGTGTTTATAGTAGCTTTTCTAGAATTGAAATAAAAATGTCCATGCAATTCCCGCTGTTTTCAACTATTAAAAATGGGGACGGTAACATTTTAACTTTTAGATTTTCAATTTAATATTGAACCCAGGCTGTGTCTTTATATCAATCTTGGAGTATCATAATTATATGAGGAACGGAAGCCAAAAGTACAAAACATATATATATATCTATTTATTTGTTCCAGCAATGTCCCTTTTAATCTATATACTACAATTTTTCACAGATATATATGTCATTGTATAGCAACAAAATATTTCATATAAAACGTAACAAAAATTTGTAGGACATAGTGTTAAACATTTGTTAAGCTTTCTTATCAATAAAAGATTTATAGGTGTAATACTATTGGTGAAATAATGTCCTTGTAGAATATATTTCGCATTCCCAAGCTCGTGCATTATAAAAATCTACTCGGGGCAATATTAACCAATATTCAAATTAAGGCGTTTCAAAATTTAATCTTATCATCTAAAACATTCATGTTGTGAACAAACTGGTATACAACTATTTCTGTATCTGTTATCTACCGCACAAGGAAATAAACGATTATATTTATGACATTGCAGAATATCAGGGTTATTGTGAAACGTAATGGATCGATGCGTTTCGGTGGTTAAATTATATCGAATAAACGTGCATATATTTTGATTTGTGTCTTCTTTGCGGAATTACTTCTTTCATCTAAAAAATGTCTCTATAGTAAAATCAAATAAGATAAACTGAATAGGGGATATCCAATTATTTTTCCTGCAATATACATGCCTATTTTGAATGAATGGACATTTAAATTATGTTTAATCACATATTTTAAGGTTAAGGTGACACTCCAAACTGGTTTATTTATCAATTCTGTTTTACAAAGATAAGTTATTTGTATTGTCTTATTCAACCAATCAATTTAATACATATCAAGTATACCTTGTTGTGGTCGATTATGTAATAGTTAAAGTTCAATAATGAATTATTGTCGGTTGTATACAAATAAGGAGATTTGATATGATTGCCAATGAGAAAAATAATCCAACATAGTCCAAATGACGCGAACTTAACCAATTGAACATAAAGCCTTCAAAATTGATTAAAACCCCTACCGTATGATCAGCGGTAAAAAACCCTTTAGTGACAAAATGTGAATAATTCAAACAAGAAAACTTTAACTTATTATTTAAATATTACTGACATACAAACAGTCGAAAATATTAGAAAATTAAAAGGAAAAATAATTTGCATGAACTTGAATACCCTAATATGAACGAGTCTAAATTGGATTAGGATTATATGATAGATAAACAGTCCTCATATTGATATATACATAACAGTAATCTAATTGCATCGACCAATTAGATCGCCGTAACATGAATCAAATATTAACTTATTGCAACTGTTTAAAATTTAAATAAATACCAATGACCTGATTAACCAAAGTAAGAGTCGACGTTATATTGTGATCATGACCTTTTCAATTGATATTTTCAACGTTAGAATTAGTTAATCAAAATTCTATGAAGGCCTTAGTAACTTACTAAACATTATCCTTAAAAAGCTTGTTAGACAACTTGTAATCAATCATACCTAGAAGGATAGATTTCTCATAATAGTATATTCAGAAATTATTGCGAGGCTTTTATTCAGGCGAATGTGACTGGATGAGTATCGCAATATTAGAACTGGTACATAGTTCTGTTTGCTGTTTTTTCGTAGATCGCAATAATTAAGGTTTCATGTTTTTTTAATTCTTCGAAAAGCGCAATAATAATACACACAATTTTTGAACAGTATATACCATTATATAAAAAATAGAAGATGGGGTATAATTGCCAATGAGAGACCAAATGACATAGAAGTTAACAGCTATAGGTCACCGTACGGTCTTCAACAATGAGCAAAACCCATACTACATAGTCACTTATAAAAGGCCACGGAATGACAAATGTAAAACAGTTCAAACGAGAAAAACTAACGGCTTGATTTATGTACAAAATAATGAACGAAAACCAAATATGATAAACAACAAAAAAGACAACCACTGAATTACAGGCTCCTGAATAGGGACAGGCACATACAGAATGTGGCGGGGTTAAATTAGTGTGAAAGCGTCAACCCACCATCTAACCTAGGACAGTGGTGTAACAGTACAACATAAGAACAAACTATAAAAATCACTTGAAAAGGGCTTAACTCATCAGATCGGTACGAAGCAGAAATACATCTAACAATAAGTAGACCGGACGTGGCAGGGTACTTATACATCCCAAGAACAAAAAAGACACTTAGTACAGATCTGAGAGTACTCGCATATTATGTGACATGCGAAATTAATGCAAAATAATCACTGATCATTACGGTGTTCACTATCCATTCTAATTGATTTAAAAATCTGGTTTTATCCTTATTTTATTTTTTATTTTTTTCAACTAAAAACCTTCTGAAGTCAATAATTTAAATCGTATTAAAACACCTTAAATATATCAGTTATAGTTTCAGGTTATTGAGGACTGAATGAATCTCAAAACGTGCATAGGCGAGATATTTTTGCAAGATTGGTCATTCGTCAGACAAAGGATAATATGTAACTGGACGATATATTAGATTTTAGTAAATATTGTATCGATTTATATTAGAATTCGTTGAACTACTAAAACACCTTAATATCAAAAAAATGATGTCGTTTGTAGTAATCACGTTGATATAGGTTTCGATGTTTTCAATTGTTTTCAATTGTTTTGGCCTTGTGTGCATCACTAAAGAGACTATAATTGCCGAAATACAGTAAAACTTCACATTTTTTTTGTAATGAACCTTTCGGTCTTGAACCTGTCTGTCTCGGTATGATGTATGCGTTTGAATAGAGTTTTTACAAGTTGTAATAAAACTAACTAGTTTTGAAACTGAGTTTGATACGTCATTCTATAGTTTGTGTTTCTTATTTTGCATTCCTTAAAAGAGATGCTGACTAGGATGAGTTTTGACACAAGGAGACGACATGGTAAATTTTAAATCATCCCTTTACATTGTCGACAGTCTCAGATGACCACAAAATGATATGTTTAATTTTTTCGAGGTTACAATCCAATTCATCTCGATATTGATTGTGATATCATCGAATTTAAACTGTCAAGAATAACACGAAGGCTGACACAAACGAGATATGTTGTAAAGCCTAGAAATTATAAGAATATTTGCATATTAATAGTGATTTAAAAAATCAAGTTAAAATTTGATTTTTTTGTTAATCTTTTTGTTTGAATCAAAATATGTTCGATACATTTAAACTTATTAGACAGTAAACATGGAAAGTTTAAATTTGAGCGTATTAAACAAGTAAGTCCTTATATTGCACATCGATATGAATCATTTGTCTAATGCTTCGGAAACAAAGTTATTCACTCCCAACGTGAACGTGACTTCCTTCTCTGTCATTTGAATGAATGAAGTAAGAAATAGAATCGACTTCAACATTAATATTTGTTTTTCAATTTATAAGATTTTCTGATGTTTATTTTTGAATTAAAAGATACCGAAATATAAAAGGACGCCTATAATACTTTCTCCGTTATTACGAAATCAAAACAAGATTTGACCTATGTCAAACTTTATGCAGGAAAAAATAAACACACCTCTTTCCAGGAAATGGAGGAATTGCATGCTAATGTTCTACAGATACTAAGTAAATGTAGCTTTGTTATTATTAAACCATAAAGTTAAAAATAAAAAAAAGGAAACCATAAATTCTTTTTAAATTGTCGATAGCGAAAGTTTTATTTTTTAACCTTATACAGGTTTTTCAGTTGTATCTTGACGATGAATAACTTTCGTTGCCACAGTATAATGTAAAACAGCATCTTTGTGTTCCTCTAAACTTAATGCTCATATCTTATTAGAGTTTTTGTTTTGCTGCAACCAACATGTTAATTTAGAGACTTTGAATACTGACACAGTAAATTCGCACAAAAGAAATAGTCAATTACTAAAATGTTGATAATAATGTTGGACCAGTGCAGATATTAAACTTTATCTCGATTTCTTTTATATTTTCACTCATGGCAGAAAGCAATTGAAATCATCTTTAAAGGGGCCTTAGCCGTCAAATCCATGCTCACTAATATGACCCAAGTTCTTTTATTTAATTTAAAACATACTAAAACGAATATCCAAGTTACGAAAAGTCAAAAAAGAACTTACAATGTATAAGGTCTCTAAAATGTATCAGCATATCGTGCGTATTTAAAACCAGACGCCATCTAATTATTCATCAAGATGACCTACGAAGACTACCGACGGGCATATAGTCCAATCGAAACATATGTATAATTCTAAATAGATAGCGAGCACAAGCGACGGATTTGTCTTTGTCTGTTTGATTTCGTATTATAAGTTAAAAAAAATATGTAAATCATCGATTTATCTGTATAAGAAAGATTTTTTGTGGGCCGGACCAGTCAACGAAATGGTTATTCCTGATGACTCCCTGGTTTACGTTTCAACGTTGACATTTCTTTCTTTTTAATGAATGAGCCACATTATTAACTCATGCGCACCCATCTCCTCTAAAGGTCAAATTCAAATGTTGTATGCATACGGATTCAAATGAGTTGAATATTTGACTTGCACCAGTGACATTTTTTGTAGTTATTTTGACAAAATTGAACCAAACAAACTGCTAATAGAGACATGTTATTTCTTTATTCTGCTTTTATAAATTATTGAAACAAAGGAAAAATTCATAAATTATTTTTGTTTTGTGTCGAATTCCTAGTAAATGCCCCTGTAACAATTTACAAATGTCAACAACATAGATTACTCTTATACTAATGATGACATATAAATCGTTTGTACCATTCCTTAAAGTGCCCGTATTTCAATAATAAATTGAAATACCAAAGGACCAAAAAATATGAAGATAGTGATCGGGTTGGTTATATCAAATTCCTTTCTAAAAATTAATAAAAAAAAAACATAGTATTAGAACTTATGATCTACGAAAATAAAAGTTCCAGCGTCTCTAGTATTGTAGATTATAAGTAGTGATAATTATTAAATCTAACTAAATATTTATCATTGCCTACTGTCAGTTAAAAAGGTAAAATTCATTGTTTATTTGTTTATTTCTTCTTTTCTTAAAACATATTTTGTACATTAATTAGTTTTAAACTTAATTCAAACGCTTGAAGCAAAGGATCTCTGCAAGGTTTTTTGATACATTTTTTAAAGCATCTAGACAATGTGGAGAAAACAAAACTCATAAAAAAATAACAAGTTTAACATTAAATTCACCAAATGAATGTTTTCACTTCGCAAGTCGCATTGATGATTCTAGAATTAAAGCGTTTGGAAAGCCAAATAATAATGACGCTGAACAGCATTGAAATCACAAAAAATCACTAAAGGTGTGCAAAATCTGGGTAAGGCCATCTTTACCTGGTGGTAGACTCCTTTTGTATTTTTAGTGATTATAACGTTTCGTGATCAGTAAATATACAGAAAATAACCGTATCAAGTATATTCCATGGCATCACAAAAGTACTGGATACTACACTGGTAATGTCAACAGAAAAAAAAATAACACTGTATGTTTGTATATATAAAAGAGAGACGAAAGATACCAGAGGGACAGTCAAACTCATAGATCGAAAACAAACTGACAACGCCATGGCCAAAAATAAAAAGACAAACAGACAAATAATAGTACAGATGACACAACATAGAAAACTAAAGACTAAGCAACACGAACCCCACCAAAAACTTGGGGTGATCTCAGGTGCTCCGGAAGGGTAAGCAGATCCTGCTCCACATGTGGCACCCGTCGTGTTGCTTTTATTATTACAAATCCGGTAAATAGTCTAATTCGGTAGGTCACGTTCGTGAAAAGGGAAGTATATATAAGTTTTTTAATCGGTTTTTCATTTCATTGATATTGCTAAATTACGAATTTTTAATGTTAAATATTTTTATGAACATATAAGAAAACTATGTCAAAACAACGAATTAAATCACCATGAAATTATTTTTCTTAATTCAGGAAAACTGGTACCCGTTAGAATTGATGAAAACACAATATTTATAAACTGTATGTCGAATTGACTGTCTGTGCGTAAGGACGGACGGGCAAAGGTAACACTTAATGCGCCCTTCCCCTATGCGTTTATCTATAACTACACCGAACGGCTTATTTATAAGATGAACAAAAATCACTAATCTATATAGAATAATCACTGTCAAGTTTTATCAAACTGTTACTGTATTGCATGTAGCAAGGAATAACTGAATTTTTATTGAGTTTGAAATGTCGTTTTTTAAAACAAACACAAATATCCCGCCCGCTCATTTCTTTAGCAGTGTGTATGTAATATATCTTCATCAAACAACCAATCCCCCATTTGTGAAGAGTTAGTTCTAATTCTTTCAGCTAAGATCTTTAATTTATTTTAAATGTTCGTCGACCCTTTTTACTTCGCATAAATATTTAGAATACACATATTAATATAGCAATAGTCTTTTAAACTATTTAAAACAAAGTTCATTTATTTGTAATGGCAACATTAATTATAAATAATTCAATTAATCAATGCATGTACAGTATACATTATCATTTGCGTTGTCGTTCATTTTTAAATTATCGTAAGGTCCTTTTTCCTCGTATAGTGTAGGTTTCCTACCAAAACAAATCATACATCTGTACTCTAATAATAATTGTTTGAACAGTTGAAGTTATTGTGTAGTTTACGTTCATGGTGAAATTAACATTCAATACAGCACGAAAAAATATAAATCTACGACTATCGGATGTTTAAGTAAATGAATAATTTTACCAAAAGTCTATAACTTTATGAAAACAAAGTATTACCTATCAAAAAATTACTAGTTAACATATATCAGAAATATCGACTCGGTTTATTATCAAATATGTCTTTTAAATTTCTAAGTACATCCATTTTTGTGAATTATAGATAAAAATATTATACATATATATAAAAGCTAGTTCTTTCAAATAAAGTTTTATATATCTTCGTAGGATTTCAGTTTGAAAATTGTAAACAATATTAAAAGGTATGTATTAGTGAGAATAATAATACCTGAGTTTACGAACGACCAAAATTATGCCAAAACATATCAGGTTTGAGCCTACAATTCCTCCAATGACAGCTCCTAGAGTAAGATAGAAAAATTATGCAGAATGGATTAACGAGCATATATATTTCCGTCGTAATCCCTGAATTCCAATATAATCGTTTGATGTTTTGATTTGAAACTGTTCATTTCTAATGAAGATTGATCCAGGATATATAAAGGGGCATACTAAATATTTGTAATTGTTTGCTTATCAAAAACCAAATTCCGCTAACAATTCTGCACAGTTATGTTACTCAAACTTAATTCTACAATAATGGTACTATAATTATAATTATAATTTTTTATATATTTTAAATCGTCAAAATAGGAGATATAAAACTCTGTCAACTATGTATTTTTCACGGTACCATGTTATCAACAAACGAACATGTAAACTGTTATATTTACTTCATGTTACATTATAAGTACGCAGAATATATTTAATGAAGACTTCGCAGTAGGACAATGCTATGACCCAGTTTTTTTTTTTGTTTTTTTTTATTTTGTCAAATTCCTAGTCTCCTATTTAATCACACAGACAAACAGAGCAGAAAATGATGTATGTTTCAGAAAATATTTCACATTCCAATTCTGATATAAAAACTAAAAACTTGTCGACTTAAATTATTTCTTGGTTTCAGCTAGACAAAACTATCCAACACAAAATTTTAAAAATCTGCAAAGGGTGATTCTTTTAACATGTTTAACATGACTAAAAACGCAACAAATCTATAAAGTGTTATTTTCATATGATTATTGTTATAGTTAGAAGCCAATATTGACCATGAACACAGATACCAGGTGGACATTACTGTCTCGTCAATAGCTATTTTGATTTGAATTGGTATCTATGTTTAATGGCCAAGAAAATATATAGATAGATTGATCGTTACCAATGAGAGTAGTAACTGTAAACCCCTGATGACATTCGAATGGTTTTCCGCTGAACGTTGTTCCTACAAAACATACCAGAATGATATTGTACTTATAATTTAATTATTTATTGAAAGTTGAAACAAATAAATCAATTAATAAATTAGCTTCAAACATTCCCATGTTTCAACTTTTCACTAAATTACTTCCGTATATGTATCTATAATGTATGTGAAGTAAAGATATTGATAAGATACACCACTTGAATTGTATAACGCCGCCAGTCAAACGGACAAGTTCTTGACATCACAAGCGAGTAGTATAGAAACGCATAACAGACAGTTGCAAGTAAGGAACATAATATAATGGACATCAAGGCTTACAGAAATATTTAACTATTTAAAACAGCAAAGTAAATACGGTAAACATTAAAAGTCGTGTAAATCTGATGTTAATTAAGTGGCATTTTACGTACTTTTATTTCATATATTAATTCATTGTTCGCTACTCCTTTTATTTATTTCACATAACGGTTGGTGACTAGATATTGAATGGGAAACAATACACTTAATAACTATCAGAAAATATTAAATATTATAATAATTTAAAGTTTCCACATCATATTCTAGTATTCAACAATCATGTACAACTTTAAGATAACAAAATGAATTGTCATTTTGAGGAGTTTGAAGAGTTTTTTGAACCAACAACGTGTATGGTCTGTTCCTTGTTTTCTTGACAATGTCAAACTTTACGCAAGGATTGTAATATCAGTTTCTGAAAATGGAAAATATTGGTAAAACATACAAAATAAGGAGGAGATTTAATCCTTAGTTTTGTTTATTCTTTAATAATGCTATTTTCTCTTAGCTTTGTTTGCAATATTTAACAAGTATAAAGAAATATAGTTACGAAACATCTGATTTACATATTAGTAATTAAAATAAAAGATAATGTGGAAATTTCCTTTGTTGTCATAATATATTTCACTTAATAATCATAGTCTCATTTAAAAGCAAAACTTTATTCTTTTCGCAAAACATGTAGGAAAAATGTTTTAAAATATTCCTGGACTGTTTTTTATTCTGAAAACTTTCATTGTGTTATACGTTGCAACAGATCACCCCGGTTTTTGATGGGGTTCGTATTGTTGTTCAATTTTTAATTTTCTATGTTGGGTATTGTGTACTATTGTTTTTCTTTTGGTTTTGTTTTTTTTTTTTTACCATTACGTTGTCAGTTTATTTTCGACTTCTGATTTATAATGTCCCTTTGGTGTCTTTCGCCTCTCTTTTATCCTCTATAATCAAAGTACATGCTTACAATGCAACAATAAAATTATGTGAAACTTACGTAAGCAAACCTTGTGCTTAATTACAAATGGAATTTCATGAGTTTTCAAAACCTGCATAATTCAGTAATTATATTCCGCTCCTCTACGTTACTATATTTACGTTTGAATGCATAGACAATGAAAATATTCGCTCATCAATCGTTATTGATAATCTTGGGATTTATCTCTCTTTGTAACGTTAACCTCGCCAATCAAAATCAGGTTTCGCAACGCTTTTTTATATTTTAAAGAATTCACGCTCTCGCAAGTAGAAAGGATCGATTATGGAGAGGGACTGAATTAGTCGGGTTAACGTTTTATAGAATGTATTTGTAATAAGTGTCAGACAAACCTTCCACTAACGTTGTCTCGGTGTTTTGCTAATTTTCTGTTACCTTTTTTTATGTCATTTCTGATGAAAACATCGTTGTGTTATTTATTTGAGCTGTTATTTGATTTCCTAATAAAATACTATTTGAAAGAAAAAAATCAAATTTATTGGTATATATTATCACCGAAATTTTACATGCAAGGAAAACCTAGACTGATGCAAAAAAGTTATGAACTGCGTACCATTGCTGAACAAATGCGTTTACACCCTGTAAAAGGTCCGGGTCGTGTTTCTCAATATATAGGTTCATGCGTAGTGTTTTGTTGACTGTTAATTTTTCCTTGTTGTTTTTCCTTTCGATCATGATGTTGTCTGATTTTTTGGAATTTTGGTTTTTTATTTCCCCTTAGAAGCTTTCCCTTTTTTTTTTTAGATCTGTGATAGTATTTTCTAAATAACAATATAATTGAAATGTAGATGGAAATTGTTTTCAAATTCCAATTAAAAATAAGACTCTTTAAATTGATTATCTGAATTTAAGGATCTTATAAGCCTGATATCTTTTAGGAGGTTTTACAAATTTTAAGAACTATTCTTTAATAATGTACTTGGAAATATAGTGAATAAAGTATTTGTACAGTAAAAGAATTAATGAAATATTATTGAATATGTCTTGATACGATAAAGATAGAGTCATTATTTAATAATTCAATCTGATAATTCAATCAGAATAAGATCATTAGGTATATGTGCATATTTGTATTTCAAGTAGGTGAAAACATAGCAAAACCGCTAGACATCGATGATTCTAGTCTTCTCACATATTGAAGACCCCGTATGCTACTTGTTTTCTCATAACTCTGACCAAAGAGCCAGAACATACCAAAAGATTCATTTAAAAACTATAAGTCAAGAAAAACAGACAACGTCATGATGAAAAAAACGAGAAAGACAAAACACTTAATAGATTGAGAATTAAGATTTATCAACACAAACCCAACTACATACAGTCAGGCAATTAAATCCGGTTATCAAAAACATCAGCTGTTCTTGCTTTATTGGTAACATCCGTCGTGATACTCTTTTTGAAAGACACTGACAAGCCTTATCGGAGATACACGTCATGCAATACCGTGTTTGTAATGTAGCTTGTCTAACGATAATACAACACCACATTCCTAACCATCGTTTATGTTAACTCTAAATCTTGAACGGATTTGAATGTTTAAAGTTAAAATATTGCGTCAAATAAAAGACAACACTGTTACCTTAAACGAAATTGCATACCTTGAACAGTAGAATTACACAACACATAATATTTACAACTACTGCAAAACCGACACGATCTCCTTTAAACTAAAAGATAACTCAGGATTTCCGGAATCCATGCTTTACTAGTGATACCCGTCACATAATTGCAAGTAAAACTTCGCATTCGGTAATGTCACCATCGAGAAAATAAAGGCTGGATTGTGGCTAGACGAAAAATGCATATCAGTTGACTTATGTGACAACGATAATCGATAGCAGTCAACCATATCATGATGTCGTACGTAAAACTTAAATTCACATATCATAATAAACAAACATTTGACAGATGAAACAACAATAAATCCATTTTCTGTTCTTTGGTCGGGTTGTTGTCTCTTTGACACATTCCCAATTTCCATTCTCAATTTTAACTTTTGACATTTCATCGTCTTGTTAAACAGTATATAGTAATGCATTATGATTATTGGAACTTTAAATCGTTAACTTTAAGACATGTGTAGCACTTTCCTACGTTGCATTTCACGCAAAACAATGAAAAACAATTCAAAGAGCAATTATGTTCGATATTTAATGACTTTCTGTTTTTCTGTACTATTTAACGCATAAAACACTGGAATTATATTGGAAACATAAGAACATTACTTCTGAAATACACTCTATTCAAGATTTATTTGAATAGCAAGATATACACTTTTGTGATGACGTCCTGTCACTCAATAACCCGCATACTAGTGAGTGATTGTATTTCACATATCCCAGACTTCAAACTAGAATATATGACATGATGTTTCCAGCTTTCCAATCTTCATTTTCCCATTTCTCAGCAGTAACATATTATCTGCCCAATCGTATGGCGTTTATGTATTTCATTTGATACGTTACGCGCGAGCGTCTTCGAATTATACGGATTTTTAAGTTTCAGGGGTGATCTCCCATACATGTCCAAGACGAATCCAATGTCGATATCCACAATGTCGACACGATATCGATTAACTTGTACACTCATGGCATTACCAGATGTCAATTTTGATGACGACACCAATGACAAAACCTGGTGTCGATTTTGTCGATATCGATATTATCGAATCGAAGTCGCCTCCATATCCAAGTTGACTTAAGATAATGAAATACAAATATGACATATCAAGCTGATTAAATCTTGACCGAATATAAAGATTGACATAGGGTGAATTAATTTATTTTTTAAAAAGACAATCAAGTGGTTATCTCTCCAAATTACTGTTTCCTTTAAAAACAAATTAATGTTTTCTTTATAAAAAAATAATTTTATTTGGTTGTTATTTGACATTGTTATTTAGGTGATAGCTAAGTGAAATATGGTAACATTCAAAGATCGAAAAAATGCCGATACAGTACAAACATGATTTTCTATGTAAAATTTAAATCCATGGGATGTAAACTGCATGGTTTCCATTTCAAACAGAGAAAACATGGTTTATTTATTGGTTCAAATTATATTTTAACTGAATTTGAATAGTTTTAAGTAATCTTAGATCGGTACTTATTGATTTTGTCTGTGTGTTGTTGTTCTTCGTGCCGATCTGATAAGTCAAACCTTTTCCAACTGTTTTTTTACATTTTGTATTTATGTTTTGATTCTACTCTACCGTCTTAGGTCAAAAGAAAGAGTTTAGCGCTTATAAAAATGTTTAACCCCCGCCAATTCCTAGAATGAATCTACTCTAGAGCTCTTTGGTTCAGTGGTTGTCGTCGGTTGCTGTCAGTCATATTTGATTTTGTTTGTCATTTATACATAAATCAGAATGTTTGTTTTCCCATTCGACGGTGCGGTGACCTATAGTTCTTTACATTCTCATCCTTTTTGTGTCTGGTGGTTTCTTGTATCATTGGAAATCGTAAAACATCTTCTTATCTAAATATTTGATTAAGGTAATTGATCTGGAATTGATATCGTCGACATCTTAAACAGACAAACCAGGAGAAACTAAATTGTCTATATAGATAACTGTTGCAGATAGATATTTGGAACGTAATTTGTCGATATCGACATATTAAAACAGACGAACTAGGAGAAATATTATTGGTTATATACATAACTGTAGCAGATAGACATTTGGAACATAATTTGTCGATATCGACTCCATGTCTTCGATATCGTCGATATCGACATATTAAAAAAGACGAACCAGGAGAAACTAAAATATCTATATAGATAACTGTAGAAGAGATCTTTGTAACCTAATTTGTCGATATCGACATCTTAAACAGACAAACCAGGAGAAACTAAATTGTCCATATATATAACTGTAACAGATAGACATTTGTATCATAAATTGTCGATGTCGTCGATATCGAAACTACATCGTGTCTTTGACATACTTCTGTTCCGAAAATACTGATTCAACAGATTGGTTTACCAATACAATATAATTGTGTCTCAACATACTAGCGACATTGTTTTGCATTTCTAGATCTTTACATACCAGAACAGTCGTCTTATCTGTTATTTCACCGAGTGCTCTTTATTCCGGATTATGACATTTATACTGAGTGCGCATGGCCGCTGATGCATGCAAAGCAGAAAACACTTTTTAAAACATGTCTCGTTCTTTTATGTTATTCCCTCAGTTTTTGTTTCTTATCTTGATTTGCCTTCTGAATTCATTGTAAAGGAAATGAGAAAACTTTGAACGACAATTTCGTTTTATTTTGATTTTTATATTATTAATGAATTTGTGAGATTTTAACAACAGTAGACTCCTGTTGCAAATAACTCATCCTTACTCATACGAAAGGATTGACACATTTGAGAAAAAGGGCTATAGAAATATATAAAGTTAGGCTATCAGATCTAGAATCAAGATGATATGCGCAATAGAAACTTTATACAAAATAAACAAACTTGACCACTACGTAAACACTAATTTAATAGAAAGTGTGAGAACGTAAAAAAACGAAGTCTTTATAACAAATGAAGAAATAAGGAGCGATGGACTTTTGGTGTATAACGACAAACAGTGACTGTAATTGTCGTTTTCCATTTTGATTGCCATGTATGTTTGACATTGGCCTTGATTGTTTTTATGAAACACAAAGGTTGCAAAAACACAAGTACTACAGAAATTGTTTCACTTTTATAGCTTTTTATTATCAAATAAATATAAAGCACAGCCATGCCAATAAAATCATCTAGCTACAACATGTTAATGTGAAAAGAATTTCCATTAGAGTAAGACTCAAAGGTCAATTTTTTTCAACCAGCAAAGTTCCGTTTAAAATGAATCTTGATTTTCCGATCTTTTAGTCATGATCTAACAGTAATATTATTCAATGCTTTAAAATCTCTCTAATGTTATTGGTTATACAGTGTGCTTGTTATCAAATACGATATATTCGGGGTCAGTAAATATCATATGTGACGAGAGCGAGCGAAACTGGAGTCCGATATGAACTTTACAGACCACATATAGATCGTATTAGGTTACTAGCATACTGTGTAATAAATTTATCTTACCGACTTTCTTAATATGCGGAATATAAAGACGTATTTGTTAACAAAAATTAAAAAAAAATGTTTTTCGTTTGTTGTTGAAGTTATTAATATAAGTTATTTTAGCCATATTTGGTGTCTGGTGAACTATTACAGTGATCAAGTCTTCGGTTTTAAGAATATGCTTACACTGGTGTACATGTACACAAAAACAAATGCAATTAATAGCAATTTAATATCAAAGAGCTACTACTAACTGTGTATTCAAAATAAACCACGCCCACTGAATGTGCATTTAAAATAAAACTTGCACACTGACCACATAATGCGTATACATGTACCCACGTCTTCGTTTTTAACCAAGTACAATCCAAGAAGGTTGAGTGAGTTAAGATAAAGTTGAATTCATTTAGCAGTATCTATTGTTGGATTGCAATAAATTGTCAATATTTAGTAAACTATATAGTTGATATTTTTGGAAACATGCAACGAGATATATTTGAGTAAGGTGTTTTTTCCCTCGTGACAGTAAATGATAAAACATTATACTATGACATTTACATGTAATATGTATTATCAACCATAGAGCTGTTGATCATGACCTAGGATTATAAATATATTTGACATAAAACATATTGTTATAATCTGATAGAATAAAACGTCTTCCTTTAGAGAAATATAATTCATACAATGTTTTATGACATATTTACAAATTTCTCCCAAAAAAACATTAGATAGATATGTGCAACAGTTTTTTTCATTGTAGAAACGGTAGTGGATACGTCTTTCGTGGCAAATCGGATTCAAACATTGTAACCAATACTGCATGCTTAAAGCGAGGGGTCTTTGGTAGGGTTTAAATAACTTTGAGATTGCTTTCTTCCCTAATTTTCATCTATGACAATGTGCATTTTACCCGTTAAGTTTCAAAATTACGCATTGTTTTAATGATTTTTTTCTCAAAGTAATTCCTTACAGCACGATAAGCTGATGACACTTCTTGAAATGAAACTTTATGACGACCAGTAAACTAGTAAACAAAATTTATTACTGTTTATTGTTTATTGGTTTCTTTAAGAATACAAATAATACAATACTGGATTTTTCAATGTCGATTTCTTCTCTAAAAATATTCGTCCATGCCCTCACTCCATGAACCAATGACGAATTTATCCCACAAAACGATGGTGGTAAAAGAAGTCTGTTTGTTTGCCAACAATAATTTCTGCTGTCGTTATAATTATATCCCCTTGGACTGTTCATTGAAAGGTTCTACAAAGAATCAACAAAACTGTGAGTAGGAAAATAAATAGTTAAAATTAATTAAGATTTAACTAACTTTTAAAGGCAAACATATTGTACATTTGTATCTCTGTTTTTGTTTAACATGTACTTTTTTCATGTATCTAATAAAAGATCTGTGTGTCTGTGTAGAAAATTTTTAACAACAAAATAGTTGTAAGCTTTTATCGATAAGTATATGCACCAATCGCTTAACAAATGTTTAACATTTAATTATTGAAAATTCAATAGAGATGTCCGGACTTGCGACGTAACTTGTTCTATATTTCAATAGTTTACATAAATGTATTTGTAAAGTGAATGTATTCATCAATTGGCATTATTTGTGGTATACAGGATAATTTATCGTGTTTCATCACCTTATAGCAAAATGCATTAGGCGTCCAATTTATACATAAAGCATAAGCGTAAATCAAGTGTATCGTATGTCGCAAGTCCAGACAAACGTCTCTAATAGTGAAGTGCGGACTTTATAATCATTAACCTTGCATTTGTAATAGACGACAGATCATTTGATGTAATTTTTGTTCAGATTTATTTCGTAAATAGGATATATAAGATTTTAGTCATATACTAATGTCTTTACTAATGATACAATTTTATAAGAAAAAGCATGAGTTATAATAAATGTATGGACATATCTAACAAGTGTCTATTAAATACAATACTGAGGTGTTGGAGAAGTCACATATTGTGTATTTTATCATGCATAAAACACTATGATAACATATTACCTTCACTACAATATGCAAAATTCGTCAAGAGTAGACATGAACACGATACTCCAGACGGGTTTGTTGATATATATATTAAGCAAATGCCCATGTTCAAAACTAGTCATTACTTAATATATGCATTAGTTGGATGATTTTTTTTAATCCATGAACCCCGCTGCTGTCTAGGACATCATAAGATTGATATGACAATAGCTATATCGTTGATCATTGACTAACCATATTATTTTAAAAGGCTTTTATATGAAGACAAAATGGATAGCCAAAATAACAAGGAGAGTACCTGATACTTGCAACACACTTAAATTGTATATCGTAAGAAGCAGTAGTAAAATGAGGATTGTATGACGAATATCACTGAAACTATGTTTTGTTATGGAATCTGGTATTTCCTATTGTGCTGAAAAAATATTGCTAGCAATAAAAATTCGAAAATGTTTTTAAACATATCAAAGTGTATATATAATATTCATATACTTCGTAAAAGAATTAATTCAATTTCAGAGACTTTCAGGGTCCTCGGTTGAAGAGTGGTCTAAGTAGTTCATCTACTGTATCAATAGCCTGTCAAGTCTGACGTCGCAGGTGAATTCGACTCCAATCTTAATTGAAAAGGATTGTCAGTTGTCCTGCCGTAGGTCGGTGGTACTCTCCGTGCCTACCATCAATAAATCATTAATCAATCAATCAATCAAATACTTTTACTACCGAAGTGTTTAAAGGCCTTGACTACACATGATGACTTTGCACTGTCAGCCATGGCTTACGCATGTGCTTTTAATATATTTTATTTTTTAAATATTTCAGAGGCATTAGGCCCTTTGGTACTTATTGCTATTGTTTGTCTCTATTTGCTGTAGAAACGCTAAAAGTCAAGGATGTATAAGATCCGAAACACTTGAAGAGTTATATGACAAAGCAGAACAAAAGATAATAGCAAAATCTATCTAAAGTCAACTTTAATATCAACTGGTGCTAATAGCCCACAAGAAACATTTGTCACTTCAAATACAATTTTCAAGGAAGGGTCGTTAGGATGCAATGTGAATAACATAAACAGTTATCAAGAGCTATCATGACTTTGCACGACATATACATTTGTTTTCGTTGTTCTGATTCAAAAAATCTATTTACAACTTTGTTATACACTTTGGCTCTATAACAAAATAGAGCTTTACATATTGTAAAGATAATTTTTATTGATTATTATTTTATTTGACCATTAAATGACTTTGAGTCGTTAAGTAACCTCCATATGAACCTATTCCAAAGTCATCAATTCATATGTTTATGTATCAGGCGGTCATTAGTGGTACATACTACACCTTCCAGAAATGCTGCCGTGTATTGCATGACAATTATTTCCCACCAATATATGACTCTGTTGTTGAAAACAGTTACCACAACAGAGAGTCCTACAACTTCCTGGATCCATCAAACCATCCGTTATTGTACCGTTATAATCTACAATAAAAAGATAAGCATTCATCAAAAAGAACTGCAAATTTATCAAAGATGAATAAATAAAAAGTTTATTTGCGGTTTCAGTTACAATTAAATATGGATGAGTGTAGTGCTTGAATTCTTAAAATGTTTTACTGTTTACTGATTCTGTCAATCTAAAAAAGATCTCGAGATAATTAAATTCAAAGACATTAAAATTGGCAAGTATCGTACATTAAGGGCAATAACTCCTACAATGTGTGAATATGAAATTTCAGTATCTAAGTATTAGCGGTTGAACTTCCGGCCTTTATAACAGTTACCTGATTCAATCTACAATATTTAGTTAATCATCAAAAAAGGCAAACCCGTCTAAATTTAGAAAGTAGTGCAATAATATACAATTACTGTCTACTGATGAGGTAAACATGTAGTTAATTGACTTTTCATATTTAATATAAAAAGTGAATATCCGTTTTTCAATAATCAGTTAAACCACATATTTACCGAAACAAAAGACGCTAATTGTTTTGTTCCATATTCATAGAGAAACAATGTATTTAATGACATTTATTTACCAAAACCATTGTAAATAAAACATTATACATGTTAAGGTATATCACTTTACTTCAGGCGATTATGCTGTTTACTTTAACAAAAACAAATTCATCAGAAAAATCTACAAAAATAATTCTGATACGAACAGACTCCAATTATAAGTCGTTCGATTACTTCGATAACATTTCTTAAGGTAGATCTTGACCTTTCTTATATTTTTTCAATGTTAGATTTAAGAGGTTTCTCGGTTGAATTTCAAGATAATTGACATTTTATACACTTTTAACCTACATTATGTATTAGTGTTAACGACCATATTGGCTCTTTAAAAGGGGAAACAACAAAAACTTCATACTTGATATCCTCTGAAACATACAGGTGTTTGAAGAAATTGCTTTCAGAAAATATTTTTTTTCTTAATGTTATTACTGACGACGATGGACGCTAATTGAAGCCCGTGGATTTTAGAATATATATACTTTCAAACTTACATTTATGCACAAAAAAATCGCTTGAAACGTGTCATGCATTATTCAGTTATGTAGGAACCCCTTTGGCAAAGCAGACACAATTTATATTTAGTCCCTTGAATGATATAAGATATACAAATATATGTGATTTTTTTTTTCTTAAAATGAAGTATCTTTTAAAAATATAAAAATGCTTTCTTAACCCTACCCCCATCTTCATAGTCATATATGGTTGCAACTATTATCATAATTACAGAAAACTAAACAAAAATGATTAGCTTGTACATAATAAATATTGTTTTTGTCTTTAAGACAGTGTATGGTGGAGTTATTATTGCTCAGTCTTTATTTTGTTATGCTGTGTTTTGTAGATTGTATAAGTTTCAGATTTTCAAATATGTGGCCAGTGTCAATACCACTTGTTAGGTTTAACAAATAATGTACGAAAGGAAACGATCAAGCGTAACCGAAAAATAAGAGTTCTCTAAGAAAGAGATAAACATTTTAATTACCTTTCATTTTCTTTTGTTTTTGTTCTTTTAAATTGGTTGAAAGGGATGGTTGAAAATTCAAAAAAAAATCATGTACATTCCCGCTTAATATAAATGGGATTATCCCAAATCCGTATCATCGCCAGTATCTGAATTTTTTGAATGATATGCCATTTTGGGAAACTGTTGTAAAATGCAAAACTTTGATGAACTCTGCGTATTTGTTCAAATCATTCAAATGAATTAGGGATTATAATATCAGACATACATCTATATAAGTGTCTATAATTAACATCAGATGTAATTTGGGTTGTTGTGTCGTTGAGTTGCTGTCTCATTTACGTATACTTCGCATCTCCGTTCATTCATGTCTATTCAAATGATTATTAACAAAACCTAAAACGATTGTCTGGCAACGTTTGAAGAGCTTACATTTGCTTTTAAGTGCTTAATTGCTACTCCAATTTATTATTCCGATTTACTGTCTACAATTTGTGAAGTTAAGTCATGGTATATTAAATCATGATACATATAAGGATATAATTGACTACAATTGATCAACGCACGCAAGAGAATTGAGAATTATGTACCTTACGAAAATAATGGCAATTTAAAATGTGGAAGAGGTACTGTACATAGTGTACGTCTTTTTCATTGGATTGTTTGACAAGAAATTGTAAATATACATGATATGGTCTGGTCCTCTAGGTAAATCTAAACATACATATTTGCCAACTAATTCATTGCGCACATCCCTTGTCTATGTTTTAAACTGTTTATTTAGTTTCAAGGTTTTGAAGTGTCGTATCTTAGTGTTTATTTGGGTCTTTTTTAGAAGTTGATTCAAATTGCTGATCTTTGACAGTTTTTGATAACACCATCAATTAAATCAAAACTGTATTTAGGCTTTTGCGAGGTTGAAATTATTTATAGGCACCTCTCTGTTGAAAATTTTATCTTGACCCATTGATGATTTTAGTTCATTGTGTCCTTGAAATGCTGTCCCATTGACGCATGACTACATTACCTTTTAATTCTAATTGTATATATATTTCAACATGTAAAATAAACTGCTTTCTTATAAAAGGAGATTTAAGGCATTCATCAATGAAGCAGCAACCCATAAACACACAAATCCTGAAGAAAATATTACTTTATTCTTATATAAAAAATAACTTTTCTACGTCACATTTCATTTGGCAATGACCAATGGATGCAACGTTGTATCCTTTAGTATTATTGTCCATGCTACGTGTACATCTTTGAAAAATAAAACTATATGTATTGAATGGATTAACCCTCACAAAATCACGCGTTGCCACTGTGGATAATTAATCATACAATTTCATTTTGTCAACGATACATTTAGTCTTTGTTGACTAAAGAACAATATTTACCATATTAAATTCAACATCATGCGTATTTGACCTTTATTTATCAAAAATGTGTACTCATATGTTTGCCTATAATACTGTGGTTTTCGAGAATAATTTTTTTTTTTTGTGGTTTCAGTCATTCATTTTGATTTTAAGTCATTTTAGTCAGAAATTTATGATTGCTTTTTATTTTGTTTGCTCTCACATTGCCATACAGCCAACACCTCCAGGTATTCAGGATATTGGGCCTCGGTGGCCGAGTGATCTAAGTAGTCGAACTACTGCATCACTAGCCTGTCAACACTGAGGTTGTCAGTTCGAATCCCGCACGGGACAGGAGTACCCGACTCCAATCTTAATTGACTAGGATTGTCAGATTTTTACCGAAGTTCGGTGGTTCTCTCCGGCTAATCCGGCTTCTTCCACTAGTAAAAATTGTCTGTCACGAAATAGCACAGGAGTGTTGAAAATGGCGTTAAACACAAATCAATCAATCAATCAATCAATCAATCAATATTCAAGATATTGATTAGGTGCCTATTTTATGAAAGAGAAAAAGAGAAGCAAAAAATACCAAAGGCATAATCAAACTCGTTAGTCGAAAACGAAGTCACAATACCATGACAAAAAAACGGACAACGACCACAAGACAAACAACATTATACAAAACACAACATAAAAAGCTTACGACTTAGCAACATAAACCCCACCAAAGATATAGAGTGATTTTAGGTGTTCTGGTACGGTAAACATATCTTGCTCCACATCTGGCACCCGTCGTGTTGCTCATGTCAGTACAAACATATTGATCAGCTTATTCGGTATGTCACATTCGAGGAAATGAAGTGATAAACTGATTGTAATGATCGTTCGAAAACAAAAATTGAAACGCTACGTATGGTTAAAAATCAGAATATTTCACATATTGTAGCTGTGTTTAGATTTGTAAAATTTTGTGAATAATAAAGCGGGTTCGGTTTAATTTCAACAATGAACTAGGATAATTTCGTCGTGCATAACAACTGTTCAAACTCAAAAACTTGCTTTTCAGATTTCATACAAAAAATCGGAATTAATTGAAATTATTATAAAGTTGGCCGTTGATGGATTTAACTATTGTTTATGTCTTTTTTTTGTCATACAGCTATTCAACTGCATCGGTTCATATACTTCCTTGGCTTTCAAAGTTTCGGCTTTGAGCGTTAATAATAAATGTTAATCCAGAAAACGCTTCGGAACCGGTAAATTTATAAAGTATTGTATTCATTTATTTTTCTAGCCAATAAGCAAATAGACCACTATTAGCCATAGACATATGTAGTAATTTAGAGGTACTCAATGTCATTTTATTTTTGATTTTATTGGAGCTGATATGTAAATATATACAATACTATTTTACATGTTTTTGATTAACTACACATACATACCAAGTACTTCAATCTACGGAGTGAATTCACGGTAAATCGCTTTTCCTATCCAAAATTCATTTTCAATCGGAATAATGGTATCCTTTAAATTTTATTCATTGTCTTCTAAGCCTTTCCCCCACACCTAGTGCTAGCTTCAAACCAAGTAGTCTCGTTGGACATGTGATGGACATTTAAACCTGTGTGCAATAATTGCAAATAAGAGGTAATTAATTTGTTAGAATATTTTTATCATTACAACACATTCTTTATTATGATTTTAAGTCTGCACAGATAATGTCATTGTTATCAATTTCGCATTAAGGTAACACATTTTAACACATACAACAATAAGATAGTTTGTATGACATCCTTTTGAAATATTAATCTGAATCCATCCTTCGCAGGATTGATCATATACAAAAATGCAGTGCCGATTAGCTATACAGATCATTCAAGAAAAGACATAAAATTCATTCCAAAGTAGTGAAGCGGATAGAATATACATGTACATTATAATTAAAATTCAATGCATCAGTGATATTAGAAAATAATCATTATGCGACATATACATTTGGCAGTGAATTATCCTTGTAATAATCGAATGATAAGTTAAAGATAACAACGTCATGTTACGGATGTTTTAAGAATTAAACAAAAATTACTAAATAACCACACTTAAATCTTAAGATTAGACTCAAAATTTTATCAATATGAGGTTTTGGTGATTTTCTACTACTGTATCATCATAATGTTAATTTCCTTCACACAATAAATTAATTACAACTATATAGGTTGCAGAATTTAATGGTACATAAGTTTAGTGTAACTAACTAGCCTTTTCTGAGTTTTCTCTGGTTTATATTTTTCCATTAGCTGTATTGACCATCGACTCTTCGGATCACGATTACAATACAGCTAACCTCAAGATTATACGACGGCCAATTTAAAACAGCTAGTTCGTAAAACATTCGTTTAAAGATTCTTATCAGAGAATGAGATGTGGTATGATTGCTAATGAGACATCTGTCCAGACGAGTTTGAATTACGTGAATTTAAGCAACCATAGAGCATCGTACGGCCTTCAACAATGGGAAAACCGGCATTTGTAAGCTTTAAGTTAAGACAACAATATGAAAAAAGTGAAGAAATTCAAACAGAAAAAAAACAACGGCCTGATTTATGACAAAACAATAAACAAAAAAGATTACAGATATCATACCACTTTATTCTTACTGTTAACACCAGTTTCTATAAGTGTTACTGAGAGATATTCTGAAAAACATAATAAGGAGAAGGTCTTAAATAGCTTTTCAGTGAGACAAGGTCATTTGTCTGTTTAATCAGAAATCTCATTAATATTTTTAACCTTTATATATAATTTTCCTTTCAGTTAATTTGTGTTAATTTCAGATCTTGTAGCACTTTTTGTTAAATCATTTGTGAAGACAGGCAAAAGATACCAAAGGAATTCAAACTCATAAATCGAAGGAAACTGACAATGCCATGACAAAAATCGAAAAACGACGAAAAGACAAACAACAGTACATAAAACACATGATGGAAAACTAAAACTGAGCAACTCAAACCCCACCAAAAACTGTGGGGATGATCTCAGGTACTCTGAAAGGGTATGAAGATCCTGCTCCTCATGTGACAGCCGTCATGTTGCTCGAGTAAGTTCAAACCCAGTTCGGTAGGTAAATTAGATCCTTTTTTGCAAAGTAAAAAATGTTGGACTTCAGATCAGATAACTCTAGTCTCTTGTCTATATGTTTTTTTTTTTAATTTGTACACTCTTATGATATGGCGTTATTTTAAAAGATAAACCTAAATATCACTCCATATCCGTAATAGTGGTCGATATAACAAAAATCTTTCAATATTTGTCTCAATTTTACCTATTACGGAGATCAAATGCTAAAGTACAGCGGTTAAATTTTACTAGCGTTCTTGTCGACATTTATTTAACATTCAAGATAACAAAGCAACCGAAATAGTTATCACGGTCCAACAGTACCACGACATTTTATTAATGAGTTTCTGTTTCTAAATGCGAAATTGTTTCGTCCAAGGAGGTATTTTGATTAAACACGTTTGTTTTCTTTTCATTTACTTCAGTCATGCCAATTTTGAGATCACAAAAAATAAAAGGGGTCTCCTATTCATGCTAGCTGTCCAATGTCAATTGCTTAAATTATCACCATGACAAGACAGCTATCAAAAACAAATATTTTTTTTTTCAATAACTACCTAAAATAGCTAAATGGTTAAGTTTATATTTGTGCACACATAACATTTATGATTACTTCTTTATATATTTTTTATTTAATTTATTAGGATTAGGCGAATTTTTGAACTGGTACGTGTTTGATAGATGCATGTCGTTTGTTTGAATGACATGCTCACCTTTTTTGTGTTTGATTTTATAGTTTGGTTGTTGTCCAATCGACGTACACTCTTTCTCCTGATATTCTTTGTCAATGTACGTTTCCAAGGGGAACCATGCTGATTCGTTTAATCGTTATACCAAAAAAACAAACACTTCATTGCCGAATTCACAGGTTAAATAATGTACATGTTGGTTTTAATTCTAGGTGATTTTAAAAATGTTAACAGAATTCGCTATGACATTTATATACCTTGTTTTTTTATAAATAAGTTTCGAACATATTATTTCTATATTTTTGATTAATTTAATAATTGACTATTAGTTATTACGATTAATATATCAAACAAGTTATTTGTCTGAGTTTAAGGTTATCTCGAAATGTTTAACTGATATTGATGTTGATCTAGTCATTACAACTGAACTTGATATTTTTTAATCTCACGTGTTTAACCGATTACATAAAACATACTAGTGTGCAAACAATTAAATTCATGTACAGATTTGATAAAGGCTGGAAATTATCTAGTTGTAGATATAATTCAGGAAATTATTACTTAGCTGAATTTAAATCTATATACGAAAATAGGGTGTCAACTTATAAACATGTTAATCTATATATGTTAGGAACGCCTTCTTAGGACTAACGAACAGATGTTTATACAAATATGCAACGAAAAAAGTATTTCGATTGAACGATAAAATACTTTCTAAAGACAAGTTCAAAGCTGCTCAATATAAGTGTCCTAGTATTTCTAAAAGTGCCTTTATAATACGATATCCGCACCTCCTTAAACAATCGATGAATTTCATGAATCGAAACTAAATTACTTGATATCTTTGTCATGTTCAGGGCACCAATATCAAAATATCTAAATTGTATTATTTATATATTGTGATTTTCCTATATACCAGGACATCTCCGTTCACTTTTACTATTTTTTTAACGAATATGATGAAATATCTTTTGAAAAGAAACATTCGAGACATCTTGAAACCAGGAGGTCCGCTCATAGTATTTTAGCGGGGGAAACTGCGCTTTTTTGCTGAACTCGTACACATTTTTGTTTAGGGGCCAGATGAGGCCCGCCTCCAGGTGCGGGATTTTCTCGCTGTGTTGAAGACCAATTGGTGGCCTTGGGCTGTTTTTTGCTCTTTGGTCAGGTTGTTGTCTCTTTGACACATTCCCCGTTTCCTTTCTAATTTTATTTCTCATTATATGGCAAATATTTCCAACATTAAACTTCATGTATTTCCAATATAAACAATAGAGTAATGTTTATGTTCTCAGATTACTGGAACATGTGCAATTACTATGTTTAAACCGTGTCATTGTCCATAAACATACATCAGGCTCCGTAAGCCCGTTCTTTTGATTACCGAAGAGATTTTGTATTATGATTCACTTTACTAAAGTTCGCTAATAAAAATAATTTATATCGATATAAAAAAAGTTAAAAACACATCTCATTACAACGATGGAAAAAATTTGGTTGTGTCTATTATTAAAAATCTCTGCAGCGCTTAACCTAAGATCTCTTTAGGCATACTATGCTCATTTTCAAATGTTTGGGTTTAAGCGAAAAGTTGTATGATCAATAAAAGCAACAATGTCTCCTAGTTAATTAATAATTGTTTTCCCTCTATTTCACAAAATACTGCGGTAACATATTGTATACGCTTGAGTATTCGTAAAATGAACATGTCCTGAAGAATCATGCACAAAGTTGTTGAATGGAGCTTGGTTTTAACAGATATATAGTATACTCTTTACAACATTTGGACAACCTATTACTTAACATTTTGGTTTTTTAAACTTTAGACAGTCTGTTAAGGATTAGTACACTTAATGTCTGCAATAATTGTTTAAACACATTGAAGTTATATTCCTATGCATGTATGATGGAAAGTTTAGATCAAGATAATGACAAGACCGCTTTACATTTTTCAGGTTATTTTGCAATACAATTTATTCGGCCTAATAAAAATATCGGAACCTCAGTTTAGTAATAATATAATCTCGATTAATTAACGTTTTGATAAATTGTAGTGTCTCAATTTATTAAGTATTTATAGATTTATCTGCGACATTACCGATGTATTGTATTGAATTCATTTATTTTCGTGAATACCAGTTTTCGTTGATCGAGAACAAATTGTATTTTCGTGGATATTTGATTTCGTGGTTTTGCCCAAGTCTTCATGAAGGCTTATAGAAAATATGTACTTCGTTGAAAATTTAAATTCGTTGTTAACCTAAGCCAACTAAGCCCACGATAATTGGTATACAACAAATAATAATGAATCCACAGTATTTCATTTTACAGGTTTTGAAGAATCATTGATATTCTACTAATACTTAAGATTATTCTGATTCAAGAAATAGGGATTCAAAAACATTTCAGTAACAGCTTATCAGATTTGCTCATAGTTATTTTTATACAAATAATAAACGGGACGACATTTCATTGACGTTCCCAGTATTTATTTTTTATGAATTGGATACTTTTAATGTGATATGTGCATATTAACAGGAAAAACTCGAATCTTAATTACTGTTTATCTTTGATAAAAATCTAGTTTCACCTTGTCGCTTTTTTTTACTGTTCCAAGTCATGTTGCTCGTCAGGTGTTGGCTTATATCATATCGTATTATTTATCAGTGACGTAATAAAAAAGCTTACATTCTAAGTTTATTTTCTGATGTTTTATTTAAAACTACAACGCTTTCCACTGTATTCTTTCATTATTGTATTTTCTTTTGCTATTAGTCTGATACTTTTAGTAACAAAAAAAGCTTACATTGATTATTCTATTCAAGTTATTCAAAACTTTCATTAACTAGCGGTATTAGAAGCTTGACATTTTGTTAAGACCACATGTTATTGTTGGAGAACTGTACGTTAACTCTTTAATCTTTCCTTTGTTTTATAGTTGAGTTGCTGTCTTATTGACGTTTACCATACATCTACTGTCATTCTCATAAAATGTATATGAGATTAAAAATAAGATTAAGAATATTTATTGAATCCAATTAAATGGCCCGTTTTCGAGCATATACATATGTAAATATATAGTATCAATTATACAGTACTTTTTATGATATATTCCATTAAAAATAAATTCATAAATAACTATACTCCATACCTGATTGTGTTTAAAAATAAATAAAAATAGAACCCTCTCTGATACATAAAACATAAACTACATCACTACTACATGTTCATTTAGTTTCTGGAATGCAAATTTTCTCTTATTTCAAAACTTATAAATCTTGACACTCATATATTAACATTTTCAGACTCACTGGACATCAACAAAATTAGCTGTTCATACTTTGAAATATAGTGGAAGTTTTTACATTGAATGCATTTTTCACTGAGAATAAAATTCCTTTCCTTTCCGTATGCAGTGTACTCCATTAAAATCTTATATATGTAGGGAAGGCATTGACATTTTATTGAATGCTGTGTTTTTCTTTAATTTCCTCATTTATAGTTCTATACTTGACATGAAAGTTTCATTTGTATGCGTTTATACAAAACTGAGCAGGCATCGTTTTACTTGAGATACAGAAAAACCCAAAAGTGCGAGTAGAAAGTGTTTCACATGAAATAATATACCATGTTCCTTCTTTTTTGCTATATCCAATTCCGACTTATCTCGCACAGTTAGGAAAACGAAATTCCAAATACTTGTATATCTTGGTAGCATTGCAAGTTAAAACATTGAATAATCTTAATGATAGCACAAGGAAGTAAAGTCAGTAAATATTGGATGTACATATCACTTAGTAATGTCAAACTTTTAAGTTAAATAGGGAAGTTTGTATTCAGATAGTTTTAGATAACCGTCATTTACCTTACATTGTAGCAACAATATGATACTTAGATATTTTATAAACTGTAGGTACAGGAAGTTTCAATAACGTCAGATGAATACAATTAAATGAAATTTTGATGAAAACCTAAACAGTATTTGCCGTTAACTATTAAAATTTAGCAATGATTTGTGTTTATTTATTCGTCTTTTTCTTTCTATGGTTATCGTGGTTTGCTACCTTAATCAAACGATAAACATTATTAATTTGTGATGTACGATTTTGTTTATCAATGCTTTTTATTGGTCTGTCATTATGATACAATGTAGAGATTTTCTTGAAAATGAAACAAAACGTTTGTTTATTATATAATGCGAAAATTGGTATGGGAATAATACATTGGTATGAAATTGATGTTATTGAAAAACAACTATGGATCTCAATTTCGCTACACATGGATAATATTAATAAAAAAATGATAGAGTATTGCAACCTACAAGAAAATTGTTGAACCAAGGCTTTCAAAGTTGAGGTTGTTCTATCGAAAGTTTTACGGACGGACGACATTGAGAGTTTATTAACTTACTTTTGCCGAAAGAAGCTGAGTGTAGCTAGTGGGGCTTGAAATGCTCAGAGTTCATCACAAAAATTTGGTGGGGTTCGTTTTGTTGAATCTCACCCACTGTGTAGTGGTTTTTGGACAGTTTGTATGTTCGTCGTCCGTGTTTTTTTTTTTTTTTTTTTTGAGGGGGGGTGGCTATGGCATTTTAAATGTTGTTTGATTTTATAATATCTATGATTCGCTCCAAGTCATTAATTCCTTCTTTCATGTTATTTGCTTCATCGACAATGCAATGTTTAATCAGCAGAGGTACCGTGGTTTACAAATGAAATATTTGAAATAACCATTTAAATACCACAAACATGCAATCAAGAAACTTAATTAATATGGGATGAACTCGAATATTATATTTTTAATAAATAGTGCTTTACAATTTATCGATGTGTCTAGGGTTAAGTTTTCTTTCATTGAATTTATATGATCACGCCGTCTTGTCATACATTTCGGTTTCGTTCATTAAATCACTTCTGTAGGTTGAAGAATAATCACAGTCTTCGTCATTCTGTACTCCTAAAAACGAATGGTCATATACATCGGTTACTTCGTGACTTCTACTAAACTCGGATATATCATATGTAGGGTCATTCTGGTCTCGCATTCCTTCGTGACTGTCGTACAAGTTTCCTCCCAATATGATTTTTCGTTTTTGTATATCATTTAGCTGATCATATTGTCCATCTGATGAATCCGTATAAGTCTCGTCATTATTTTTAAACTTTTGGTCAGATTTGTTCAATTTGTCGACTACCGCATACGTGTTTGATTGGTTTGTTGCAATTCCATAGTTCTGGTTGGATATCTGTTCAACATGCGATGCATTTACGCAATGTAAATCACACTTCGGTCTTTTTGAAAATTCTACTTTGTCATCATTAGTTTTCTTTTTTCCTTTGAATATCCCAATTGATCTGCCAAAAAAAAACAGAAGTCTCATAATGTTACAATGACAAACTGAATATGTAAATGCGTTGAAGGTCTCACTTTTATTTTGCGATTAGAACCGGGAATTAGAACACCGCTCTGGTGGGTTTGTCTACGTGGGAATTTTTTCATTTATTTATACCAGATTAATGTTCGTCATGCCGACATAACATTTTATTTGTAGCTGACATCAAATAGCATAACGCCATACAATAATAGCAATATAATGAGAAGCTAATATTCAATATTGGTGGAGCTTCAATCTATGAAAAGAATTTGTTCAAAAGTTGTTTGTCGATAATTAAATAAGTTTGTATTATTTGTTCTTATACATAAAGGCGACTGTAGTTTGCTGTTTTTCAAATCTCGCATATCTATAAGGAAGAGACAAATCAAGGTAACAAACAAAACTATTGAGTTGAGACCCCTTCACTGCGTATCGATCAAGTAATTTGTGATGGTTACCGTAAAAAATCTGAACCGGTTACAAAATCAATGTTGACAAACGGTTCCATACATTTTGAAAGCAGGAACATAATATCTTCACTACCATTTGGACACAACATTTCTTATATATTTATATCTTATTCTTATTTAATTGTAATACAATAATGACATAATACGTACTTAAATTAATTAATATAAAAAGAAGAAGATGTGGTATGATTGCCAATGAGACAACTCTCCATCAGAGACCAAATGACATAAAATTAACAATTATTGGTCACCGTACCGCCTTCAACAATGATCAAAACCTATAACGCATAGTCAGCTATCAATTCCTCCACCTTAACAGCAATATACTAACTTCACCTGCAAATATGATATAAATATCCCAACTAATTCGATATTCAAGAGCTTGCATCTGCTACACAGACTTTATAAAAAGTCACCAATGTCTGAGCAGAAAGTGGATGAACAAGGGTTATGTCAAAGAACGTCTCGTCCTTTTTTCTAAAATAAAGTTCATCGGACGATACCAAGACCTTGTTGAAAAATATTCCGTACCAACTTCACAAATAATACATGATGGTCTGAAAGTATA
Source organism: Mytilus californianus (assembly GCF_021869535.1). Lineage (NCBI taxonomy): Eukaryota > Metazoa > Mollusca > Bivalvia > Mytilida > Mytilidae > Mytilus > Mytilus californianus. The sequence continues at coordinate 122,203 of NW_026262695.1, read as the reverse complement.
GATTATATGTACTCATTTTGTTCATAATCTTAATTACGTGTTTTAATATAAATAAGAAGATGTGGTAAGAGTGCCAATGAGACAACTCTCCATCCAAGCCACAATGTGTAAAAAGTAAACAATTATAGGTCAAAGAACGGCCTTTAACACGGAGCCCTGGCTCACACTGAACAGCAAGCTATCAAGGGCCCCAAAATGACTGGTGTAAAACAATTCATGTAATATTATTTTTATATGTCTTTGTTTATGTTTAAAAATTACTGTTTAATCCATTTTTGGTAATATCTTTTTGGCATGGCTCGGTATTTATACATTCAGTCATTGTGTTATTGTGCAATGGTCATTTTTTGTATTCTTGTCTTTCATTTTTGCTCATGTGCTTTGTCTATAAAGTGTCTATATTCCATTTTGTTTATCTTTGTTGGCATAGTTGTTTGTTTTATAGTGATTAACATTAAAACACAACGTAAACAAAGACATACAGATATGACATAAACTCAGATCCCACGGGTTTCGAATAATCTAGATTTCTAGTATTCATAGATATTACACCTAGACATATGGTTTACCTTTTCCGACACACAAAAATCGCTGCTGATATCAACAGTAAAACAAAGGCACCAATTACTCCACCAATAATTATACCTACAATTTGTAAATGAAGTATCAAATATCAAATAAATCGCCCTTTGATTACAAGTCTCCGAGAGGACCACAGGCCAAGTAATGTGAAGTGATTTTAAAGATTTATTAAGTTGTATAACTTTAATTTGTTAATATATATGTATATATGATCTTAACAATCACGTCTTCGGCTTCTTGAAGTTATATAAATCCTAATACAGACAGTCTGACTATGCAATGACATGACAAAATACGAAAAACGACGAAAAGTTGAACAAGTCTACAAAACACAACATAGAAACTAAATATATGCAGCATGACCATCACAATGAATCGGGGGGGGGGGGGGGGGGGGGGGATCAAACGTGCTCCTGAAGGGTAAGCAGATTCTATTCCACATGTAGCAACCGTCGTGTTTCTATTGTAAATACAAATACAGTTATGAGTCTTGTTGGTGCTGTCCCATTCGATAAAAATAGGACAAAATATTGCTGTTACGAAAATCGGTGAAAAATGTGATACAGATATTACATTACGGTCAATCAACTGGTGATTGCGCCCGTAAAATTTCAATGGAATTACTTCAAACTTACCACTTGGAACGTTTAGTTTTATAGCTCCTCTTTCAGAGAAATCTTGAAAGGAACTACGAGTTATAGAGCAGAATGCTACCATGCATGTGTCGTTTGTCTTTATGCTAGTTTTTTTTTTTTGTGCTTCATGCCGGTCTGATGAGTCAAGCCATTTTTAACTAATTTCAGCAGTTTGTTCTTATGTTGTGCTGTTACAACAAAGTTGGGGGGGGGGGGCTAGGATTAAGTGTTCACAAACATATTTTACATCAGAATAGTTTGTATGTGCCTGTCCAAAGTCAAAAGCCTTTAACTCGGTGGTTGTCGTTTGTTTTTGTTTGTTATATCGTTTCTCGTTTATTGTTTTGTCAGAAATCAGGTTTTTAAAGTTTCATATTTTGTCCGTTGTAGTCATTTATATCTGAGGTTTTTTGTTGTCCTATTGTTGACGGTGACTTATCATAACTGTTTAAATCCACATATTCTACACTCTGTTGAATAGTTGTCTCACTGGCAATCAAACCACATTATTTAGATACGAATTGTTTTCTTGAAACGAAAAAGACTGTGTCGCGGTATTGTATACACAATAACTAGATTACACTTAATCCACTGTGTTTCGCACTGTTGAATATTATATTTGAACAACAGAAAAGCCAAAAAAGATGACAATGTAAATATGTTTATTTTTGTGCAGTGATGGAACTTACTAGTATATGATTTTGTCTTGCTGTTCTTGCTCGAAGAATCATCTGTCAGTTGGTTGTTGGTGAGTGCTTTCTGAGATGTGGTGATGTGTTTTGAGTCAGAAACTTTTACTTGTGTAACACAAATTTGTTTCAAATTACTGAATTATAACAGGTAGGATGATTTTTTCTTATAATTTGAATAAATACAGTTCACATTGAATGTTTAGAATACAATTTTAGTTGCTATATCATGGATAAATGACAGAAGATAAAAGAGTATTTTTTTACAACACATTTTTGCTTGAAGCAGCAACAAGCTAGCCGATGAATTGTACAATCGAGATGTGTCTCTTCTTATGATCAACAAGAAACTGTAAAGATAACATTTGCTTTAATTCCAATTAATTCACATTGACATTGATAAAAAGTGTCAATGATGTTTTAATGCAGAAAAAAAATGTGTAAGTCCGGAAGATGTCATTGAGAAATGATTTAGTTTTAAATTAGCAAATGGATAATAAATAAAGGCAACAGTAGTTCAATAGTCATGAATCGATTAAGCGAAAAAAAATCCGGGTCACAAACCAAAACCGAGGGAAACACATCAACTATAAGAGGAAAACAATGGAACAGCTAAACAAGCATACATCAGTATGAGAACAAAAGTATGACAGATGATTAACGGGCGTACTTTCAATCATGCTAAAAATAGCCTATGGTAAAAAATTAAGTCTATGAAAAAAACTTTATAAAAATTTTACCATGAAGCTAAAAAACTTAATACGGATTATATTGAATAAGGGCTTATTTTTTTCTATCTTTCATTATATAAAGAAATATTAATTGCCAATCTAAATTTGAAAGATATGTATCGATATGGATAAACTTTATGTCTTGTTTACAAGAAAGCTAAAATCATTTCGTTTGTGGTAGTTTCTTTATTTTATTTGTCCATAAGATAGTAGTTTCCCGTAAATCAATTAAAAAGAGACAAATGAAAGTATAATAGAGAAGATATGGTGTAGTCGTTTTGGTATGTATTGTCCTAACATGTAATTACACTTAGATGTAGAGACTAAATGGAATTGAATAATGGAAAAGAATGAAAGCATCATTATATTTGAGAGAAAAACTAACGGATGTCTTCAAACGACTGTCGAGTTCTTACGTTTCAAAGGTTTCAGTAATTCCTGCTTTATCATGTTCATTTACAATTTGTAAGAATTTTTTTTCGCGACAATAACAAATATCAACTATTGTGATTGTTCATACTATAGGTGTGACAAAGAAAAACGTGTATCTAAAAGATCGACGTGTCTACTTTCTGCTGTGGAATAGCTGGTTTTGATGAGGCGATCAAAGCCATGTATAATTAAGAATAAAAATATCGACCAAATTCAGTCTTGTTGATTTTTAAACAATAATAACTAACCAACTGATGTTGATTTTGCTTCTATGTTAAGCTTTCTGTTGAATGAAGTTGTATGCAAGGAACATGCAGTAGTATGATGTTGGACTACATTTGCTCCACCAAAAATAGGTAATGAATTGATTTAAAAATATAAACTGGACACAATAAATAAGGATTACTCAAAGAAATAAAGTGTTAAAAATGATATTGGTGCTTTAATAATATTGAATCGATGAACTCATGAATAAATTGTAAAAGCGTCAATTACTTTTTTTGGAAATAAGTTGATACCAAATGAGGAAGATACCAAGGTGGCTATCAAAAGTACAAACACATAGGGTGACGTATACTACAACTACGAAAAAAAATACTGTAAAATAATATTAAATGATTAAAACAATTCCAAATAAAAGAAAAACTAAAGAAACCAAAAGTATATTCAAAATCATCAGTCGAAGACTAGCTGACAACATCATGAAACAGACGAAAAACAATGAAAGACAAACAACAATCTATATAACAAAACATAACAACATGACTACTACTAGGAATTAAAATAATAATCTAAAAGGGCGTAGTCCTAGGTGATGATACAAATGCAGAAAAATTTGGAGAAATTGTGACTTGTAATATATTCATGGACATCCGAGATATTTAATCGAGGTTCAAACACATCATGGAGTCCATAGTTCAAAGAGAGTAAAAAACGTTTACTTTCGTAATGCATATTTAAAACAATAATAAATGGAAAAAATTCTAATGAAATCATTATTCAAATTTGCCTAAATTTTTTTAATTTCACAATTTAGGTGTACAAAAGTTAATGAAAATTACAAATAATGCTATTTGATAAAACATGTAGCATAATCTTTGATGTACATACTTGAAAGTGATTCCTGAAAAGTAGAAACCCTCAAATAATTAGATTTCGAAAGTTTTCGCGTTTGTTGTTCCTCGACTAAAATATATAGTAGCTAATTAAAACAAAACAAAAGTGGCCTACATGCCTACATGTTGCAAAAAGAAAATATACTTCATAAGGCCCCGTATTTTAATGGAAGAATTATCATATCTCTGGTAATATATCTGTCCGAATGCTAAAAAAGCACCAGATTCGTAACTTATCAGTCATTTCAATTGACGAAAAAAGTTTGAAATGACAATTTAGAAGACAAGATTGTTACCGTTGAAAACACGACATATATTGAGAATAACAAAAATAAAAAATACAACACTGAAAAATTAAGGTCGATTCATGGTATACCGCCATCTTAGATTGTACTATTGCAGTACACTATCAGTCTAGTTATTTGCCAAAATCTGCAAATCTATAGACAGATGTGCAATTTTATTGTTTAGACAGTTTATATGTATGAAGAAAACTTGCTGATTTATTGCATTATCCAAAATATTTAAACAAACATTAAACATTTGTGTTTTAGAATAAATTTTTTCAACTAAGCAATTTCAGGGGAGATAACTCTTTTAGTGAAAAATTTGTACTGGACTGATAGGGAAATTTTTATTTTTTACTTGTGGCAAGAAAACAAGTTCAGTGACACCATTTTTTCTTTTTATTTTCTTAAAACATATTTTAAAACCGATCTTCTCACAATTTATTTCAAAATCCTATCTCATAGATTTCTTTTTATGCACCAAAATGTGTTTTTTCATTTTCATTCTTACCAAATTTAGGCAATTTTCAACGACTCATAGCTTGAAAAATAGCACGGTGGCCCATCCTTTTTATTATATTTTTGAAAAGAGTATAGTAAAATCTTCAATTTGGCAAAGTATAAGAAAATTCTATCTCGGGAAACATATACCTATGATCTAATTTAAAGAAAAGAAACTCGAACACCTAAAACCAAACAATTAATAAAAAAAAATTCAATTGACAGAAGAAATAAATATCTTTTTAGTACAAAACATTAAAACATTTTTAGCAGCAACATACTAGCAGGCGAGTTGTACATTCAATTCTTTTTTGGTTACAACCATTCTTCAAAACAAGTCTGGTCGAAATAATAAAAGGAATTAGTCGGTCAGCCGGACATTTTTAGCACTCACCAGGAGATAGGTCGCTCAATACAACGTATGTTTGTTCTTTCTTAAGTAATTGACATGATAAGAGAGTTGTTTTTATGGTATAACTAGTTTATTTGACTATTCAAGATTAATACCAATACGTTTACTGAAAAGATAGCAGAGACATAGCTTAAAATGCATACATCAGTATGAGAATGAAAGTATAAAACATTATTAACGTGCGTACTTTTTAATCATTCTAAATATAGCCTATAACAACAAAGATTATAACATAACAACGGGTTTTAAAATAATACTAAACAACAGATTACGCTTATTAAGGACCAGTTGGATGAAGGGCGTATCTTTTGAATATTTTCATCATATAAAGAAACATAGAAGGCTAGTCTAACAAGTCTAATATTAAAATATATATATACTGAAAGTTAAGAACAATTTTAAGTTCTTGTAAAAAAATGGCTACACTCATTCTGTGTGTCGTGGTTTTTTAGTTCCTATTAATCGGCAATTTAAAACAAACAGATCTGAATTAGACATTTTAGTATGCATTGTCCGTAATTATAGTCAAAAGCAAAATCTCAACTTTTATAGATTTTCTTCTTCTATGCTTCTATTCTCTAAGCTATGGGTTTGAGAATGGTTCTTACCAAACCTTTCTATTTAAAGAAAAAGAAGAGCGTACCTACTTTCTTTGATGCGACAATCATAAGTTTGAAGAATTAGGAACAAAAAAACTACTAATTTGGTATTGCTGATACTTTAAACAATAATATAACATACCACCCGATGTTGATCTTTCTTCTACGATAGGGTTTCGGTTGAATGGAGTTACTTGTAACGAAAATGCTGTAGTATGATGTTGGACTGCATTTGATACTGAAAATATATGTAATGAATATTAATGTTTTTAAAATTATCAATTTGTCCTTATAAATAAGGATAACTTTAAAACAATGTTTTTTAGAATGAAATTAATTTAACCATAACATTGAATTGACTTTTTATAAAAAAAATGTAAAATGATGAACTCATGGCTGCAAAACATCATAAAAATATTTTTTTTAGTGAATGGTCAAATATTTTATATGACTTTCTGTTGATATAAGTTGTGCCAAAAAAAAAGGATGATACAAATGTGTCGATTTAGACAAAATCCGAAGGATGACGAATACTACCATAATTTTGGTCAAACGATAACAAAATGAAGATAATATTTAGTAAATAAAAAATCTCCACAAGTGTCTTTTTGTGATTGAACCCAACCGACACCAAGAACCTTAGCATGATGATGAACCGGCGTGATTTTGAAGGGCAGGCAGTTTCTGTGTCAAAACGTGAAGCACTTTTTCTTGCCATGCAGAATTCATACAGAACCTTTTCAAAGACGAAAAGAAAAAAGCATCTTGCAAGTTTCTTCATGCTTTCATCTCACATGTTCTAGTGAACTTTGAATACGGATATTTAATACAATAAAAAATGTCTGCTTCATTCTTTGATCTTTTCCTCAATATTGACACATATGAACGACTTCAAATTAGAATCTATGATAAACGTGATGATTTCAACTTTCCAATTCTCAATTTCCCATCTCAGCAGTAACATATCTGCTCCCTCGATTTTCCTTTACTTATCTGAGATAATACGTTTCTCTCGTGCATGTTCACACTATACGGACTTCATTCAACCAAACACTGCTTCAACAGAATTAGGGGGGAATAACGACTAAAACTGTCCACTGCAATCATTAATTAAAGTATTTTTTCTTATTTTCACCTTTTTGGTGTAAGAAGAGGTTATTTTGATAACAAATAATGCTGTATATTAAAACATATATCTTTATATTATATGTACATACTCGAAGACGATTGATGCAAGGGCTTTAATGTGGATGATATCTCGTTTGTAGTTCTCCGACTGCCATATACAGTAGCTGATTTATAAAACAAAAGTGACATGCATACCAAAATATGTCAAACAGAAAATATACTTCATAACAATGCAACTCATTAAGTTCAATACAGTTTCATAGATAGTGTACTACTTTAAAACGTTGTTCAATGCTTTTCAACTTCATAATGATTTGGACTTCCGATCTGTTTTCAAACGAGTGCTACCAATGCGTCTTTTGCAAAAGAAACGCGCCGCAGATGAAAACATTTATAAGCATGGTATATTCTCTGACAACTTAAATAAGAAATATTTGTTCATTGTTCATTTAGTTGCAAATATAATGAATAGTATTACATGATTTTTACAGTAGAACAGCAGATGCAGTACTTACATCATTATTTCAAATTTTATCTTGATACGTTGCATTTGTTATTTCTGTTTACAAAAAGAATGTTCGAAATGCATGTTGATGTTTCAATGGTAGTCCATATGCTTAGAACAATATTTTTGACTAAAACAGCTACTAGTTATTAACATTTTGTGATCGTATCTTGATTTCAATTAGGTAAACAATTAGTTAAAAAAAATATTTCATATTGAAGAACCCGTATTTTCGTCTTTCTCTAATAATTTATAGCATAAGGAGAAGATACCAAGGGGGAAATCGAAAACCATAAATCAAGTAAAAATAGATAAAACCCTAGCCAAACGGAGACTCAAAGAATAACAACAGTCAACAAAACACTAATCAGAAAACTAAATATTGATCAACTCGAATCTCACAAACAACGCGACTGTAAGTATGTGCTGCGGAAAAGGTCAGCAGATCTTGCTCTTCCACAAACACCAACCGTTTTACTCCTGTAAAAAGACGTTGACAAGTCTTCTCGGTGGTGATCTTCATACAATAGTGGAATTGTATAATATCTGGTCTAATGCAAAACATCATCGAATACATTTCCGGTACCAATTTGAATGGACCAGATGCGCATATCGACAATTAATGTCTTTTTCAGGGATGCTTGAGTCCAAACCTTTGACAATCCAAAACTCTATAGAAATGTTAAGAGCTGATAAAACCAAAACGTAAATAAAGAATATTCAAATCCGGATATTAACTATCATTCATTCTACTTCTCTTACCTTAAACTGGACCGTATACTAAAGTCTATAAATGAAAGACACAGAAAACGGATCCTTAATTCTAATTCATCTGTTGACCAACCTCATCTTATATGTTTGACAAATGTTTGATAGGGTTTAATAACGAGCATTTGCATTATGTGGGCGAACGAATTACAACTTATGATACTTGTATTAACCCTCTTCCTTAAAGAAATGTTTCCAATGTCATTTTTCTTTAATTATGGTTATAAAACTGAATACTCTATCAAAAATTAAAGTAGTTTGGCGACGTTTAAATCTCATAAACCGATGAAGACAAATCAAACATGTCAAAGTAAAAAAAAACTGAGAGAATCGCATGACATTTAATAAGAGCCGTACCAGTTATTTCAATTTGATTTCATAGTATGTAATATTTTGTCGAATCGATTTAAAACTATAATGGAAATGTTGGAAAAAAAGGTCAATACTCTAAAATGTAAACAATGCATAATATTCAAACTCAATGATCCATGATTGAAGTTACGTAGCCAAAAAACCTTCCTGGAAATGTGAAATGCCAATGGTAATTAAAACTGCATACCAACTATCATTGATTTACTTTTAGCGGTTAATTTTTAATTGACCTAAGTACACACTTTAACATGTAAATTTTGCAAACGTTTCAAAGTCAATAGACCATAACTGAAGGGGCGGTCCAAAGAATCTCAATTGAAATGAGATTTTCCAATGCTAATGTAACTGCATAATCAAATATCATTGACACATCTCTTTTGATTCTCCTTAAAATGACGTAAAAAAACCAAATACATTGTTAACATTACTGTTGACGCTGTCGTCGCCACCGGTTACAACAATCGCTTTTTCTACTTTGTCGAGGCGAGACAAAGGGTTGTTAAATGTCCCCGTACCAGTTTTTCAGCCCGGTTAATAAATTGCTAACCTTTAGATATTTTTCGACTTATAAATTTTTGTTTGCTTCTCACGACTTTATTTTCATTATAAAAAAAAATCATTATAACTGTGAAACATTTAAAATGTCATTTACTTGTCAATGTTAGTTTTCTTTCGTAGATATGTCATCTGGCGTGATTTTTTTTGGAGACCAATCTCTAGATCTACACTGTCTTCTATAGTGATTTCTTTGACGTATTTGTAACACTAAACATATAGGTTGTCATTGTGGATATTAATTCATTTAAATAAAACTAAAACATGATACGATAGCGTTAATCCCGTTTTGTTTTTTGCGTCGAATCTGATAATACATCTTGATTGATCATAATATTTTAGAAAATTCAATAGAAAACGTTCAAGTAAAAGGTATCAATTAAAATTTGAAAAATTAAATCAATAAAAGACATAAAATAATCGTTGTTTTTTATATTTATTATTACTTAATAATAATATATTTATATTTATCATCAGCATGTCATATGTGGAGCAGGATCACCTTACCCTTCCGGAGCTCCTGAGATCACCCCCTGTTTTTGGTGGGGTTTGTTTTGCTCAGTCTTTAGTTTTTCTATGTTGTGTTTTGTGTACTGTTTTTGTCTATTTGTCTTTTTTCTTTTTTAGCCATGGCGTTGTAAGTTTTTTTTTCGACTTATGAGTTTGAATGTTCCTTTGGTATCTTTCGCCTCTCTTTTACATCACGAAAGCTCGAAAATGTCGAAACTAACGATGATAATCGTATTTGATGGAAATAAAAAAGTCATAAGATCACAAGGATGCAATCAGAAATCATTAGTCGTTGAAAATCAGACAATACCAAGGTTAACAGAAAAAAAAACGAAAAAATAACTGTTCACAAAACACTGCACTAAAAAGTAAAGAGAGAGCAAAATAAACCCCACCAAACCGTGGGTGAATTAAAATGCTTTGAATGGGTAAGTTTTTCTTCCTTTTGACGAACATCCGCACTGCTTCTCATGTTTCCGAAAGTTATCGAGTGATTAAAAATTATAAAAGAGAACGATTTGTCAATGTCTTTTTCCTAACCATAAGAAATCACTAAACCAATAAAAAGTAAAATAAAATAAATACCGAACTCCAAGAAAAATTTAAAACGGAAAGTCTCTCATCAAATGGCAAAATCAAAAGCTCAAACACATCAAACGAATGGAAAACAACTGTCATATTCCTCACTTGGTACCGGCATTTCCTTATGTAGAAAATGGTGCATTAAACCTGGTTTTATAGCAGCTAAACCCCTTACTTGTATGACAGTCGCATACAATTCCATTATACTGACAACAATGTGTTAACAAAACAAACAGACCATAATAGGTAAAAATGTCAAAAAATGAGGAACAGCAGTCAACATTGTGTTATAATCTAAATCACTATAAAAACAAACAAATATGTCAACGAAGAAAAACAAAATGGCATATAGACAAAGCAAATAAGCAAAAATGAAAGACAGGAATACAAAAAACGACTATAGCACAATAACACAATGGTGGGATGTATAAGTATTGAGCCACGCCAAAAGGATATTACCAAAAATAGACTAAACAGTAAAGGTTAATAATTTACAAAGACAAATTAAAGAACAATATAACATATTATTAATATGATAAACAACATCAGTACCTAGAATTTATACTTCAAGACCATCATGTATTATTTGTGAAGTTGCTACGGAATATTCATGATATTTATCAACAAGGTCTCGGTATCTTCCGATGAACTGTTTTAGAAAAAGGAAGAGACGTTCTTTGACATAACCCTGGTTCATCATCTTTCTGCTCAGGCACCGGTGACGTTTTATAAAGTCTAGACCATATCGATAGGAAAATATTTATCACCAAAACTTGATTAAATCAAAAACTTTGAAATGGAATAACGATTATCAGAAAATAAAGTAAGATGAATATCAAAAAAACAATGCAAACATCATTTGTACATTGAAAAATAAAATTAAACAACATACAACATGAAACCAGCATTGAAAGCAAAACTATTGGTGAACCTATTTGCTGACAAAGAGCCCTGGTCCTCTAATGGCATTTGTCGTGTAAGTAATGCTTAATGAGATGTAACAGTAATTTACAGATGTTCGAATCTCAAAAATCCAGTAGGATTATACAACCAATTTAAAATAAGTTAAGGAAATCGAAGGCACCCCTTAAGAATCAATACGGAGATCGTCTACTGAATAAGCCTAATGGTATGACTTGATCATCCGACAACGAAACCGTATAATACACAATCGATCGGTGAATTTGCAAATCAAACGACACATAGGGTAACTTAAGATCTTAGACCGCGAATACAAGTCACTTGAGTGTTCAGACGCTAACATTTCGTATCGGTTAATTGTCGACTTCCCATTTCTCAGCAGTAACATACTATTTGCCTCATAGAATTGCGTTTACCTATCTCAATTGAAACTTTATGATTGAGCATGGTCACCACCCTGCGAACCTTTTCGCAAGAATGTCCTTCTTACACATGAACTGCTTAAACAGAGGTATGAGGATGAACGACTGATATAGACCCTACATAATTTTTACGATCACTATCACGAATTGACTGGTCAAAACGATATATCAAGCTGTGTCACAACACACTTCCGACAGTTTTACGTAGCCTCGGGTCTTTAGAAACCAAAATAATCATCCGATCTGTAATTTTATCGATTGTGCACTTTTTTTCGATTTTGACATTTTGACTTAGTGTGGATTTGCATGGCGGGTGTTACATTCATAGCGCTTATCATGTCGAACCTACCAGTAACTCTGCTTTTCCCTCTGTTGTTGTTTTTGTTATAGTCTTGATATGTCTTCTTCTTATAAAAATAAGGCGATGTTGTATGATTGCCAATAAGACAAATATCCACCAAAATTCAAATGGAGTAGATGAAAACAATTTTAGGCAACAATGAGAAAAACCTATACCGTATAAACGGCTATAAAAGGCCCCGACAGGACAATTCAGTTGAAAAAACTAACAGCCTAATTTATAAAAAAAAAACAATTTACAAAAAAACAAATATGACGGACCTGAACCAGCGACAACCACTAAACAACATGCTCCTGACTTGGAACAGGCTCAACCCTATCCCTAACCTAGGACAGTGGTGTTACAGGACAATGAAAATCAGTTGAAAAAGTCTCATCAGATCGATACAAAGCAGGAAAACATTTAACAAAATAACAGACCAATTTTATGAGATTGATGAGATTTCAACAACGGTAAATAAACTCATCATAGATACTAGGATTAATGTTATGTAGGCCAGACGTGCGTTTCGTCACAAAATACTCATCAGTGACGCTCATATCAAAAAAGGTAAAAATTCCAAATAAAGAACGAAGTTAAAGAGCATTGAGGACCAATAATTCCGAAACAATTATACATAGTTTATATATATTTGTACACATAAAATAATGTATTTTTCTAGTATGTACCAATCTTGTACCAAATTCATAAATATAACACCAGAAGTAATATGAATGAAAGGAATGTAGAACATATTTCATGCAATCGTTTTCGAGATAGAAAACGGAATTCCAACATTTCTAAATTTGGAAACCGTTTACACAAAATTCACAGAAGAAAAATTATCAAAATATAATCAAGTTGGTTCTTTATGCCTTATCTTGATTTGAGATTTGAACATCGACATAATATCGTTCCCTTTAACGTTACCAAAACAAACCAACAAATCAAACAAAGGAATAAGCACATTAATTTTGTAACCAAACCGAAAATAGATAAAAGATAAAACAAACAAACAGGACCAAACCTAAACTCAATTAGATTTCTGAATATATATTTATAAAGTTCATAAACAGATATATGAAAACAGATTTTAGATATTTCTATTTATGTCATGATACTGAAAATATCCTGATTGATTTTAACATTTTGAAATCTGAAATTATTTTGTCGAATTCAATTGTTCTTTATGTATAACCACATTGTAAGTTCTACTCACTATTTTTACAGATGTACCATCTTACATCGGCATTACATTTATTTCGATAAATAACTATGTTTTTGGTTGAATTTCCTCTTTGATGTAAAACACCCGTGTAGCACAATATTGGATTTTGATGTGATCCTGAAATGTGACGAAAATCTAAAATATCTATTACAATTAAGAGGAGTATCAATACAACAGAAATTGCACTGCGAATTGTGCACAAAATCAAATACAAAATAACATATTTACAACAGAAGTGAAACACATTTAGTTACTAAATTATATATGCATTTCAAAAACTGAGTTAAATACTTGTTACATTGTATAAAAATCATATAACTCAATCTAGCTCGTTGCAGAGAAGAGAGTTCACATGGTATAATACTGGACTGCAACTGATGCTTCAGCTTTATCACTACTTAGTCTTAGCTGGACTTAAACATGTTAAACTCGATTACAAAATATAACATGATCAACGGCAAAAACTTCAACCGATTTTTGCATCGAACTTAACTTCGTATAAAATTGTTAATCTGGACAACTACTTGACATCTAATTCGACCTTAAGTATCACAGCTGCTCAAATATTCAGACTGCAAAACTTTAAAACCATTGTGAATACTACGCTTTTGATATTTGAAAACAATTAAAAAAAAAAAAAAAAACAAACAAACAAAAAAAGACACCAAAAAAAAGAAAAATTTGTTAATTTATCGTATAACTTACTTCTAATGTTTTAGCCACATTTATCTGTCAGAAACCAGTCATTTTTTTACTTTAATTTAGTCGCTAATAAAAGCTTTGATTGTATGCAAAACGATAAAAATACTAGTACAGCTTCCTGCAGGTAACTTACAATTATCATAATTGTAAGCAGAACAACCGTACTTAAAGTAACAACTATGTATAAGATGTTTTGATAAAATGAATATCTGAGAAAAATATCCTTTGGGCAGTGATTCATATATTTGCATGAATTTCAAGTAAATTCCTTAAAATAATTTGTGGCTAATTTGATGGGATATGCAGATCACTTAGCAGACATGATTATTAATACTGAAAAGGATAAATACTGTTTTAATGGCAATTGATACAAAGTGGATTTATATATGTAAACGACCTTCTCTATAAAGATAGTTACATTTCAGCACAAGCTATTTTTCTCATTTATTAAGCAAGCAAAATTGGAAATATCATTAAGCTATTCTGAAAAAAGTATTAAATAATGGATAGTAACTCTTACAAACGAATTTTCAATAAAAACACAAATTTAAGATATGTAACATGCATTGAATTTTGGACAATACGTCAGATGAATAGTATGTATTTTAAGACAGGACTTAACCAATTGTTACATTTCACCTTTTATTAAACTGTAAAGGTTTTAATGGACACTTGTGCACTTGATATGAACATGATGGGGATTATTAAAGCATTCGAAAGTTGTACAAATAGTAATTCTATTAACTATGATGATAACAAAATTATTCAAAAAATCATTTTGATTGTGTGTATAACCAAATATATTGATAAGCACTAGAAGAAACATTACGAATCTGCACGGAGGTGAACATGTCTTCAATATGGATACATTAGTTTTTGGATACGAAATATAGAACAAATCATATAATTATCTTAAATCATTGATATATTATTCTTTATATGAAGCTTCCTATCGTTTAGAGCAAAAGATAAAATCAAGACGGGAATGATTTACAAAAAAATATATATAATTGAAATAATTAGTTGAAGTAAACGAATATGCAATTTTTCACGTGATTTCGCATGTCCGTTGTCATAATCAGTTGTTACATCAATTGGTCACATACATAGTTTAAAATCCTCATATAATTCGATGATTGAAAAGTAAAAAAGTGACAGATCAAAGTATCCACACATGAAAAGTAAATTGTAAAACGAGTTGGAACTATTACGAATTATATACGGAAACTATTACAAAACGTGTACATTACCTTAATTTATACAAATTGGTAAGAATCTATACATTTATAGCTATATCGAATATACTTCATGTTGCGAACACACGAAGTAGCATTTAAATAAAGAGTATTACCTTGCTGTCAAGTCATTTAAAAAAGGATACTATGTAGAAACTGAATGTCTTGTAAATTATTACAGATTCAATGCAACTAACTATTATTTGAAGAGAAAAAAAGAAAATTATTTTTTTTCAATGTGGGTAGCATCAGTCGAAGTAATTTTCAAATATACCTCTAAAATTAGTTTTAGTCTCAATAGTAATTCCATTTAGCACGGTGGTTTCACAGAACATATCTTGTTTTAATTTTACGACGGACGCTATCTACCAAGTATTACAAAAACCCCGTACCTGTTGCAAGCTGAAAACTGATAGAAACTAATATAGACTCAAGTGATGACTAAACAAAAAATCAAAAGCTATGAATATTTATTGTGTAAATAATTTTTGTTCAAGTAAAAAATACCTCTTTTAACAACCTCGACATTTTCTCTAAAAATATTCGTCCATGCCCTTATTCCCGTAGTAACTGAAGATTCTTCGCAAAACGATGGTGGTAATAGAAGCCTATTATTTTGCCAACAAAGATCTCTGCTCTTGTAGTAATTAAATCCCCACTTCGCATACCCTTCTTGGAATGGATCTACAATGATAAACATAGTCTGTTATTAACAGTTGCCAAATTCTCAAAAATAATAGCAAACATTTGCAATTTATCACTCATTTCCTCGATAATGTAGTATAATTAGCTTAGTGTCTAGCTATGTTGCCATGTGTACAACTTTTGGTAAGCTTATACCGATTATTGATTTTTGTAAATCCTTTTACTTAAATATATCTCTTAGCAAATGTATTTCAGTTTATTGTAGGGACATCATATTTGCATTTTCAAGTTTTGATTTGAGTCAAGTTGTTAAGTATACATAAAATACTGTTGTTGTTAGAAAAAATTAACAAGCGTCAATCATAATGAAGACGGCAATGTTGTATTGTGTATTTTTATTTATTTATACACTATATTACTTTCGTTGCAGCAGTGCAAACGTTCCGAAAACAAGTCGTTTCGTTGTTTATTAAAACATGTTCTCAGTTCCCTATACCATATTTGTATCATGCATGTAGTCAAAAATCCCCAAGCACTGATTAAATATTGACACAATGGATAAAGAATCTAACTGTATGAAATGTTTTTCCCATTCTTTTGGGTACATGTCAGCGAATTATGTCTTGTAAAATTTATAAGAAGATCATTTTTTCAATTGACATTAAAGAAAGTTGTCACCATGCCAGATGATCATATGACTGCAAAACCGTACTCTAAAGTGGGTTATGTGTTGATCATTGAACAACCGAAACACTGTAAAAGGTTTGAAAATAAAAAAGGAATGTCACATTTCAAGAACCTTGACATGCAATGAAAGAACGTTCAAATCTGGTTTTATGCCGAGTATCAATTCAACTTTTGTTGTGATTAAACCCTATATAAATATGAAAAATAAGAACGGGAACTGAAATACATTTGTTCAGCAATATATTTAAGAAAAAGGGATATACCAAAATCAATCATCGGTATAACCTTACTAAACGTTGTACAAATGGCAACATAGCAAGACGCTAAGATAATTAATAGAATATATACATTATCCAGGAAATTAACGATAAACTGTAAATGTTTGTTATTATTATTGAGAATTTGGTTACTCCTTTACATGTGAATAATTTATGGTCCAGAGGTCAAAGTCATGATCACCGTGGCCTCTCGAAATCAGACATTTGATTAAGATACGTCGGAAATCGTAATAAAACAAAATGTGAATGATGAAAACATTTTCGCCATCAAGCAACAACTTTCTTATATCTTGACAGAAAGATCAGACAACGATATTCTCCATTGAAGGTTCTATAAATGTCTTATGTTGTCATAAATTTGAAACTGTTTGGTGTAGGCGTCTGGTATCTTCTAAATTGGATTCTTGAAATTGGTAAATGCAAAGATCAATGCCACTTCGGTACCGGATGAAAAATACTAAGTGACCACTATATTAATTGATTCAGGAGATAGTGGATAGATAGAATTTCAATCTGCTTTCAAAGCTACCCAGGTTAGACAATAATACCTATCGACCATTATATTTGTTAATGTTATTTAGGATAAAATTTTCATTAAAAAAGAAACTAATTATTTTGGAAATTTTCTGCTAACTTATAACAGTACCTAGCTTAAAGCATGCCTAGTAACCATATATTTTTAGATTATGTAAGTATTACCTATTGTCTGGTACAATTTTAAACTGACAGGGCACTTCGTAACTGTCTGTTTACAAACGAAACCAAACATTTGTAAGATCACGCTGGTATAGGTTTTCATAAAAGACAATTATAACCACCGGAAAAACCTTCTCTTTTTATTAATTTATGATTATTATTTTTTTTTTGGGGAGGAGAGAGTGGGGGGGGGGGTATTCGGAGAATGTTGTTTAGATGACAAACATTTGATTTTGTTTACTCTTAACACAAATGTTATACTGTTTTGACGATTTAGAGCTTGACATATTATAAAGACACCCCTCTGTTGTAGAAGATGTTACTTTATATATATGAATCATTGGATAGTTTCACAATCACGTTATCCTCTCAACTTTCATGTCTTTTTAGGTAAATCAGACTGTATAAATAGAGTACATACTACATCTGCCGACAATGCTGCTATCAATTGCCTTACAGTTCCTTCCCATCAATATTTCCTTCTGTAATCCTATACAGCTACCACAACAGAGAGTCGCACAATTTCCTGGATCTACTAAATCATCTGTTATTTTACTGTTGTAATCTTCATTAAAAAGTAACATATGAAAGATAATTATAAACAGTGTCACAAGGGATTTGCAAATAAGTTAAACACGAATGTTATTTGGTAAGATGCAATGACAAGTTATTCTGTTTCTCATTAACAAATGATTATACTGTTCAGACAATACACTTGCAATCATTTAAGATCTGTTAAAACAGTTCACTAGTTCTAATTTACATGGAGTGTACACATCAACACATACTGAATTGTCTGAAAAGCTACTGAACAGTACTGAATTGACTGCACGTGAGTTGTATGAACTGTTCTGAAATTACCGCAGTTGATAAATCTTTTAATTGATTGAAAGACTAACAAGACTAAATAATTTTCTCAGACTTTTCAGATGGTGTTATGATCAAAACGACCGTTTCAAACTATTAAATAACTAGTGTTACAAATCCAGTTACTAGTAGTACAAGTACTGCCCGTTATGGGCAATAACTGCCATGTGAAGTCGTCGCATTACTTTGATAAAATAGATCCTGGTAGTTCTTGACATTCTTAGTATTTGTCTCGGGAAGATCATCTGATATAATTTACTTTTGCATTTTACCCTTGTATTCTATTTAAGCTTTAGCGCTTGCATCTTTACTTGTAAACAATAAAGAAAACTGTATACTAGATAGTCTCATTAGTTGATATCTTTGGCGGAAGTACATGTGATACATCCTCATTCTTTCAACATCCAAGCTGTGGGACGGTCGTGCGCCACGTGTTGTCGGCAAAGTAATTATATTCTAAAACTTTTATTTACATTTGCCTTGGTGGCAACATTAAATGGAAAATACTAGCCTTGGTGGCTTTAAGACCTTGGTGGTCATTTATATTTGCTTTGGTGGCTTCTTAATAGACCTAGGTGGTCATTTTTATATATATTTTTTTACATTTGCCTTGGTGGCAACATTAAATGGAAAATACTAGCCTTGGTGGCTTTATGACCTTGATGGTCATTTATATTTGCCTTGGTGGCTTCTTAATAGACCTAGGCGGTCATTTTTATAACTTTTTTACATTTGCCTTGGTGGCAAACATTTTGTCAGAAATACTGACTTACCTTGGTGGCAAAATGTTTTGGGAATTATATTTTGTGGATTTAAGACCTTGCAGGTGGTTACTATCAACCCAGATGGTCAGATATTTGTTATGCCGTGCGTCGGTTAAACGCCGGGCCATGTGCTATCGAGTTAAAATATTTTATGTATAAATCGGACTCTGGTCATTTGGAAACATGCATTTGAAAGCAGAATAATAAATTGTTTATATGGTAAATACAGTTTCTTTTGTATCTTGTGTCTTATGGATTTTTATTTATTATTAATATCGGAGATACTGATGCAGCAAATGCTCTTCTAAGACTTTGTTATAAAAGACTACTAAGATTGAGAAAGTGAAAGAATTTAGTGTGAAATTACATGTCACGTGATATTGATTTTGTCGGCCGGAGTAGTGATGTGTATTGAATTATAAGGTGTCTTTGTCGAGGTCCGCGTTCAGCGGTCTGTTTGATTGTATATAGAATTAAATTGAATGTTTTTATTTTCAGATAATGTTACCTACAGTTTTGAAGAAACGACATTCACTAAATGGCATGAAGCTGATACACGTGATTTAAAGAATAAAAACGGGACAACCAAAATCGCTCAATGAACATGTAAGGGTACAAAAAGACTTGAAAATCAATGAAATGAACATGGAGGATATTGTGAAGAATGTAAAGGAATTGACAAGGCAGGATCTAGCTGAGATTTTGAAATTAGCTGACAAGCAGATGAATGAAGGAGAAGTAAGATGGGCTTTACATTGCATGATAATGCATGCCAATGACTTCGATCAACCTAAAGAACAGGATCTTTCTGATCAGAATCTGGTGAGTACAAGTTTAGGTAATGGTTTGATTTCATAGAATATAAATAAAACCAGAGTTGGCGTAAATATGGATATAACCCTAACCGTTCTTAAATTAAGATCATATGCTAACATACATGGTGTATGGTCGATCTATTCAATGTAGACGTTGTCTGTCTGTCTGTCAGTTTAATGTAGACGTTTTATAGGTATAATGGGTCTTAATTGTATTTTGAATTCTAATAGTATTGAAGCCTATAGATTTCATAATTAAGGTCAAGGTCAAATACTGAAATTTTGAAATGCTGTTTAAGACTTTAATACATATATGGGGCTCTATTTGATTTATATGACATTGTCATTTAGGAGTTTATTATGCACAAACTAGTCAGATTGGATCGAGGTTGATCCAACCGAAACTTACTTTTGTACATGTATTTAGGAAACAATGTGTCCCATGGAAACATTAATCAAATAATTGAATACTGTATACAATGTATACATGTGATTCAATAAATGGTTCATTGATAAAGTGAAAAGTTAAGTTGTTAATGGTTGATTGTATATTTTAGTATGATTGCATATGATGTATGCAATATGGTTTATACCTGCATGTATATGCATTGATATTTTAATGTATGGTTTTTTTGTAGCCTCCTAGTACGAGTTCTGCCACCTGTAGTACAAATGATAATAATAATACTAAAAGGAAAAGATCAGCTGATAGTGACAGCCTTGAAGATCGAATAACTTTGTTAGAAAAGACTACTAAGATTGAGAAAGTGAAAGAATTGAACATGTTGAAAGAAAAGGTGAAAACGCTATGCATGTAACAGGACCCAAGTGAAC
The DNA here is from genome assembly GCF_021869535.1 of Mytilus californianus. Classification (NCBI taxonomy): domain Eukaryota; kingdom Metazoa; phylum Mollusca; class Bivalvia; order Mytilida; family Mytilidae; genus Mytilus; species Mytilus californianus. The sequence goes on along the minus strand of NW_026262695.1, from coordinate 101,366 downwards.
CTCTGATATTGCTAAATTTAGAAGAACTTGCTTAGTGTTCCAGAGGAGTGAACCATGAGGAGGTAGATGTTTTTGAGGAGTTAGCAAGACATGTTAATAGACATCAGCTGAAGTTGGATATACCTCATCTATGTTTGCCTGTATCGAGGGGAAAGGCAGAAGATGCCAATATGAGTACTTGAATTTAAACAAACCATTTTGCAGTGATAATGAGTTGATCTTTGATATAACTGGAATATATAGATAAAGTAATGATGGAAACAGCCTTATGTTTAAATGAACATATTTAAAAGTAATTCTAGAAATTTGTCCTAAATTTTGATATTTACTAATGAATGTGTATATAATTTCATTGATGTGTTTAAAGATGTCACAAAAATCTGTTTGACTTGGAAGATTAATTGTTGCAACATTTTTTGTTTGTTTTATTTAAGAAATATAATGTTGAATGATATTTTATACCAATGTATACTCAAACTCTTTTAGGTCATTTTTTAGTAGCAACAAACAAAAGAGCTATGTCAATTGGACATGCTTTGATACTATATCTGCCCTTGAATTTTTACTTGATAACATTTTTGTTCGCTTTGGAGATTCCGTATATCGTCAAGTTATCGGAATTCCAATGGGGACTAACTGTGCACCACTTATTGCGGACCTGTTTTTGTATTGTTATGAGTTACAATTTATGACTAAAATCAGCAAAGACCCATCGAAACAACATCTGATACAAAAATTAAACAATACTTTTAGATATTTGGATGATATATTGGCTCTCAATAATGACGACTTCAGTATGTATACTAAAGAAATTTATCCTGTTGAACTTACTTTAAATAAAGCTAATACTAACAATGACCACTGTTCTTTCCTCGATCTTGATATCTATATCATTAACGGGAAGCTTAATACAAAACTTTATGATAAAAGAGATGATTTCTCATTTCCTATCGTTAATTATCCATTTTTAGATGGTGACGTTCCCTTGTCACCATCTTATGGTGTTTATATATCTCAACTTGTACGATTCGCTCGTGTATGTGACAACGTATTAGATTTTAGCGAAAGAAATTTATGTATTACTGAAAAATTATTACACCAGGGTTTTCGATATCATAAACTAGTCAAAACATTTACTAAATTTTATCATCGGTATAAGAACATCATTCGTAAATATTACTCAACATGCAGACATCTTATACGTTCGGGTATTTCACATCCAATCTTTTATGGTAATATTCTTTACAAAGCACAAAAATGTCAGTATTCACCTCAAAAGCTAACAAAACATTTAAACAGACTTATTAAGAAGGGATATAGTTACGATACTGTTGTCAGGTCATTAAAGATTGCATATTTTGGCTTTAATATTGATTCACTTATAGGGTCTTTGCATCGGAATTAAACATATTTATTCTAAAACCAGTTGTTGGCATGACACGGGTTATGTTCTTCTTATATATTTTATGATGGTATAATACTAAACTCTAAACAGGAGGGATTGTGCCTGATATTCATATGATGAAGACATAATCTTTCAATCAGTTTAATTGAGGTCTGGAGCTGGCATGTCAGTAACTGCTAGTAGTCTGTTGTTATTTATGTATTATTGTCATTTTGTTTATTTTCTTTTGTTTCCTATTCTGACATCGGACTCGGACTTCTCTTAAACTAAATTTTACTGTGCGTACTGTTGTACGTTTGTTTTTTCTACATTGGCAAGAGGTATAGGGGGAGGGTTGAGATCTCAAAAAACATGTTTAACCCCGCCGCATTTTTGCGCCTGTCCCAAGTCAGGAGACTCTGGCCTTTGTTAGTCTTGTATCATTTTTAATTTTAGTTTCTTGTGTATAATTTGGAGTTTAGTATGACGTCCATTATCACTGAACTAGTATACATATTTGTTTAGGGGCCAGCTGAAGGACGCCTCCGGGTGCGGGAGTTTCTCGCTGCAAGACCCATTGGTGGCCTTCGGCTGTTGTCTGCTCTATGGTCGGGTTGCTGTCTCTTTGACACAATCCCCATTTCCATTCTCAATTTTATTAAATGTTATGTATGGTTGAATTTTTTAATTTAAATTTCTTTGTCTACAGTTCGAGGGACACTGATTCCCTAGTGGTTTTCCACGTGGATTGTAGGCAAAGGGATTTTTTCTTTTCAAAGTGTGACTAATGCTGGCTAAGTACAAATAAACAAGTTATAATTGGTTAATATATTTTCTACAGAGTTGTGAAGATTCAACTGAAAATACATTTGTCAATGTTCCTGATTGGGAAGTAAAGATTGGGTTTGATCCAACAACAGTAAAAATAAGAGACGAGCCAACATGGTTGACATTTGGAGGTGAAGTCCCTTTGCTTACAACAGGCTTTTCACGTGCTGAAGATGTGATTCAAATAATGTTCATTTTTATATGAATTCATATTCTTTACGCGACCCTGATAAGTTTGTATGTGGTCAAATTCATGAGAGTTTATTGAATTGGAAGATTATTTTGAATTAGTGAATTATTGATAAAGAATTGTACAAGTATCTTGAAATGGTTAGTAGCATTGTAAAGAAATAAAGGAATAATATTTAATATAATTGTTGAAGATGTTTTAGTTTTAAGTTTTGGGAATACTATTCCTTAAGGGAAAGCCTTGCTAGTGGTGTAATTTGAGATTGGCCTGCAAATATGCTGTATGGACAACAGAGTTTTCTATGCCCATAACTTAACATGAATTGGATGCAAGATGATATCAATCACTGAGGATATGGGTATAGTCTCATTGGTTGATATCTTTGGCGGAAGTACATGTGATACATCCTCATTCTCGATCTCCAGAGTAGTTATGTTGTAAACAATTCAGCGCTATATCCAGTGTGCTCTTATGCATTAAATTGTGCAAAGTAGTCCACATTTTGGTTTCTGAAATGTATAGATATTATTTTATATTCGGTTCTCTCCTATAGAGTTTTCTATGTCATAACTTAGCATGAACTGGATGCAAGATGATATCAATCACTGAGGATATAGGTATAACCTCTGTTAAATAGATAACCTCGGTAACACAGATAATCTCGGTTATATAGATAAACGCGGTATCATTCATGTCAAATTTAGTTGAAAATGTTCCAGCGAGTTTACATTCGGAAGGCCATGGACGTCAAATAATGGTGAAAGCTAACATTCGTATTATCAAACTTACTTTTGTGTATCAAAAAATCACTTGAAATGTCACATTCACTATTCAGTACTTTAGGAACTCCTTTTGTAAAGCAAGCACAATTTCTATGTAGTGCCTGGTAATATAAAAACACTAGGATTGTATATATATATCAAGATAAAGTATCTTAAAAAAGTATTATTGTCAATAAAATTTTAAAAAAAAACATTGCGAACCGAAATACAAAAATAAAAAGATGTAGTACGAAAAGCTTATCTGTTTTCCTAATATTTCACCCAAAGCGTCTTCAATAGTGATAAGCAGCTATTTTGTTTTAAATATTTGTGTACATCCTTTAGACTCGTAAATACTTTATTTTTCATGGATTGCATAACCATTTCAACATTTACCCCTCTGTTTAATTGATTCCAGGTTAAACAAAAACTAACCAAAAAGAAAGGGAACGAAACAATACCATCTGGACAACACAAAACTAGCTTTGTTTTTATGAAAAATAAACTTTGTAAAAAGTTCTTCTAATTATCTTTTGTATTCCAATGATTGATTTTAAAAGCGGAGGGTATCCTAGTTTTACCCCACAAGATATACATATGCTTGCCCTAGTCAGTAATCTCGCCAGAATCGGTTTAACTATATTTTTGCAATGTTATGTCTTTAAGTGTCACTGTGTGTCGTAAATATTTTATGATTTCTGTTACACTTTTCAAATCGTTGCAAACGAGGAACGATTTAGAGCTTGAAATATCATATAGACACTTGTTCAAGTGGCTTTGATATAATAATGTATGTTGACATCATGATATATTTTCTTTAAGCCGTTGTATTGCTGTCTCATTCACGGATATTTAACATCTTCTTTTTTTTTTTTCATTAGTAAATGAATTTATGTTTAAACCGTCATTTGCATCTTAACATCATCCTAAAAGTCTGTAACCATAAACTGTTCATTACTGTTTTATTTTAAAGCAGCTGTCATAAAATTATCTTTAACTAATAAGTGAAACCAACCATACATGTTTGCCTGCCCTAAATATGTATGAAAAAAAATATATGGAAACTCGCTATTATTACAAAAATATCCACAATAACATACAAAATGAAAAAAAATTAAAATCTAAAGAAAAGGGACAACAAAGATGAAACAGGGATTCGAACCTAAGCTTCAAAATCTCTACTTCTAACTTGACTCTACAACTCCTTTGTCTAAACCTCGCGGCTATCAACTTATACTATAAGATTGTCTATAAATTATATATAAAGGTATATGCCTTGTGTACGGGTTGTACCGATTTGAATCATATGTTCATTGATATACATAAAAAAAGACATCTAAATTGCAATCTATTGGTAGCAAAGAGGTTTCGTCGATGTGTAGACGTCAAGGAGGGGTTCGATTCTCAGTGAATGCGTATAAAAACTACAAAAGTTAAAGGTAAGTTTTTAAATTGATTCCATTAGTGAACAGAAGTAAGTAAATTAGCAAATTCGAACTTAATGAAATTTAGTTAACAATTCAATATAATTGTGGTGAGTCCAATTAAGCGACAGATTTAGGAAGCGTTGATTCTAGAAGAAGAAACCACGGTAAATGAATAGGCTGACGTCATGACAATGGTTGAATTACTGTTCAGCTCCTTTTCAGTATGTTGTTGATTTGTACAAGGTACATTTTATTAAACAGTCTGAACATATTAAAATTGACTGCAAGCAATTTTTCTGAACAGTATTGATTTTACCATATGTTTAACACTGAACATGACTTAAACATTTATTGTTCAGTCTTATAAGAATTGTTCAGATAGAAATGACCGTTTTAGACCAAAATGGTTTACTAATGAATGACAGATGCTGACGAAGAAATTCAGAACAACTTAATCGTGCTTGCAAATATTTATAAATTAAGCTTACATTTTTGTCTAAAAGAGAGGCGAAAGATACCAAAGGGACATTCAAACTCACAAGTCGAAATTAAACTGACAACGCCATGGCTAAAAAAGAAAAAGACAAACAGACAAACAATAGTACACAAAACACAACATAGAAAACTAAAGACAGAGCAACACAAACCCCGCCAAAAACTGGGAGTGACATCGTCGAGATAGCGAAACATTTTGCTTCAATTACCATAAACGGTACACATTGTACTGTAGCAGTTGTGGATTTCGACCATTTATGTCCCTTCATCGATGATCGTGGTCAAAATATTCGAAAATCTGAAACCTTATAAAAACATTGTGATGCCTATTTAACCAGATAGAATCAGAACGAATAGCCGAAACCTAGCCTATGCATCATAGCTAAGTTTGGGGGAGAATAACTGCAAATTTCAATAAAAGAAATATTTGTTATTTTCATTCCAGTAAAGAAGTATTGTATGCTTATTTTAAATGAAAAAAAAAACACTTTATGAAGTAATGAAGGGTAATTGTTGATTTACTTACATCAGAGACTCTCAACCACAAGAATCGATGTTGTGTTTTGTATACTGTTGTTTGTCTTTTGATCGTTTTTTGCGCATTTTGTATCTTATAAACCAAGGATGTATTAATACTAAAATACATATTGAGCTATACATTTAAAGTGCACATTTGCTACTCCCATTTACTATTCCAATATGTGAAATGATTAAAACTATAGTCATATAAAACTACATCATAATTAACATAATGGTAAAAGTAATTGAAATTTATAAACCCTGCCGAATTTAACATAAAACCTGTAAAATTTGATAATATTATAACAACATGAACAATGCGGGAAAGGTTCGGATTAAACTGTCTTGGGGTAAATGACTGTTTCATAGGTTTGTTTCACGACAAACTGTACAAATGAGTTATACGAATTTATTTTGAAAAATGCAACTACCTGATGTGAGGAATACCTTTAAGTATTACCGTGTTATGATGCAGTATATGCTTATAAAATTTTGATCAAAGGTAAAAATACATCAATGCATATATCATGTATATGGATAAATAAAACTTTTATTTTTCCTATATTGTACAGCTAACTTTCTTAAACATGCACCAATATGCATCTTAATTGTTATCTGATCCATGAAACAATTATAACCTTATTGCAAAGTTAGGATCAAAGTGAGATACAAATAAATTCAATTGAAATGTCGAAGGAGTTGTAATAATAACTTAACGGCTTAAAAAAAATAACTTTTTGTAAGTCTTATCTTACATTCTTATTAGATATATTTTCACACGAGAATAATATATGGATATTCCATCAAAATAGGTGACTATTCCCAAGAACAAACTATTGTATTCCACTGTGCACGAGTTTGTGACTGCAATAGAGAATTTAATAGCAAAATGCACCAATAGTTGTACAATAACACTTTAAGTTCATAGCAGAGCTTTCCAATTGAACTATTTGATATATCACTGGCTTCCTGATTTGAATCGATATTGCACGTCTTGATTAAACAGTGCTTTAGAAAAATCGAACTTTACATGATTCACATCGAACTAAGAGCAAACGTCAATTGCTTCTGTTAAATCGGACAATCTCGACACCAAAAGAATTTAAATTGAAGGTTTCAAAGTGTCATATCTCGATGTTTGCATTTAGAGATCTTAGTCCTTATGACACTTTTTGATAATTCGATTAAAAATTGTTCAGACTTAAGAACCACTGAGATATACTGTTGCTGAAAAATCTGTCGACCTTCAGATGAATTTTGATTTTTGTGTCGTTTGGTTTCTGTCTCATTGCCGCAAAACTACATCTGCTTTCAATTATAATCGTATACATTTTTACATTGCAAATTATCTACTTTCGTGTAAAGGGAAATGTAACGAACAAATCAAGTAGGCAGTAACTCAATAACACAAAAACCCAGAAGAGATATCTTACAATATTTAGAATGTTTATCTATTGTCATGAAAATTCATAATATCGAAAAAAAAATAGTAGATTTGGCTAACTAAGTGGAAAATTGTTTTTACGTTTATCATGTTAATTAGGCTCCAATTGAAAATTGCTTGCTAGCCCCTCTTTGTGAATAATGTAAGATAACTCTTGTTAATTTTCCCATCATTTTATCATTATAGGGAGATAATCTAATTCGTTTTCATATATAGTCTTCAAATGCTTTTTGTAGGTTTCAATCATAATTTCTCACTAAAGCATTTGACATAAATTTAAAGTTTCTGGAATAAAAAGGTGGTTATGGTGTTATGTTTATGTGTTTGTGCGTATGTGTATCTTGTGTTTGTTTGTGTTGGTGAGGGATGGTTACACAGCATACATGTATATGTCTTTAGGGAATCAAGTAATGCAAGTAAATCAAGACAATATGTCTGCTTTATTTGAATTCTGACATACATATATATCCCATATCAAAACAATAAATGTATGCTTTTACAAGTAGCAAGATCAATGCTGTTGGAGGTAAGATATTGCGGACAACAATTTAACGTGGTGTATACTTGATAGCAGAATGACTACAGATGTCAAATGAAACATATGTTATTCACCTGAATAATTTACCTCAAATTTATAGTAGACAGAATACTATATTAAAACGTAATACCATAATACGGTATTAAAAGTAAAATTTATAGAAAAAAGTATATTAACAAAAATATCAAACTCCAAGGAAAATTCAAATCGGAAAGTCCCGTATCAAATGACAAAATCAAAAACTCAAACACATCAAACGAATGGAAAACAACTGTCATATTCCTGATTTTGTACAGGCATTTCCTTATGTAGAAAATGGTGGATTAAACCTGGTTTGATAGCTAGCTAAACCTCTCACTGGTATGACAGTCACATAAAATTCTATTATATTGACAACAATGTGTGAACAAAACAAACAGACATAGTAGGTAAAAATGTCAAAAATAGGGGTACAGCAGTCAACATTGTGTTATAATCTTACTCTCTATAAAAACAAACAAATATGTCAACAAAGAAAAACAAATGGCATATAGACAAAGCACATAAGCAAAAATGAAGGACGACAAGAATACATAAAATGACCATAGCACAATAACACATTGACGGGATCCATAAGTACCGAGCCACGTCAAAGGGATATTACCAAAAATGGACTAAACAGTAAAGGTTAATAATTTACAAAGCCAAATAAAAGAACACTATAACACGTTATTAAGATGATAAACAACGTCAGTACCTAGAATCTATACTTCAAGACCATCATGTATTATTTGAGAACATGATACGGAATATTTATCAACAAGGTCTTGGTATCTTCCGATGAACTTTTATTTAGAAACAGGACGAGACGTTCTTTGACATAGCCCTGGTTCATCAACTTTCTGCTGCTAACGAATTCTAACCCACAGTAAAGTATATTTATTTGAAATTTTCTAAAACCTACTCAGAAAAATGCACGAATTACTTGACTTTCATAGCTCATTATTCAGGTTTTTACACATTAATATAATGTAGTCGTTAAACATTATTTGCCTCTAACAGTATAAGACACAATACAGATCGTATGATTGCATCAACTTACCCGAATAAAGGTTTAATTAAAGCCTGAACATTTTGACATTGTTAATGTTTTTGATCCGTGTCGGTTTTATAATATCATCACAACTTCCTGTTAAGACTAAATACCCATATCCCGATATCGTTAGGTAGAATCCCTACCTTATTTTTATATCCAAATACTTTTTCCAAATAACATTTTATTTGGCAATGACCAATTGATTCAACTGTGTATACTTTAATATCATTGTCTGTGCTAGGCGTACATCCTTAAACAAATAAAATTACATGCATTAGAATGGAGAAACACTTATGAAATCACTATATTCATCACCCCTGCAAATTTGTTAAATTTACAATTTTCACCTTTTAATAATAAATTTCATCTTTATTTACTACATAAAGAAAGGTACCAAATAGAGTTAAATTATATACGTCTTTGACCTCTTTATAACAAAATTGTCAAATTTTTGTTTTCCTTGTATCAGGCTTCTACATATAAAGTAAATAAACAAAAACTAATTGTGTCAAAATTTGAAGACTGTTTATCAGTTATGATATACTAATAAGCAATCTTTGCTTAAGGTTAAATAAGCCAAGACATCTTGACGATCAAATGTTAATTTGAAGCGTATGTCTGTGAGTCCAAGTAGTTTGCAAGTGGTTACAATCCTTCATATTGACTCATTTCATTCGTTACATGCACAACTATACATATTCGAATGATTTGTTGGGTTGTTGTCACACTTGCATATAGCTGCACCTCTTTTGAAGTTTCTTTATCATGTGATACAATTTATTTTATAATTTTTCAAAAACTAAATTCTGTGTGTATGGATAGAAATCAGAACGTTGCAGCTGTGTTTTATTAAAATTGGTAAAATTTTGTTAAATATGAAACACGTTCTGTGTATATTGTGGGTTGAATGAAAGTTTCGTACATCATTTTTGCTCCCTGAATTTCCTCAATTTCGGCAAAAAACCAGACAGTTAAACATGTTATTTATACAAGCATTATGACTACTAAAATTCTAAAATTGATTTTCAGATTTCATACAAAATATCTAAGTTTTCTTATGGTATTACATAACATATGAAAATGAAAACTCTTCAAAGATACCAGACTTATAAACTGGTACTCCAGACGGGTGTTTAATCTATTTAAGACTCATGAGTGGTGCTCGAACTTATTGGATGACAAAAGTAATCGTTTATTTCAAGCTAAACAATGTTAACAATTCATAACATATTTCTTGTAAGATGTTCGTTTTGATATCTTAATGCAGTCGAATTCTTTTAGATGATGCCATCGTTCAGTGACAGTTATTCCAATCATAAATTTTTGTTTTCTTTACTATCAATTTCTAGCCAAAAATCAACTAGATCACGAGAATTCATATGTTTATGTAGTTATGTTCGACAGCCTTATAATAATCAATGTTTTTTTTTTCTATTTATTTGATTGTAGCTGATCTTTTAACATAAAAAATAATACCTTATAACTCATTCATTATCTACAAATACATACCAAGAACTTCAATCCACGGAGTGAGTTCACGGTAGACCGCTTTTCCTATCCAAAATTCATTTTCAATCGGAATACCGCTATCCGTTAGCTTGTCTTTATTATCTTCTAATCCTTTTTCCCCACACTTAGTGCTAGCTTCGAACCAAGTAACTGCGTCAGACATGTGGCGGACATTCGAACTTGTGTACACTAATATCAAATATTAGGTTAATAATTCATTGTTTTAATGTAATAATCCCAAAAGTTTTTTTGTTATGATTTGAAGTCTAAACGGATAAAATCATCATGATTAAATTTACTTTTTCAACACATGTTGGTAAATATAGTAAAAACTGTAAGCAATTCAGGTTTAAGAATAAACATTTTGGGGCGCCGTCTGCTAACATGGTTGACCCCGTTACATTCTGTATGTGTCTGTCCAAATTTAGGAGCCTGTCATTCAGAGGTTGAAGTTATGCTGCTGTATATAAGATATGATTTTCGTTTATTTGTTTTGTTCATAAATCAGGCTGTTCATTTTATTTGTTTAAAATGTTTTACATTGGCAATTTCGAGATCTTTTATAGTTTGATATACGATATAAGTTCTGTGCATTGTTAAAGGCCGTAAGTTGACCTGTAACTGCTTCTTCTACGTCATTTGGTCATTTGGTCTCTTGTGGAAAGTTGTATCCTTGGCAATCATACCAGACTTTTTTTATATTTTAATAAATATCCAATGCATAAGTGACATATTAATAACAGTCAGTATAATGTATATATATACATATAGCAAATAATTACATAAGTTATAATCAACTGATAAGTCGGAGTTAACAACTTCATTTACGAATTGTTTCTGCATTAAAAAAAAGTTTACTTTCATCATTAAGTCTTTTCAAATTTTTAATTTCAACAATTGTATAAGTTCAATATCCTGAGGTAAGAGAAATAATTGACAGAAATATGTTTTTGAAAATAACTTTTTATTTACAAAACATTAAGTACTATATTATGCAATACTGTTTTCCAGGATATTTTAAAAAGAGACTTAATGTCATTCACAGCTTCAATTTATATTTTGGTATATGATTATCATTTTATTATGTATTAATCATCGAGGCTTCGGAGCACAAGAATATAACATCCAACCTCAAATCAGTACCCTGGTAAATGTAAAAACATCAAGTTCATAAAACATTTTTTAAAGACTCTAAGTTTTTTAAACAATATCAGACTTTTACCGTTATGCAGCTACAGTAAATCACCTTTCGCAGTCACGATTCATTATTATCAATATTGACAACAACTCTGATTTCGCGTCCATGCATTTAATCCATGTAATTGCAGAAAAATATTGGAAGAAAGAATCAGCCTTTAAACCATTCTTATTCAAAACGTCTCAGTTCTATTTTTTTTAAACGTAAAATATCTAGTGATGTTTACCAAAAATGTCAAACTGAAAGGGGATGTAATATTCCAATTTTGAATAGGAAAAAAACTGAACGTACTATCAACGTTTTAGCATTGCCCATCTTACTGACCTTTTCACATGTCAATATCCAAGCTAAAAGGAGCAAGTAATTAAACAAGCCCATGATGGTTTTTTTACTTAGACGTGAAAAATCCAAACAAAAATTCAATGAAAATGACGGAATACTATATAGACCAAGTGATGTCATTATAGGAATAGTTAAGTTGAAAGATATTATGCAAAAACACAAATGGGATTAAACACAAGTCAAATAGACGTATGGAGTCCGTAAAAGGGTTAACAAAAACAGTTTCGCCAAACCGTTAACAAAACTAAAAATTCATAAAAATGTCTGTGTAAAAATATCAATGAACATGTTTCTTTTTTTCGTATTGTGTTTATGATTATAAAATCTTATGAACTTAACCACTTCTGTTGGCAAAATAACATACCGTGATAAATAAGAATGTTCCACACAAGGAAAGCTAACTTCGTGAATTTTGTCAATTTATCCATCACAATGACAATAAACGGAAACTTTATATTTGATAAATCATTTAATAAATACAAGTTTGATTTACCAGGAAATTATACGTGTTTATCTAACAGTGAGCACAGTACATGTAATACATACACAAAGATTATATCAATCTCATGTTTTTATAGATCTTTATTTATTATGCTTGCATTGACTTTTGCATACTGTCTTTATTTTTCATCCAAAGCCAACAAATTATATTTGTTTGTTTTTATAGTGATTAAGATTATAACACAATGTTGTCTGCTGTACCCCTATTGATATTTTGACCTACTATGTCTGTTTGTTTTGTTCACATATTGTTGTCAATATAATGGACGTTTATGCGACTGTCATACAAGTGAGAGGTTTAGCTAGCTATAAAACCAGGTTTAATGCACCATTTTCTACATAAGAAAACGCCTGTACCAAGTCAGGAATATAACAGTTGTTATCCATTCGTTTGATGTGTTTGAGCTTTTAATTTTGCCATTTTATTAGGGACTTTCCGTTTTGAATTTTCCTCGGAGTTCGGTATTTTTGTTATTTTACTTTTATATTACATACAAAAAGTATGTGTAAACGAATTCACAACGGTACATTGTCGACTATCACATGTGGGAAACGGATCATTTGAGATGTTCATGTAAATATATCTGATCCGCTTGTACAAACCAAACATTTCGTACGTATATGGTATCTGATAAAAAAATCAATACCTTTTATATCAATTTGATTATGAACTCATTTAAAATGAGCAAGTCAAAAAATATTTTTGAGACGTACAAGTGCCAGCACTTTTAAATGTCAAAATATCAAGTTAAGATAATATATTTAGATTGAGTAGTGGACTAGAAAATATGGTCTTTGATACAATACACAAACCCTATAGAACAATGTAGAAGACAAAGTCCAAATTGTTTTTGTCTTTGTTCTCGTGATGCAAATCTAAATGGTCTGAAAGTATTGCACTTACTTTTGATAAACAGCAATAGCTGAACTATTTTTGAAAATGTATTCTTTTTCAAGTTTCATGATTAGATATTTTTAAGCTGGTTTTCGAAGTCTGGTTTTGTCTGTTTTCCTCATATCAACATATGAAAAATATAAAAAAATATTTTTTCATGTTCATGTGACAATAATCAATATCAAAGAAATATGGACTACAAAAACGACACATGTATGTGTTTTATTGTTTGCTTTATTCCTCATATAACAAAATTTCCTTTTCTTTCCGTCTAAATAATCTAAAATGTAATTAACCAATACCGGAAGTGTATACATGGCTATGCTATTTCTTTTCCCATCATTATATATCGTAGAATCTTCTGTCCAGAATTATTTATTTTTCTGACAAAAGGTAAAAGCCATTTTAGTTAAATAAAGAGGCATTTCCTCTCACTGTCTTTACATAAACTTATTCTTAAAGGTTACCAATTCAACACTGTAATTAGATCTTTGAATATTGTTTTTATTGGTATAAATATTGGTTCAGTAAATTAAAATCAAACAAAATATTTTCTTTATATACTTATGCACATTCATGGCTCTATAATCTGTCGATCCTTGAATATTGGCATTGCACAAGATCATGTTTTTCTCTGACTGTTAATGACGTCTTTACACTAAATCCATTGGATGTTGGATATGTACTAATTGATATTTTTTTCGTTTTCGTAGATGCATGATATTTTTATTAGTTTTTATTGGCTTTGAACTAGCTGTTAGTAACTGCGAGTACCCTCAATTCTGTAGTTAGTGTCTTTTTAAGTTGTGTGGTTGTCTCAATACCCTGCCACGTCCGGTCTGTGCTTTTGTTACAATGTAGATGTATTTCTTTGTATCGATCTGATGAGTTAATCTCTTTTCAATTGATTTTTATAGAGTGTTCTTATGTTGTACTGTTACACCACTGTCCCAGGATAGGGAAGCGTTGGTTCATTCAAACTAGTTTAACCCCGCCATATTCTGTATGTGCCTGTCCCAAGTTAGGAGCCTGTAATTTAGTGGCTGTCGTTTGTTGCTGTATATCATATTTGCTTAAATTATATAGCTGACTATGCAGTATCGGTTTTGCTCATTGTTGACGGCCGTATAGTGACGTTTAGTTGTTAACTTTTTTGTCATTTGGTCTCTTGTGGATAGTTGTCTCATTGGCAATCGTACCACATCTTCTTGTTTTTATACTTAAATCTAAATTTATACTACAAAAAAGTAGTAATCGAACTTGAAAGTGATTGATTCGTTATTTTTTGGTTTGTGACGCAACTTTCAGCACTATTGGCTTTTTCATGGTGGCCTTTTTTATTGGTTGAGGGGGCAGCAATTCCTAGAAAGGAGAACTAACGTTCGACAAAAAACGCACCTGCCACGTAAGGAGTTCGAACTCACAACCTTAGTGTTGAGAGGCTAGTGGTAACGTAGTTTAACTACTTGGACTAATTTAATAATAATTTGTGCGGGATTGATAAAAATTAAAACAAAAATCCAATGAAAACAAATAATCCATAATAGGAGAATAAAGTGGTGTCATTATAGAACTGATCTTTAAAAATATGATTGCAAAATAAAAGTTTATAATCCTGTTTTTTTAAATATTTTTAAAAAAAATATGTTGAAATATTTCTTTCTTGTATGTAATGTATAAAAACTAAGAAGTTACTTAGGCGGCAATAGGAAAATTTCAACCCATGAAAAAGTATCTTTGTATACTTTGCCCCTTTAACGATCATGATAACATTAAATGGAAACTAATTATCTGATACGTCATTGTATAAATATATTTTTGTCTCACTAGGAAGTTAAACTTGAAAATTTGTACACTTATATTTATCATATAGTTTTATCAATATGATAGATTTTTACTTATACAGTCGTAATTTTTATCTTATCTTTGTTTTACCACTGATCAAAACTTTAAAAAAAAAAAAGGACTTATTTATCTAAACAAACCTAAGGAACAAACGTTAGTTCTTGTCTTCATCGATATTCAGAATCGACAACGAACATGGGTGAAATAAATAGTAAAGTTTGTGAAAATATCGTATGGATATGTATCTGAATTACATTCCTTTTTCTCAAATTAAGTTTGTGAAAATATCGTATGGATATGTATCTGAATTATATTCCTTTTTCTCAAATTAATTTTGAATCCAGATTAACTTTTGTTTAAAAGACCAGCTCGTCTGAATGACTCAATTAGAAATGTAATTTTTAATCTGGAATATCTTCATTCGTTTGGTACAAAAAGACAAAAAAGAATAGACTACAAATCAATAGCATATATATGTTTTGATTCCATCTATGCTTTGGTTTTATGTTTAAACGATTTATATGCCCATTTTAACACACCTTTGCAAATATGAAAATACAGTTTCGTATTTATTCTTTCAGACTCTTAAAACTATCTAACGCGTAAATTTGATGTTTAAGAAAGATTATAACCAATGACAGGAAACACTCGAAAACAAAAATAAAACTATTCGTGAATAGGTTTGACACTATAAATAGCTCAGCGACAAATACCCAGTTTCTGTATATTAATTAGTTATAATTCAGCAACGAGTAGCAAATTAACCGCATAACACTATTTGATGAGCATTGGTCCATTGCATATATACGAAAAATCTTTCATATTTTTTTAAGCCAGATAAACTTGTAAAATCTGAGTTACATGGATAAAAACAATTGTGTATTTTTCAATTTGAAGCATTTCCGACAATCCATGTGATTAAATGTGAATGTAAATATAATCACCTGGAAATATCCCGTTCAGACATACGATTTAAGCTTAATAGATTATGATTCGATGTGCCCAGTCGGCCGGGTCGGAATGAGGACGTTTGTTCTGATGCCTACTGTCTAGAGGGCAACACGCCCTCTGTCAATAATTAATTTTCAATGATAATTTTAAGGGTTGATAAGTGACATATTGTGCTACAACTTAACATGCCTTTTCTCTAAATCAATACCAAATATCCCGTTTGCTCATTTGATTTGCAGTGTTTACATAATCGATTCTTTATTTTTTATTCTGTACTCGTCATGAACGAAATATTGTCAACTGGAAATTACGTTAACAACCATTTTCGAATAGTAGATTTAATTCCTTTTGTTATTTCAAACGTTATTCGACCCTTTTTTCTTCACAATAATATTCAGCGGAAAAACTTTTAAAATACACGAATACATGTTAGAATAGTCCCTCAAACTATATAAATCATTTTTTTTTTCCTCAGTTTCCAAAACTAGTGTTCAAATGTACAACTAAACAATGACCGTAAAGTAAACAGGGTTATGAGATTATCCATAACTACATCATCGTAATGTTCTGTGTCCTTGTCTACTGGTCTTTTTTTCCTACAAAAATAAAAATCTTATAGATTTCGAAGGCACCTATTTCAAAGAGATTTTCCAACAGCGAAGAAGACAACGAACAATCCCATGATAGTGATTTCAGCAGGATTGATGAAACTAAAAACAAACAAAAAATTCAACGAATAGAGATATTCTAAAACAAGAACACAAAGTGAAGTAATTATAGAATTGTTCATAAAATATGTTCGCATATCAACTGTTATGCAACCTTTTTTCATAATATTCGAAACAACTGTGTTCAAATATTGTTCTCTTGTGTGTATTGTTTAAAAAGGGGATAAGATACCAGGGGCTAATGTTTACCTTTCTTCCTCGTGAAGTTCTAAACTTTTGAGGAAAAAACTAATACACAGTAAAGTTCCACACTAGTAGAGTTTACTCCGTACATTTCGTCCATTTAACCACATTGATAACATTAACAGGAAACTTACAATTTTATACGTTATTGTATAAATACATTTTTGTCTCACTAGGAAGTTATACTTGTAGATTTGTACACAAATATTTATCACACGCTCTTTATAGTTTTATCAATATAATATCTTTACAATTATACTGTTTACACTTTTATCTTTTATTTATTTTACCATAGGTCAAAACTTTCAAAAAAAGAATTTTATATCTAAATCAAACCTAAAAAACAAACATTCGTGCTTGTATCCATCTAGATTCAGAATCGATAATGCAATTGGATGAAATGAATAATATATTAAGGTTTGTGAAATTATCTTATGAATACGTATATAAATTAGATATATTTATTTTTGTCAAATTTATTTCGAATCCAGATTGACAAATGTTTCGAAGAAGTGAAAAAAATAGCCAACTCAACTAACATCTTGGATGGGTTTATATTTGTAAGAATGAAAATAAGAAGACATTAAGGGTACACAAAAGACATATAAAAACCAGAAATACAATACATTAAAAAGAAAAGACAAAACCATTTATCATCACAATAAAGTTTGAAATAAGCAATAAGAACCCCATGTAAAAATATCCAAATACATTCATATATATATATAGCATGAACTGCGTTTGTGTTGATTACAACCTTGATTTGGATTTATAGATTAGCAAGAACAATTTTCTCATATTCACCAACATTTTCAATCCTATGAAAATGTTTTTGAATTTGTCCAAACAAACTCTTCTAGAATATATTTATTGGCCGTAAATTTGTAGTTATGGAAGATAATAACAGGGGACCAATAAATTGGTTTGGAACAATGAATCACTAACCTCTTGTGAAATAATATGTTCTACATAAATCTTTAAAAATACACGTATAATGTAACAATAATCCCTTAAATTATTTTAGCAAAGTTTTTTTTTCAGTTTGTAAAACTCATGTATGTAATGTTGAAAGCTTCAATTAATCAATGACTGTGAAATATACATCGATATTAAATTGTTATTACTGGAAGTTCCCCACCAGTAAAAATTACTTCGTACATTTCGTCCATTTAACCACATTGATAACATTAAAAGGAAATTTAAAATCCGATACGTCATTGTATAAATACATTTTTGTCTTACTGGGAAGTTATACTTGAAGATTTGTACACTAGTATTTATCATATACTTGTAGAAAAAAATAATGGTATAATTGTACCCCATGATAAAACTTATTTTGTTCATATGTTTATTCATTAAATTTGAAGAATTGCCTTAGCCGTGTGATATGACTTTTGTGATCAACTGCTTCCGGTTTATATCAACTTCTTCCGTTTCATATCAACTGCTTCCGGTTATTATCGCATGCTTTTCTGTAACGTTATCGCATGACAGTTCGACGTCATTCGGCAAATTCCGGAAAATGTACCTAAATGGTACGTTTTTTTTTAGTAAAACATAAAGTTGGAGAAAAAGAAAATATTAATAATCAGGAAAATATATTATTAGAAAATACAAAACAAATATTACAACAAATGCATTGTTTCAAAGTTCAAAAAATAGTTTTGTCTGTATGTCTTCTGCTGAAGTATATGATAAAAAGAACATAACATGTCGTTTTTCATATCAGACCCCTTACATGCCTTATCAGCCCATGGTAAAAATCATCCCTCGAGCCTGTCGGCTCTCGGGCTGATAAGGGGTCTGATATGAAAAAGGTCATGTTATAATCTATATTTATCACACGCTATATATAGTTTTATCAGTATGATATATTTACAATTATACTGTCTAAACTTTTATCTTTTCTTTATTTCACCACTGGTCAAAACTTTCAAAAAAAAGGAAATTATATATTTAAAACAAACATAGAAAACAAGGGTTCGTGATTGTCTTTATCTAGATTCTGAATCGACAATGCAATTAGATGAAGTAAATGATATATGAAGGCTGATTAAATTATCGTATGGATACGTATCTGAATTATATATATTTATTTTTATCAAATTTATTTCGAATCCAGATTGACCAATATTTTGAAGACGTGAAAAAAATAGCCATTTCAACTAACATCTGGGATGAGTTCATTCCTGTAAGAATGAAAATAAGAAGACATTAAGGGTACAAAAAGACCTTTAAGAATTATAAATACAATATATAATAAAGAGAAGGCAAACCCATTAAACATCACAATTAAGCTTGAAATAAGCAACACGAACCCCATTAAAAAATATCCAAATACATTCCTATATATAGCATGAACTACGTTTGTGTTGATTACAACCTTGATTTGGATTTATAGATAAGCAAAAGCAATTTTCTCAAATTCACCAACATTTTCAGCCATATGAAAACGTTTCCGAATTTGTTCAAACAAACTCTTCTAAAATATATCTATCAGCGTAAATGTGTAGTTATGGGAGATTATAATCAGGCACCAGTAAAGCTCGTAAATTGGTTTGGCACAATAAATCACTAAACTCATGCGAAGTAATATATTCTACAAATAAAATCTTAAATAATACACCCTCATTCCCCGTTTCCATTCCAAAATTTACGTATAACGTAACAATAGTCCCTTAAATTATGTTAACAATTTGAAAGTATTTTTTCAGTTTGTAAAACTAATATTGAAAGCTTCAATTAGTCAATGACTGTAAAATATACATCGTTGTGACAGGTATTCTGGTTCTCCATTTTTAAATCAGCGTAATGTCCTGTGTCCTTTAATAGTCCAGTTTTCCTACAAAAAAGGATATCATGCAATTATCCTCTAGTAATAAATTTCAATAGCAGTTATACATGTTATACCTGTTTTGAAGTTTAAGTACAGGGTGAAATTTAACGTAATTACCACAGCACGAGTTATATGATTTTTTGGAAATCAGATGTCCATGTAAATGAATTATTTAACAGAAAAATCTATATCTTGCCAAATAAGACTCTTTCCATAACAAAGCAGAATGTCACTTGACAATATATCTCGAAAATTGTTAATCGGCTGATTATCAAATATGTCTTTTCATTTTCTAAGTACATACCTTTTTGTGGATTATACATGTTATAGATTTAAATATGATAAGTTGATAAACACTAGTGCAATCTAAAATCATATGTTATATGTCTTCGGATATTTACAGTTAAAAAATTGTTAATATATTGAAAGGTTAGTGAAAATGGTACTACCTGAGTTTACGAACGAGTAGTATAACGCCAAAACATAACAAGTTTAAACCAACACTTCCTCCAATGACAGCGCCTAAAAAGACAGTGTCATATTATGACAACTCGACAAATTGTTTCCTAATAATACTAAAATTATATTGATGTATTAACGAACATATTAATTTCAGACGTAATCTCCGAGTGCTCATATCAGCGTTAGTGTTTTTGTGTTTACACTTTTGACTGTCATTATGTCTAATAAAGATTGATCAAGGGTATGAAATGGGTACTTTGGTCGGTTTGTTGTCTCTTTGACAATATTATATTTTACACTATGTATTTGTAACTGTTTGCTTATTGAAAACGAGGTTTCGCTAACAATCCGCTAAAATGTGTTAATCAAATCAAAACCCTTTCAACTAAGTACTTCTGTAAATGGCATGTTTCAAACAAAATAAAGTATATACTCATATTCACCTCATGATAAAATATACATATGCAAAATATGTCAATGAAGACTCCGCATTGGCAAACAATTGTATGGTCCTCATATAGCGTCAACTGTTCTTTGAGGATTTTTTAAATTTTATGGTTTCCTATTAAATCACTCAGCCAATTTTTAATCATACGTTGCAGAAAAGATGCATGTTCTGAGAAGATATTCCTCTTTCTAATTCTGAATTTTAAAAACAGTGTAAACCCAAATGGATTATTGATTCCCGTTTCACAAAATGATGTAAAGCAAATAAAAAATAAATATGTAAAGGGTCAATTTTTAACAAAACCGGAGACGCAGCAAATCTATAAAGTGTTTTTTCATCCTTTTTTATTGTGTTTGAAAGGAACCAATATTGACCAAAATTACAGATACTATGTTTTTGGCCAAGAAAATAAATAGATAGATGAATCATTACCAATGAGAGCGGTTACTGTAAATCCTTGCTGACACTCATTTTTGAGTTTTTCAAATGATGTTACGCCAGACGATATTCCTACAAAATATACAAAATAATTGTTTATTTATGACTGAATATTTTAACTTGATAAAAAATATACCATTAGGCATTCATTATTTCCGTTATAAGATTGAAACATATCGGATCCATGTCTCATAACTTCCGTATGTTTATCTAGATATTAGATGTGAAGTGACGATATTGATTAGATATACCACTTGAAAATGATAACTACGCTAGTCACATGTGCACTTACAGGAAATTATATGCTAGACATAAAACCAATCACTCGCATGCACCTGAAAAGGAGGTCACATGTACGGAAATGAAAGGAATGTACATCAATGCACGCAGTCATATATCTAAAACATTTTCCTCAAAATTTTCAACTCTACGAAAAATATTTTATTTTCAATATATAAATGTGAATAGAAAACATTAACAGTGAGGTGGATTTTGATTTTAACTTTTGTTCATTCTTTAATGATGCTATGGTCTTTTCGTATTATTTGTTATTTTCAATGCATATACAAAATATAAAAATAAAGATGTGGTATAATTGCCAACGAGACAACTCTCCACAAGAGACCAAATGAAACAGAAAGTAACAACTATAGGTCACCGTACGGCCTTCAACAATAAGCACAACCCATAACGCATACACAGGGAACTTTCACTCACATCAATTTCACGTGAATTTAAATTCATGTGAAGTTCACCTCAAACGAGCTTATACGTGAAACTCACATGAAACCAGTTCATATGAGATTCACGTGAATTTTTAAAAATAATGTAATTCAAATAACATTTAAATTTTTCAAATTTAATTAAAATCATGAAAAATACCAATTTTGTTTTTGTTGTAAAGTTCATGTGAAATTCATGTGAAAATTTTCACGTGAGATATGTGAATCTCAATTCACGTGAAATTCACAGGAAAATTTCACGCGAGTTTCATGTATAAGCTCGTTTGAGGTGAATCTCACGTGAAATTTTTCACGTGAATGTCATGTGAGATTCATGTGAAATTTACGTGAGCAAATTTGCCTGTGTAGTCAGCTATAAAAGGCCTCAAGATGACAAATGTAAAACAATTGAAACGAGAAAACTAACAGCCTAATTAATGTACAAAATAATGAACGAAAAACAAGTATAATACACAGAAACAAACGACAACCACTCAATTACAGGCTCCTGACTTGGGACAGGCGCATACAAAATGTGGCGGGGTTAAACATGATAGCGGGCTCCCAACCCTCCCCCTCACCTGGGAAAGTGGAGTAACAGTACAACATAAGAAGAAACTATAAAAATCAGTTGAAAAAGGATTAACATCAGAGGAATACAAACAGAAATACATATAATAAAAACACAGAGTGGACAAAAGTATACTAGTACAGCCCTTGGATGGTGTAAACTTCCCAAAAAAAATGTGTATGGTGTAATGGTGTATGGCATATGGTGCAATGGTAGAAGGTGTATGGTGCTATGGTGTATGGTGTAAGGGGAATGGTGTAATGGTGTAACGTGCGATCGGGAATGGTGTGAATGAATGGTGTACGACCTTTAAACTATGCAAAATATTGATAAGAACTGATTTTTGATTTTATACATTAATTTACAATATTGTGATCAAAATTCGTTTTTTAAAATAAATAAATAATTTTGTAGTCGCACGCTTTCTTTGAAATTAAATTGCATTATGGTTTAATGTGTAAGGTGTATGGTGCAAAGGTGTAACGTGTATGGTGTAATGGCACAGAGTGTATGATGTAATGGTGTATGGTGAATGGTGTAATGGTGTATGGTGTTAGTGGGAAGTTTACACCATCCAAGGACGTACTTACAATACCTCAGATTTGAATTTTATTTCGTTTTGATATCTTTGGTTTTACTTTGAGATGTTCTCTTGATTAAACAAAACAAAAAAATGTTTTTCACAGCGCAAAACACGTAAGGAAAAAGTTATTAAAATCCAAGATTGTTTTAAAATTATTTTAAAAAATTGCATCACTTATATTCGTAGTAACAGTTGGCATCTGTAATCAAAAAGATATTTCTTATGCAACAAAATCATTATCTGATACTTAGATAAGCAACCCGATAAAAGATTAAAGAATGTACTTTTGATAAGCGTCTGACATACCTTTAACTAACGTTGTCTCTGTATTTCTCTGATTGTCTATTATCTGCTTTGATGTCATTCCTGAGGAAGATATCGTCGTGTATAGTGCTTGGTCTGTTATTAGACTTCCTAATAGAAATCCATAAATCAGGGTCTTTTTTTTTTAGAAATTATAAACTAAAGCAATGTTGACAGATATGACTTAAATACTCAGCTTGGCGACAAAAATGTTTCCGGAAAGTTTGCCGGTATCACTGTGATAGCAACTGACCTTTATCGGTGTTCCCACTGTCTGTATCAATCTGCTCAGCTCTTCATAAAATTGCATATCACGGCTTTGTGACGTCAAATGCGTTAACCGGCCTCAAAAACTTTGACCCGGACATATCACCGACGTCATAATTATTGAATCGACGTTGATAAATTCGACCCGAACTTATCGAGTCATCTTCCAGTTTGCTGGTGAAACAAAGAGAAACACTTGTTTCTATCATGCAAAATACACAAATACAATCCGATAAATCGATTATCAGATTGTCATCATATTCAAATTGTAAAATACATGGCTGCTCGATACAATATGAAACCTTTTTGAACTCGGTCGCTGCGCTCACTCGACAAAAAAGCTTCATGTTGTGACTCGCAACTGATAGTTTGCAATATCAATATGCAGAAAACCTAATATTTGGTACGTATTCGACTGAATTTATCTCGTAATGGAAAATAGGATAAAATGATATTTTTTCTTGATTTGGATATCACCGAATGCGATTTTCATTTTTTACTTGCAATGAAAAACAACGATGCAACTAGTCCATCAGCAGCTGATTCCCCTTCGGAACTACCTGAAATCAGTCCAGTGTTATTGTTGGGTTTGTGATTTCTATATTTGTTTTTTGTGCAAAGTTTTGTTGAATATTGTTTTTCTTTGTGTCGTTTGTTTGCTCCCAAAGGTGACTGGGGAATAGAAATATGGTCGCTCACAGTCTTCTTCCGACCGGCAGTAAAACCCTTGCCAAAGTGGGCGTCCGTTTGGCTATGCGAGATGTACAATTACGCAGCCACGTGTGGTCAGAATGTGGACGTTAAATATGATGCCTCTTGTAAAGAGAGGGACACGCTAAACTAATTTCAACCACTCTTTGGGGGTCAGTAGGTAGCCGTAGGTAGCATGTTGCAAAACAACTTTTCTACCCTCATTTTCTAGTTCCAGTCAAAAATTCTACTACCTTTAATTATTACGGCCTCTATTAAGGACCTACCTATTGTATTTGTTGTTAGTTTGTTCTCGTCCTGAACATACATGAAAAAGTTGCCATTGGACGTTAAGCAACCAACAATCAATCATCAATCAATTCTGTTATTTCTCTTTTCTGCAATTATGTTGTCAGTTTTTATTGTAATTATGGGTTTTGATTGCCTCCTTAGTATCTTTTCTAACTTTTCGACATGTTGATATTTACTGAGATCAAATAACAGATAAAATGGCCATTGAAAAAGTGTATACGTTACTTTAGGTAGGCATCTATATATAAATTGATTTCATTTTAAGGAGGTGAGGTTATTCATAGGAAAAGGAGTATTTTTAATTGAAATCATCTTGCCGGGAAAAAGTTATCTTTTTCTGCAATTATATTGCCATTATGAATGAGAATGATGTATAGGTTAAAATATGGGACTATATCAACAGTGTTTGAAATGGTTTTGCCTTCACAAATGCATTTAGCTTAAGTTGGTATGGGAATATTGAGTAAAATGGTACAATTGTTGCGTATTTAAAAAAAAGTATAAAAGGTCAATCCTAAAAATCTTGATCTTTTCCATCCCCCACAATAACATATTCATAAAGCTTCTTCCAAACAAATGAT
>NW_026262695.1:0-76239 GCF_021869535.1 Mytilus californianus | reverse complement strand
ATTATGTAAATAAAATTGAGAATGGAAATGGGGAATGTGTCAAAGAGACAACGACCCGACCATAGAGCAGACAACAGCCGAAGGTAGCACTCCACAGTTAGAAAATAAAATTAAAAATGAACCACAAAATATTTTATCATCTCCTATTCCCGGATTTCTAATACATTAACCTAACTGTTTGTGTTGTACATGTGCATATGTATGTAATCAGTATCTTCCATAGATTTGATTTTCAAAAGTTAAAAGGGTGAAATATAATTCTTTCTATGTGTATCCATGGCAACATTCTGCATTTATTTACCATAAAATATTGCAAAAAGGGGGGTGAAAATGTCACATATCCCCCCAAAATTTTGATCAAACTAGAATTTCAATGCCAATGAATGATACCTTTTTAGAAACTGTTGACATTAATCTTCCTAATAATCAAATAAAAAATGGGTGTCTTTCGCCTCATTTTTTCGTAAAATTTAATTACAAAGTTCGTGCGACAAAAAGTTTGAAAAAAACATTACAATAAATGCCGGACCAATGTATGGTATGGATATGCAAATACGGACTGTCATACAGAAAACAGCCTATATTACATACATTACATAATCTTGATGTTCATATAAACCCAATAGGAAGGCTATTTTAATCCTCAGCTATCCAAAAATGAATTTTATTGCACACTAGCTCTCATATTTGAAAAATCCACAGGGGCCAAAATGCGAAACTACACACCTAACTGTGGAGTGCTACCTTAAGATGAAATTTTCCCCCTCCTGCCTCAATTTTTAGTATATTTTCTGTGTTCTACTAGCTGTTACGATTAAAATGGTACCTTAGTTTTTAAAATTGGTCCAGTAATAAAGATTTTATGAAGGTTAGCAGTTGATGTTCAAACGCGACAAAAAGTTATTTAAAAATGAATGCTCGATCATAGTGAAAAACCTCAAGTCTGTCTCATTTTTGGGGTAAATTTCTAAAACTTTTCCCTTTTTTCTGTTTAAAATCTTAAAATTACCTTAAAAGAGGAAACATTGTACAATTTTTAGGTATTTGAAAGCACTCATAGGTCAATTTTGCTGTAAATAGCATACCAAACCTTGGTTTAGAAGCTCTCAAGCAGGGTATAAATTTCTAACAGTACTGGCATCATTAAATTTAATTAATGCCAAATTATAATATAAAATCCTGCTAAAAATGTTTATTTGACTTATTCGCATTCAAAAATATAAAGCGATACATTCTGAGGATTTCATATAAAGCGCAATCTTTGGTTACAAGGGCGAAGCTAATGGAGTACAAATTTAAGACCGCAACATGTCTAAGTGTCAAAATGTGTATCTTTGGTTGCTAAGGACAGTAAACAATAAAATAAACATGAATTGCAATCCTAGCAGATTTTTTACCTTCAGAACTAAAACAAGAACCTAAAAGACTAAAGGTTTGTGGTCAAATTTATCTTTAAAAAGGCATTTCTGTGCTTTCTGGTGTGCCATAAGGTAGCACTCCACAGTTAGAAAATAAAATTAAAAATGAACCACAAAATATTTTATCATCTCCTATTCCCGGATTTCTAATACATTAACCTAACTGTTTGTGTTGTACATGTGCATATGTATGTAATCAGTATCTTCCATAGATTTGATTTTCAAAAGTTAAAAGGGTGAAATATAATTCTTTCTATGTGTATCCATGGCAACATTCTGCATTTATTTACCATAAAATATTGCAAAAAGGGGGGTGAAAATGTCACATATCCCCCCAAAATTTTGATCAAACTAGAATTTCAATGCCAATGAATGATACCTTTTTAGAAACTGTTGACATTAATCTTCCTAATAATCAAATAAAAAATGGGTGTCTTTCGCCTCATTTTTTCGTAAAATTTAATTACAAAGTTCGTGCGACAAAAAGTTTGAAAAAAACATTACAATAAATGCCGGACCAATGTATGGTATGGATATGCAAATACGGACTGTCATACAGAAAACAGCCTATATTACATACATTACATAATCTTGATGTTCATATAAACCCAATAGGAAGGCTATTTTAATCCTCAGCTATCCAAAAATGAATTTTATTGCACACTAGCTCTCATATTTGAAAAATCCACAGGGGCCAAAATGCGAAACTACACACCTAACTGTGGAGTGCTACCTTAAGATGAAATTTTCCCCCTCCTGCCTCAATTTTTAGTATATTTTCTGTGTTCTACTAGCTGTTACGATTAAAATGGTACCTTAGTTTTTAAAATTGGTCCAGTAATAAAGATTTTATGAAGGTTAGCAGTTGATGTTCAAACGCGACAAAAAGTTATTTAAAAATGAATGCTCGATCATAGTGAAAAACCTCAAGTCTGTCTCATTTTTGGGGTAAATTTCTAAAACTTTTCCCTTTTTTCTGTTTAAAATCTTAAAATTACCTTAAAAGAGGAAAAATTGTACAATTTTTAGGTATTTGAAAGCACTCATAGGTCAATTTTGCTGTAAATAGCATACCAAACCTTGGTTTAGAAGCTCTCAAGCAGGGTATAAATTTCTAACAGTACTGGCATCATTAAATTTAATTAATGCCAAATTATAATATAAAATCCTGCTAAAAATGTTTATTTGACTTATTCGCATTCAAAAATATAAAGCGATACATTCTGAGGATTTCATATAAAGCGCAATCTTTGGTTACAAGGGCGAAGCTAATGGAGTACAAATTTAAGACCGCAACATGTCTAAGTGTCAAAATGTGTATCTTTGGTTGCTAAGGACAGTAAACAATAAAATAAACATGAATTGCAATCCTAGCAGATTTTTTACCTTCAGAACTAAAACAAGAACCTAAAAGACTAAAGGTTTGTGGTCAAATTTATCTTTAAAAAGGCATTTCTGTGCTTTCTGGTGTGCCATAAGGTAGCACTCCACAGTTAGAAAATAAAATTAAAAATGAACCACAAAATATTTTATCATCTCCTATTCCCGGATTTCTAATACATTAACCTAACTGTTTGTGTTGTACATGTGCATATGTATGTAATCAGTATCTTCCATAGATTTGATTTTCAAAAGTTAAAAGGGTGAAATATAATTCTTTCTATGTGTATCCATGGCAACATTCTGCATTTATTTACCATAAAATATTGCAAAAAGGGGGGTGAAAATGTCACATATCCCCCCAAAATTTTGATCAAACTAGAATTTCAATGCCAATGAATGATACCTTTTTAGAAACTGTTGACATTAATCTTCCTAATAATCAAATAAAAAATGGGTGTCTTTCGCCTCATTTTTTCGTAAAATTTAATTACAAAGTTCGTGCGACAAAAAGTTTGAAAAAAACATTACAATAAATGCCGGACCAATGTATGGTATGGATATGCAAATACGGACTGTCATACAGAAAACAGCCTATATTACATACATTACATAATCTTGATGTTCATATAAACCCAATAGGAAGGCTATTTTAATCCTCAGCTATCCAAAAATGAATTTTATTGCACACTAGCTCTCATATTTGAAAAATCCACAGGGGCCAAAATGCGAAACTACACACCTAACTGTGGAGTGCTACCTTAAGATGAAATTTTCCCCCTCCTGCCTCAATTTTTAGTATATTTTCTGTGTTCTACTAGCTGTTACGATTAAAATGGTACCTTAGTTTTTAAAATTGGTCCAGTAATAAAGATTTTATGAAGGTTAGCAGTTGATGTTCAAACGCGACAAAAAGTTATTTAAAAATGAATGCTCGATCATAGTGAAAAACCTCAAGTCTGTCTCATTTTTGGGGTAAATTTCTAAAACTTTTCCCTTTTTTCTGTTTAAAATCTTAAAATTACCTTAAAAGAGGAAAAATTGTACAATTTTTAGGTATTTGAAAGCACTCATAGGTCAATTTTGCTGTAAATAGCATACCAAACCTTGGTTTAGAAGCTCTCAAGCAGGGTATAAATTTCTAACAGTACTGGCATCATTAAATTTAATTAATGCCAAATTATAATATAAAATCCTGCTAAAAATGTTTATTTGACTTATTCGCATTCAAAAATATAAAGCGATACATTCTGAGGATTTCATATAAAGCGCAATCTTTGGTTACAAGGGCGAAGCTAATGGAGTACAAATTTAAGACCGCAACATGTCTAAGTGTCAAAATGTGTATCTTTGGTTGCTAAGGACAGTAAACAATAAAATAAACATGAATTGCAATCCTAGCAGATTTTTTACCTTCAGAACTAAAACAAGAACCTAAAAGACTAAAGGTTTGTGGTCAAATTTATCTTTAAAAAGGCATTTCTGTGCTTTCTGGTGTGCCATAAGGTAGCACTCCACAGTTAGAAAATAAAATTAAAAATGAACCACAAAATATTTTATCATCTCCTATTCCCGGATTTCTAATACATTAACCTAACTGTTTGTGTTGTACATGTGCATATGTATGTAATCAGTATCTTCCATAGATTTGATTTTCAAAAGTTAAAAGGGTGAAATATAATTCTTTCTATGTGTATCCATGGCAACATTCTGCATTTATTTACCATAAAATATTGCAAAAAGGGGGGTGAAAATGTCACATATCCCCCCAAAATTTTGATCAAACTAGAATTTCAATGCCAATGAATGATACCTTTTTAGAAACTGTTGACATTAATCTTCCTAATAATCAAATAAAAAATGGGTGTCTTTCGCCTCATTTTTTCGTAAAATTTAATTACAAAGTTCGTGCGACAAAAAGTTTGAAAAAAACATTACAATAAATGCCGGACCAATGTATGGTATGGATATGCAAATACGGACTGTCATACAGAAAACAGCCTATATTACATACATTACATAATCTTGATGTTCATATAAACCCAATAGGAAGGCTATTTTAATCCTCAGCTATCCAAAAATGAATTTTATTGCACACTAGCTCTCATATTTGAAAAATCCACAGGGGCCAAAATGCGAAACTACACACCTAACTGTGGAGTGCTACCTTAAGATGAAATTTTCCCCCTCCTGCCTCAATTTTTAGTATATTTTCTGTGTTCTACTAGCTGTTACGATTAAAATGGTACCTTAGTTTTTAAAATTGGTCCAGTAATAAAGATTTTATGAAGGTTAGCAGTTGATGTTCAAACGCGACAAAAAGTTATTTAAAAATGAATGCTCGATCATAGTGAAAAACCTCAAGTCTGTCTCATTTTTGGGGTAAATTTCTAAAACTTTTCCCTTTTTTCTGTTTAAAATCTTAAAATTACCTTAAAAGAGGAAAAATTGTACAATTTTTAGGTATTTGAAAGCACTCATAGGTCAATTTTGCTGTAAATAGCATACCAAACCTTGGTTTAGAAGCTCTCAAGCAGGGTATAAATTTCTAACAGTACTGGCATCATTAAATTTAATTAATGCCAAATTATAATATAAAATCCTGCTAAAAATGTTTATTTGACTTATTCGCATTCAAAAATATAAAGCGATACATTCTGAGGATTTCATATAAAGCGCAATCTTTGGTTACAAGGGCGAAGCTAATGGAGTACAAATTTAAGACCGCAACATGTCTAAGTGTCAAAATGTGTATCTTTGGTTGCTAAGGACAGTAAACAATAAAATAAACATGAATTGCAATCCTAGCAGATTTTTTACCTTCAGAACTAAAACAAGAACCTAAAAGACTAAAGGTTTGTGGTCAAATTTATCTTTAAAAAGGCATTTCTGTGCTTTCTGGTGTGCCATAAGGTAGCACTCCACAGTTAGAAAATAAAATTAAAAATGAACCACAAAATATTTTATCATCTCCTATTCCCGGATTTCTAATACATTAACCTAACTGTTTGTGTTGTACATGTGCATATGTATGTAATCAGTATCTTCCATAGATTTGATTTTCAAAAGTTAAAAGGGTGAAATATAATTCTTTCTATGTGTATCCATGGCAACATTCTGCATTTATTTACCATAAAATATTGCAAAAAGGGGGGTGAAAATGTCACATATCCCCCCAAAATTTTGATCAAACTAGAATTTCAATGCCAATGAATGATACCTTTTTAGAAACTGTTGACATTAATCTTCCTAATAATCAAATAAAAAATGGGTGTCTTTCGCCTCATTTTTTCGTAAAATTTAATTACAAAGTTCGTGCGACAAAAAGTTTGAAAAAAACATTACAATAAATGCCGGACCAATGTATGGTATGGATATGCAAATACGGACTGTCATACAGAAAACAGCCTATATTACATACATTACATAATCTTGATGTTCATATAAACCCAATAGGAAGGCTATTTTAATCCTCAGCTATCCAAAAATGAATTTTATTGCACACTAGCTCTCATATTTGAAAAATCCACAGGGGCCAAAATGCGAAACTACACACCTAACTGTGGAGTGCTACCTTAAGATGAAATTTTCCCCCTCCTGCCTCAATTTTTAGTATATTTTCTGTGTTCTACTAGCTGTTACGATTAAAATGGTACCTTAGTTTTTAAAATTGGTCCAGTAATAAAGATTTTATGAAGGTTAGCAGTTGATGTTCAAACGCGACAAAAAGTTATTTAAAAATGAATGCTCGATCATAGTGAAAAACCTCAAGTCTGTCTCATTTTTGGGGTAAATTTCTAAAACTTTTCCCTTTTTTCTGTTTAAAATCTTAAAATTACCTTAAAAGAGGAAAAATTGTACAATTTTTAGGTATTTGAAAGCACTCATAGGTCAATTTTGCTGTAAATAGCATACCAAACCTTGGTTTAGAAGCTCTCAAGCAGGGTATAAATTTCTAACAGTACTGGCATCATTAAATTTAATTAATGCCAAATTATAATATAAAATCCTGCTAAAAATGTTTATTTGACTTATTCGCATTCAAAAATATAAAGCGATACATTCTGAGGATTTCATATAAAGCGCAATCTTTGGTTACAAGGGCGAAGCTAATGGAGTACAAATTTAAGACCGCAACATGTCTAAGTGTCAAAATGTGTATCTTTGGTTGCTAAGGACAGTAAACAATAAAATAAACATGAATTGCAATCCTAGCAGATTTTTTACCTTCAGAACTAAAACAAGAACCTAAAAGACTAAAGGTTTGTGGTCAAATTTATCTTTAAAAAGGCATTTCTGTGCTTTCTGGTGTGCCATAAGGTAGCACTCCACAGTTAGAAAATAAAATTAAAAATGAACCACAAAATATTTTATCATCTCCTATTCCCGGATTTCTAATACATTAACCTAACTGTTTGTGTTGTACATGTGCATATGTATGTAATCAGTATCTTCCATAGATTTGATTTTCAAAAGTTAAAAGGGTGAAATATAATTCTTTCTATGTGTATCCATGGCAACATTCTGCATTTATTTACCATAAAATATTGCAAAAAGGGGGGTGAAAATGTCACATATCCCCCCAAAATTTTGATCAAACTAGAATTTCAATGCCAATGAATGATACCTTTTTAGAAACTGTTGACATTAATCTTCCTAATAATCAAATAAAAAATGGGTGTCTTTCGCCTCATTTTTTCGTAAAATTTAATTACAAAGTTCGTGCGACAAAAAGTTTGAAAAAAACATTACAATAAATGCCGGACCAATGTATGGTATGGATATGCAAATACGGACTGTCATACAGAAAACAGCCTATATTACATACATTACATAATCTTGATGTTCATATAAACCCAATAGGAAGGCTATTTTAATCCTCAGCTATCCAAAAATGAATTTTATTGCACACTAGCTCTCATATTTGAAAAATCCACAGGGGCCAAAATGCGAAACTACACACCTAACTGTGGAGTGCTACCTTAAGATGAAATTTTCCCCCTCCTGCCTCAATTTTTAGTATATTTTCTGTGTTCTACTAGCTGTTACGATTAAAATGGTACCTTAGTTTTTAAAATTGGTCCAGTAATAAAGATTTTATGAAGGTTAGCAGTTGATGTTCAAACGCGACAAAAAGTTATTTAAAAATGAATGCTCGATCATAGTGAAAAACCTCAAGTCTGTCTCATTTTTGGGGTAAATTTCTAAAACTTTTCCCTTTTTTCTGTTTAAAATCTTAAAATTACCTTAAAAGAGGAAAAATTGTACAATTTTTAGGTATTTGAAAGCACTCATAGGTCAATTTTGCTGTAAATAGCATACCAAACCTTGGTTTAGAAGCTCTCAAGCAGGGTATAAATTTCTAACAGTACTGGCATCATTAAATTTAATTAATGCCAAATTATAATATAAAATCCTGCTAAAAATGTTTATTTGACTTATTCGCATTCAAAAATATAAAGCGATACATTCTGAGGATTTCATATAAAGCGCAATCTTTGGTTACAAGGGCGAAGCTAATGGAGTACAAATTTAAGACCGCAACATGTCTAAGTGTCAAAATGTGTATCTTTGGTTGCTAAGGACAGTAAACAATAAAATAAACATGAATTGCAATCCTAGCAGATTTTTTACCTTCAGAACTAAAACAAGAACCTAAAAGACTAAAGGTTTGTGGTCAAATTTATCTTTAAAAAGGCATTTCTGTGCTTTCTGGTGTGCCATAAGGTAGCACTCCACAGTTAGAAAATAAAATTAAAAATGAACCACAAAATATTTTATCATCTCCTATTCCCGGATTTCTAATACATTAACCTAACTGTTTGTGTTGTACATGTGCATATGTATGTAATCAGTATCTTCCATAGATTTGATTTTCAAAAGTTAAAAGGGTGAAATATAATTCTTTCTATGTGTATCCATGGCAACATTCTGCATTTATTTACCATAAAATATTGCAAAAAGGGGGGTGAAAATGTCACATATCCCCCCAAAATTTTGATCAAACTAGAATTTCAATGCCAATGAATGATACCTTTTTAGAAACTGTTGACATTAATCTTCCTAATAATCAAATAAAAAATGGGTGTCTTTCGCCTCATTTTTTCGTAAAATTTAATTACAAAGTTCGTGCGACAAAAAGTTTGAAAAAAACATTACAATAAATGCCGGACCAATGTATGGTATGGATATGCAAATACGGACTGTCATACAGAAAACAGCCTATATTACATACATTACATAATCTTGATGTTCATATAAACCCAATAGGAAGGCTATTTTAATCCTCAGCTATCCAAAAATGAATTTTATTGCACACTAGCTCTCATATTTGAAAAATCCACAGGGGCCAAAATGCGAAACTACACACCTAACTGTGGAGTGCTACCTTAAGATGAAATTTTCCCCCTCCTGCCTCAATTTTTAGTATATTTTCTGTGTTCTACTAGCTGTTACGATTAAAATGGTACCTTAGTTTTTAAAATTGGTCCAGTAATAAAGATTTTATGAAGGTTAGCAGTTGATGTTCAAACGCGACAAAAAGTTATTTAAAAATGAATGCTCGATCATAGTGAAAAACCTCAAGTCTGTCTCATTTTTGGGGTAAATTTCTAAAACTTTTCCCTTTTTTCTGTTTAAAATCTTAAAATTACCTTAAAAGAGGAAAAATTGTACAATTTTTAGGTATTTGAAAGCACTCATAGGTCAATTTTGCTGTAAATAGCATACCAAACCTTGGTTTAGAAGCTCTCAAGCAGGGTATAAATTTCTAACAGTACTGGCATCATTAAATTTAATTAATGCCAAATTATAATATAAAATCCTGCTAAAAATGTTTATTTGACTTATTCGCATTCAAAAATATAAAGCGATACATTCTGAGGATTTCATATAAAGCGCAATCTTTGGTTACAAGGGCGAAGCTAATGGAGTACAAATTTAAGACCGCAACATGTCTAAGTGTCAAAATGTGTATCTTTGGTTGCTAAGGACAGTAAACAATAAAATAAACATGAATTGCAATCCTAGCAGATTTTTTACCTTCAGAACTAAAACAAGAACCTAAAAGACTAAAGGTTTGTGGTCAAATTTATCTTTAAAAAGGCATTTCTGTGCTTTCTGGTGTGCCATAAGGTAGCACTCCACAGTTAGAAAATAAAATTAAAAATGAACCACAAAATATTTTATCATCTCCTATTCCCGGATTTCTAATACATTAACCTAACTGTTTGTGTTGTACATGTGCATATGTATGTAATCAGTATCTTCCATAGATTTGATTTTCAAAAGTTAAAAGGGTGAAATATAATTCTTTCTATGTGTATCCATGGCAACATTCTGCATTTATTTACCATAAAATATTGCAAAAAGGGGGGTGAAAATGTCACATATCCCCCCAAAATTTTGATCAAACTAGAATTTCAATGCCAATGAATGATACCTTTTTAGAAACTGTTGACATTAATCTTCCTAATAATCAAATAAAAAATGGGTGTCTTTCGCCTCATTTTTTCGTAAAATTTAATTACAAAGTTCGTGCGACAAAAAGTTTGAAAAAAACATTACAATAAATGCCGGACCAATGTATGGTATGGATATGCAAATACGGACTGTCATACAGAAAACAGCCTATATTACATACATTACATAATCTTGATGTTCATATAAACCCAATAGGAAGGCTATTTTAATCCTCAGCTATCCAAAAATGAATTTTATTGCACACTAGCTCTCATATTTGAAAAATCCACA
Source organism: Mytilus californianus (assembly GCF_021869535.1). Lineage (NCBI taxonomy): Eukaryota > Metazoa > Mollusca > Bivalvia > Mytilida > Mytilidae > Mytilus > Mytilus californianus. The sequence goes on along the minus strand of NW_026262695.1, from coordinate 65,689 downwards.
GGGGCCAAAATGCGAAACTACACACCTAACTGTGGAGTGCTACCTTAAGATGAAATTTTCCCCCTCCTGCCTCAATTTTTAGTATATTTTCTGTGTTCTACTAGCTGTTACGATTAAAATGGTACCTTAGTTTTTAAAATTGGTCCAGTAATAAAGATTTTATGAAGGTTAGCAGTTGATGTTCAAACGCGACAAAAAGTTATTTAAAAATGAATGCTCGATCATAGTGAAAAACCTCAAGTCTGTCTCATTTTTGGGGTAAATTTCTAAAACTTTTCCCTTTTTTCTGTTTAAAATCTTAAAATTACCTTAAAAGAGGAAAAATTGTACAATTTTTAGGTATTTGAAAGCACTCATAGGTCAATTTTGCTGTAAATAGCATACCAAACCTTGGTTTAGAAGCTCTCAAGCAGGGTATAAATTTCTAACAGTACTGGCATCATTAAATTTAATTAATGCCAAATTATAATATAAAATCCTGCTAAAAATGTTTATTTGACTTATTCGCATTCAAAAATATAAAGCGATACATTCTGAGGATTTCATATAAAGCGCAATCTTTGGTTACAAGGGCGAAGCTAATGGAGTACAAATTTAAGACCGCAACATGTCTAAGTGTCAAAATGTGTATCTTTGGTTGCTAAGGACAGTAAACAATAAAATAAACATGAATTGCAATCCTAGCAGATTTTTTACCTTCAGAACTAAAACAAGAACCTAAAAGACTAAAGGTTTGTGGTCAAATTTATCTTTAAAAAGGCATTTCTGTGCTTTCTGGTGTGCCATAAGGTAGCACTCCACAGTTAGAAAATAAAATTAAAAATGAACCACAAAATATTTTATCATCTCCTATTCCCGGATTTCTAATACATTAACCTAACTGTTTGTGTTGTACATGTGCATATGTATGTAATCAGTATCTTCCATAGATTTGATTTTCAAAAGTTAAAAGGGTGAAATATAATTCTTTCTATGTGTATCCATGGCAACATTCTGCATTTATTTACCATAAAATATTGCAAAAAGGGGGGTGAAAATGTCACATATCCCCCCAAAATTTTGATCAAACTAGAATTTCAATGCCAATGAATGATACCTTTTTAGAAACTGTTGACATTAATCTTCCTAATAATCAAATAAAAAATGGGTGTCTTTCGCCTCATTTTTTCGTAAAATTTAATTACAAAGTTCGTGCGACAAAAAGTTTGAAAAAAACATTACAATAAATGCCGGACCAATGTATGGTATGGATATGCAAATACGGACTGTCATACAGAAAACAGCCTATATTACATACATTACATAATCTTGATGTTCATATAAACCCAATAGGAAGGCTATTTTAATCCTCAGCTACCCAAAAATGAATTTTATTGCACACTAGCTCTCATATTTGAAAAATCCACAGGGGCCAAAATGCGAAACTACACACCTAACTGTGGAGTGCTACCTTAAGATGAAATTTTCCCCCTCCTGCCTCAATTTTTAGTATATTTTCTGTGTTCTACTAGCTGTTACGATTAAAATGGTACCTTAGTTTTTAAAATTGGTCCAGTAATAAAGATTTTATGAAGGTTAGCAGTTGATGTTCAAACGCGACAAAAAGTTATTTAAAAATGAATGCTCGATCATAGTGAAAAACCTCAAGTCTGTCTCATTTTTGGGGTAAATTTCTAAAACTTTTCCCTTTTTTCTGTTTAAAATCTTAAAATTACCTTAAAAGAGGAAAAATTGTACAATTTTTAGGTATTTGAAAGCACTCATAGGTCAATTTTGCTGTAAATAGCATACCAAACCTTGGTTTAGAAGCTCTCAAGCAGGGTATAAATTTCTAACAGTACTGGCATCATTAAATTTAATTAATGCCAAATTATAATATAAAATCCTGCTAAAAATGTTTATTTGACTTATTCGCATTCAAAAATATAAAGCGATACATTCTGAGGATTTCATATAAAGCGCAATCTTTGGTTACAAGGGCGAAGCTAATGGAGTACAAATTTAAGACCGCAACATGTCTAAGTGTCAAAATGTGTATCTTTGGTTGCTAAGGACAGTAAACAATAAAATAAACATGAATTGCAATCCTAGCAGATTTTTTACCTTCAGAACTAAAACAAGAACCTAAAAGACTAAAGGTTTGTGGTCAAATTTATCTTTAAAAAGGCATTTCTGTGCTTTCTGGTGTGCCATAAGGTAGCACTCCACAGTTAGAAAATAAAATTAAAAATGAACCACAAAATATTTTATCATCTCCTATTCCCGGATTTCTAATACATTAACCTAACTGTTTGTGTTGTACATGTGCATATGTATGTAATCAGTATCTTCCATAGATTTGATTTTCAAAAGTTAAAAGGGTGAAATATAATTCTTTCTATGTGTATCCATGGCAACATTCTGCATTTATTTACCATAAAATATTGCAAAAAGGGGGGTGAAAATGTCACATATCCCCCCAAAATTTTGATCAAACTAGAATTTCAATGCCAATGAATGATACCTTTTTAGAAACTGTTGACATTAATCTTCCTAATAATCAAATAAAAAATGGGTGTCTTTCGCCTCATTTTTTCGTAAAATTTAATTACAAAGTTCGTGCGACAAAAAGTTTGAAAAAAACATTACAATAAATGCCGGACCAATGTATGGTATGGATATGCAAATACGGACTGTCATACAGAAAACAGCCTATATTACATACATTACATAATCTTGATGTTCATATAAACCCAATAGGAAGGCTATTTTAATCCTCAGCTATCCAAAAATGAATTTTATTGCACACTAGCTCTCATATTTGAAAAATCCACAGGGGCCAAAATGCGAAACTACACACCTAACTGTGGAGTGCTACCTTAAGATGAAATTTTCCCCCTCCTGCCTCAATTTTTAGTATATTTTCTGTGTTCTACTAGCTGTTACGATTAAAATGGTACCTTAGTTTTTAAAATTGGTCCAGTAATAAAGATTTTATGAAGGTTAGCAGTTGATGTTCAAACGCGACAAAAAGTTATTTAAAAATGAATGCTCGATCATAGTGAAAAACCTCAAGTCTGTCTCATTTTTGGGGTAAATTTCTAAAACTTTTCCCTTTTTTCTGTTTAAAATCTTAAAATTACCTTAAAAGAGGAAAAATTGTACAATTTTTAGGTATTTGAAAGCACTCATAGGTCAATTTTGCTGTAAATAGCATACCAAACCTTGGTTTAGAAGCTCTCAAGCAGGGTATAAATTTCTAACAGTACTGGCATCATTAAATTTAATTAATGCCAAATTATAATATAAAATCCTGCTAAAAATGTTTATTTGACTTATTCGCATTCAAAAATATAAAGCGATACATTCTGAGGATTTCATATAAAGCGCAATCTTTGGTTACAAGGGCGAAGCTAATGGAGTACAAATTTAAGACCGCAACATGTCTAAGTGTCAAAATGTGTATCTTTGGTTGCTAAGGACAGTAAACAATAAAATAAACATGAATTGCAATCCTAGCAGATTTTTTACCTTCAGAACTAAAACAAGAACCTAAAAGACTAAAGGTTTGTGGTCAAATTTATCTTTAAAAAGGCATTTCTGTGCTTTCTGGTGTGCCATAAGGTAGCACTCCACAGTTAGAAAATAAAATTAAAAATGAACCACAAAATATTTTATCATCTCCTATTCCCGGATTTCTAATACATTAACCTAACTGTTTGTGTTGTACATGTGCATATGTATGTAATCAGTATCTTCCATAGATTTGATTTTCAAAAGTTAAAAGGGTGAAATATAATTCTTTCTATGTGTATCCATGGCAACATTCTGCATTTATTTACCATAAAATATTGCAAAAAGGGGGGTGAAAATGTCACATATCCCCCCAAAATTTTGATCAAACTAGAATTTCAATGCCAATGAATGATACCTTTTTAGAAACTGTTGACATTAATCTTCCTAATAATCAAATAAAAAATGGGTGTCTTTCGCCTCATTTTTTCGTAAAATTTAATTACAAAGTTCGTGCGACAAAAAGTTTGAAAAAAACATTACAATAAATGCCGGACCAATGTATGGTATGGATATGCAAATACGGACTGTCATACAGAAAACAGCCTATATTACATACATTACATAATCTTGATGTTCATATAAACCCAATAGGAAGGCTATTTTAATCCCCAGCTATCCAAAAATGAATTTTATTGCACACTAGCTCTCATATTTGAAAAATCCACAGGGGCCAAAATGCGAAACTACACACCTAACTGTGGAGTGCTACCTTAAGATGAAATTTTCCCCCTCCTGCCTCAATTTTTAGTATATTTTCTGTGTTCTACTAGCTGTTACGATTAAAATGGTACCTTAGTTTTTAAAATTGGTCCAGTAATAAAGATTTTATGAAGGTTAGCAGTTGATGTTCAAACGCAACAAAAAGTTATTTAAAAATGAATGCTCGATCATAGTGAAAAACCTCAAGTCTGTCTCATTTTTGGGGTAAATTTCTAAAACTTTTCCCTTTTTTCTGTTTAAAATCTTAAAATTACCTTAAAAGAGGAAAAATTGTACAATTTTTAGGTATTTGAAAGCACTCATAGGTCAATTTTGCTGTAAATAGCATACCAAACCTTGGTTTAGAAGCTCTCAAGCAGGGTATAAATTTCTAACAGTACTGGCATCATTAAATTTAATTAATGCCAAATTATAATATAAAATCCTGCTAAAAATGTTTATTTGACTTATTCGCATTCAAAAATATAAAGCGATACATTCTGAGGATTTCATATAAAGCGCAATCTTTGGTTACAAGGGCGAAGCTAATGGAGTACAAATTTAAGACCGCAACATGTCTAAGTGTCAAAATGTGTATCTTTGGTTGCTAAGGACAGTAAACAATAAAATAAACATGAATTGCAATCCTAGCAGATTTTTTACCTTCAGAACTAAAACAAGAACCTAAAAGACTAAAGGTTTGTGGTCAAATTTATCTTTAAAAAGGCATTTCTGTGCTTTCTGGTGTGCCATAAGGTAGCACTCCACAGTTAGAAAATAAAATTAAAAATGAACCACAAAATATTTTATCATCTCCTATTCCCGGATTTCTAATACATTAACCTAACTGTTTGTGTTGTACATGTGCATATGTATGTAATCAGTATCTTCCATAGATTTGATTTTCAAAAGTTAAAAGGGTGAAATATAATTCTTTCTATGTGTATCCATGGCAACATTCTGCATTTATTTACCATAAAATATTGCAAAAAGGGGGGTGAAAATGTCACATATCCCCCCAAAATTTTGATCAAACTAGAATTTCAATGCCAATGAATGATACCTTTTTAGAAACTGTTGACATTAATCTTCCTAATAATCAAATAAAAAATGGGTGTCTTTCGCCTCATTTTTTCGTAAAATTTAATTACAAAGTTCGTGCGACAAAAAGTTTGAAAAAAACATTACAATAAATGCCGGACCAATGTATGGTATGGATATGCAAATACGGACTGTCATACAGAAAACAGCCTATATTACATACATTACATAATCTTGATGTTCATATAAACCCAATAGGAAGGCTATTTTAATCCTCAGCTATCCAAAAATGAATTTTATTGCACACTAGCTCTCATATTTGAAAAATCCACAGGGGCCAAAATGCGAAACTACACACCTAACTGTGGAGTGCTACCTTAAGATGAAATTTTCCCCCTCCTGCCTCAATTTTTAGTATATTTTCTGTGTTCTACTAGCTGTTACGATTAAAATGGTACCTTAGTTTTTAAAATTGGTCCAGTAATAAAGATTTTATGAAGGTTAGCAGTTGATGTTCAAACGCGACAAAAAGTTATTTAAAAATGAATGCTCGATCATAGTGAAAAACCTCAAGTCTGTCTCATTTTTGGGGTAAATTTCTAAAACTTTTCCCTTTTTTCTGTTTAAAATCTTAAAATTACCTTAAAAGAGGAAAAATTGTACAATTTTTAGGTATTTGAAAGCACTCATAGGTCAATTTTGCTGTAAATAGCATACCACACCTTGGTTTAGAAGCTCTCAAGCAGGGTATAAATTTCTAACAGTACTGGCATCATTAAATTTAATTAATGCCAAATTATAATATAAAATCCTGCTAAAAATGTTTATTTGACTTATTCGCATTCAAAAATATAAAGCGATACATTCTGAGGATTTCATATAAAGCGCAATCTTTGGTTACAAGGGCGAAGCTAATGGAGTACAAATTTAAGACCGCAACATGTCTAAGTGTCAAAATGTGTATCTTTGGTTGCTAAGGACAGTAAACAATAAAATAAACATGAATTGCAATCCTAGCAGATTTTTTACCTTCAGAACTAAAACAAGAACCTAAAAGACTAAAGGTTTGTGGTCAAATTTATCTTTAAAAAGGCATTTCTGTGCTTTCTGGTGTGCCATAAGGTAGCACTCCACAGTTAGAAAATAAAATTAAAAATGAACCACAAAATATTTTATCATCTCCTATTCCCGGATTTCTAATACATTAACCTAACTGTTTGTGTTGTGCATATGTATGTAATCAGTATCTTCCATAGATTTGATTTTCAAAAGTTAAAAGGGTGAAATATAATTCTTTCTATGTGTATCCATGGCAACATTCTGCATTTATTTACCATAAAATATTGCAAAAAGGGGGGTGAAAATGTCACATATCCCCCCAAAATTTTGATCAAACTAGAATTTCAATGCCAATGAATGATACCTTTTTAGAAACTGTTGACATTAATCTTCCTAATAATCAAATAAAAAATGGGTGTCTTTCGCCTCATTTTTTCGTAAAATTTAATTACAAAGTTCGTGCGACAAAAAGTTTGAAAAAAACATTACAATAAATGCCGGACCAATGTATGGTATGGATATGCAAATACGGACTGTCATACAGAAAACAGCCTATATTACATACATTACATAATCTTGATGTTCATATAAACCCAATAGGAAGGCTATTTTAATCCTCAGCTATCCAAAAATGAATTTTATTGCACACTAGCTCTCATATTTGAAAAATCCACAGGGGCCAAAATGCGAAACTACACACCTAACTGTGGAGTGCTACCTTAAGATGAAATTTTCCCCCTCCTGCCTCAATTTTTAGTATATTTTCTGTGTTCTACTAGCTGTTACGATTAAAATGGTACCTTAGTTTTTAAAATTGGTCCAGTAATAAAGATTTTATGAAGGTTAGCAGTTGATGTTCAAACGCGACAAAAAGTTATTTAAAAATGAATGCTCGATCATAGTGAAAAACCTCAAGTCTGTCTCATTTTTGGGGTAAATTTCTAAAACTTTTCCCTTTTTTCTGTTTAAAATCTTAAAATTACCTTAAAAGAGGAAAAATTGTACAATTTTTAGGTATTTGAAAGCACTCATAGGTCAATTTTGCTGTAAATAGCATACCAAACCTTGGTTTAGAAGCTCTCAAGCAGGGTATAAATTTCTAACAGTACTGGCATCATTAAATTTAATTAATGCCAAATTATAATATAAAATCCTGCTAAAAATGTTTATTTGACTTATTCGCATTCAAAAATATAAAGCGATACATTCTGAGGATTTCATATAAAGCGCAATCTTTGGTTACAAGGGCGAAGCTAATGGAGTACAAATTTAAGACCGCAACATGTCTAAGTGTCAAAATGTGTATCTTTGGTTGCTAAGGACAGTAAACAATAAAATAAACATGAATTGCAATCCTAGCAGATTTTTTACCTTCAGAACTAAAACAAGAACCTAAAAGACTAAAGGTTTGTGGTCAAATTTATCTTTAAAAAGGCATTTCTGTGCTTTCTGGTGTGCCATAAGGTAGCACTCCACAGTTAGAAAATAAAATTAAAAATGAACCACAAAATATTTTATCATCTCCTATTCCCGGATTTCTAATACATTAACCTAACTGTTTGTGTTGTACATGTGCATATGTATGTAATCAGTATCTTCCATAGATTTGATTTTCAAAAGTTAAAAGGGTGAAATATAATTCTTTCTATGTGTATCCATGGCAACATTCTGCATTTATTTACCATAAAATATTGCAAAAAGGGGGGTGAAAATGTCACATATCCCCCCAAAATTTTGATCAAACTAGAATTTCAATGCCAATGAATGATACCTTTTTAGAAACTGTTGACATTAATCTTCCTAATAATCAAATAAAAAATGGGTGTCTTTCGCCTCATTTTTTCGTAAAATTTAATTACAAAGTTCGTGCGACAAAAAGTTTGAAAAAAACATTACAATAAATGCCGGACCAATGTATGGTATGGATATGCAAATACGGACTGTCATACAGAAAACAGCCTATATTACATACATTACATAATCTTGATGTTCATATAAACCCAATAGGAAGGCTATTTTAATCCTCAGCTATCCAAAAATGAATTTTATTGCACACTAGCTCTCATATTTGAAAAATCCACAGGGGCCAAAATGCGAAACTACACACCTAACTGTGGAGTGCTACCTTAAGATGAAATTTTCCCCCTCCTGCCTCAATTTTTAGTATATTTTCTGTGTTCTACTAGCTGTTACGATTAAAATGGTACCTTAGTTTTTAAAATTGGTCCAGTAATAAAGATTTTATGAAGGTTAGCAGTTGATGTTCAAACGCGACAAAAAGTTATTTAAAAATGAATGCTCGATCATAGTGAAAAACCTCAAGTCTGTCTCATTTTTGGGGTAAATTTCTAAAACTTTTCCCTTTTTTCTGTTTAAAATCTTAAAATTACCTTAAAAGAGGAAAAATTGTACAATTTTTAGGTATTTGAAAGCACTCATAGGTCAATTTTGCTGTAAATAGCATACCACACCTTGGTTTAGAAGCTCTCAAGCAGGGTATAAATTTCTAACAGTACTGGCATCATTAAATTTAATTAATGCCAAATTATAATATAAAATCCTGCTAAAAATGTTTATTTGACTTATTCGCATTCAAAAATATAAAGCGATACATTCTGAGGATTTCATATAAAGCGCAATCTTTGGTTACAAGGGCGAAGCTAATGGAGTACAAATTTAAGACCGCAACATGTCTAAGTGTCAAAATGTGTATCTTTGGTTGCTAAGGACAGTAAACAATAAAATAAACATGAATTGCAATCCTAGCAGATTTTTTACCTTCAGAACTAAAACAAGAACCTAAAAGACTAAAGGTTTGTGGTCAAATTTATCTTTAAAAAGGCATTTCTGTGCTTTCTGGTGTGCCATAAGGTAGCACTCCACAGTTAGAAAATAAAATTAAAAATGAACCACAAAATATTTTATCATCTCCTATTCCCGGATTTCTAATACATTAACCTAACTGTTTGTGTTGTGCATATGTATGTAATCAGTATCTTCCATAGATTTGATTTTCAAAAGTTAAAAGGGTGAAATATAATTCTTTCTATGTGTATCCATGGCAACATTCTGCATTTATTTACCATAAAATATTGCAAAAAGGGGGGTGAAAATGTCACATATCCCCCCAAAATTTTGATCAAACTAGAATTTCAATGCCAATGAATGATACCTTTTTAGAAACTGTTGACATTAATCTTCCTAATAATCAAATAAAAAATGGGTGTCTTTCGCCTCATTTTTTCGTAAAATTTAATTACAAAGTTCGTGCGACAAAAAGTTTGAAAAAAACATTACAATAAATGCCGGACCAATGTATGGTATGGATATGCAAATACGGACTGTCATACAGAAAACAGCCTATATTACATACATTACATAATCTTGATGTTCATATAAACCCAATAGGAAGGCTATTTTAATCCTCAGCTATCCAAAAATGAATTTTATTGCACACTAGCTCTCATATTTGAAAAATCCACAGGGGCCAAAATGCGAAACTACACACCTAACTGTGGAGTGCTACCTTAAGATGAAATTTTCCCCCTCCTGCCTCAATTTTTAGTATATTTTCTGTGTTCTACTAGCTGTTACGATTAAAATGGTACCTTAGTTTTTAAAATTGGTCCAGTAATAAAGATTTTATGAAGGTTAGCAGTTGATGTTCAAACGCGACAAAAAGTTATTTAAAAATGAATGCTCGATCATAGTGAAAAACCTCAAGTCTGTCTCATTTTTGGGGTAAATTTCTAAAACTTTTCCCTTTTTTCTGTTTAAAATCTTAAAATTACCTTAAAAGAGGAAAAATTGTACAATTTTTAGGTATTTGAAAGCACTCATAGGTCAATTTTGCTGTAAATAGCATACCAAACCTTGGTTTAGAAGCTCTCAAGCAGGGTATAAATTTCTAACAGTACTGGCATCATTAAATTTAATTAATGCCAAATTATAATATAAAATCCTGCTAAAAATGTTTATTTGACTTATTCGCATTCAAAAATATAAAGCGATACATTCTGAGGATTTCATATAAAGCGCAATCTTTGGTTACAAGGGCGAAGCTAATGGAGTACAAATTTAAGACCGCAACATGTCTAAGTGTCAAAATGTGTATCTTTGGTTGCTAAGGACAGTAAACAATAAAATAAACATGAATTGCAATCCTAGCAGATTTTTTACCTTCAGAACTAAAACAAGAACCTAAAAGACTAAAGGTTTGTGGTCAAATTTATCTTTAAAAAGGCATTTCTGTGCTTTCTGGTGTGCCATAAGGTAGCACTCCACAGTTAGAAAATAAAATTAAAAATGAACCACAAAATATTTTATCATCTCCTATTCCCGGATTTCTAATACATTAACCTAACTGTTTGTGTTGTGCATATGTATGTAATCAGTATCTTCCATAGATTTGATTTTCAAAAGTTAAAAGGGTGAAATATAATTCTTTCTATGTGTATCCATGGCAACATTCTGCATTTATTTACCATAAAATATTGCAAAAAGGGGGGTGAAAATGTCACATATCCCCCCAAAATTTTGATCAAACTAGAATTTCAATGCCAATGAATGATACCTTTTTAGAAACTGTTGACATTAATCTTCCTAATAATCAAATAAAAAATGGGTGTCTTTCGCCTCATTTTTTCGTAAAATTTAATTACAAAGTTCGTGCGACAAAAAGTTTGAAAAAAACATTACAATAAATGCCGGACCAATGTATGGTATGGATATGCAAATACGGACTGTCATACAGAAAACAGCCTATATTACATACATTACATAATCTTGATGTTCATATAAACCCAATAGGAAGGCTATTTTAATCCTCAGCTATCCAAAAATGAATTTTATTGCACACTAGCTCTCATATTTGAAAAATCCACAGGGGCCAAAATGCGAAACTACACACCTAACTGTGGAGTGCTACCTTAAGATGAAATTTTCCCCCTCCTGCCTCAATTTTTAGTATATTTTCTGTGTTCTACTAGCTGTTACGATTAAAATGGTACCTTAGTTTTTAAAATTGGTCCAGTAATAAAGATTTTATGAAGGTTAGCAGTTGATGTTCAAACGCGACAAAAAGTTATTTAAAAATGAATGCTCGATCATAGTGAAAAACCTCAAGTCTGTCTCATTTTTGGGGTAAATTTCTAAAACTTTTCCCTTTTTTCTGTTTAAAATCTTAAAATTACCTTAAAAGAGGAAAAATTGTACAATTTTTAGGTATTTGAAAGCACTCATAGGTCAATTTTGCTGTAAATAGCATACCAAACCTTGGTTTAGAAGCTCTCAAGCAGGGTATAAATTTCTAACAGTACTGGCATCATTAAATTTAATTAATGCCAAATTATAATATAAAATCCTGCTAAAAATGTTTATTTGACTTATTCGCATTCAAAAATATAAAGCGATACATTCTGAGGATTTCATATAAAGCGCAATCTTTGGTTACAAGGGCGAAGCTAATGGAGTACAAATTTAAGACCGCAACATGTCTAAGTGTCAAAATGTGTATCTTTGGTTGCTAAGGACAGTAAACAATAAAATAAACATGAATTGCAATCCTAGCAGATTTTTTACCTTCAGAACTAAAACAAGAACCTAAAAGACTAAAGGTTTGTGGTCAAATTTATCTTTAAAAAGGCATTTCTGTGCTTTCTAGTGTGCCATAAGGTAGCACTCCACAGTTAGAAAATAAAATTAAAAATGAACCACAAAATATTTTATCATCTCCTATTCCCGGATTTCTAATACATTAACCTAACTGTTTGTGTTGTGCATATGTATGTAATCAGTATCTTCCATAGATTTGATTTTCAAAAGTTAAAAGGGTGAAATATAATTCTTTCTATGTGTATCCATGGCAACATTCTGCATTTATTTACCATAAAATATTGCAAAAAGGGGGGTGAAAATGTCACATATCCCCCCAAAATTTTGATCAAACTAGAATTTCAATGCCAATGAATGATACCTTTTTAGAAACTGTTGACATTAATCTTCCTAATAATCAAATAAAAAATGGGTGTCTTTCGCCTCATTTTTTCGTAAAATTTAATTACAAAGTTCGTGCGACAAAAAGTTTGAAAAAAACATTACAATAAATGCCGGACCAATGTATGGTATGGATATGCAAATACGGACTGTCATACAGAAAACAGCCTATATTACATACATTACATAATCTTGATGTTCATATAAACCCAATAGGAAGGCTATTTTAATCCTCAGCTATCCAAAAATGAATTTTATTGCACACTAGCTCTCATATTTGAAAAATCCACAGGGGCCAAAATGCGAAACTACACACCTAACTGTGGAGTGCTACCTTAAGATGAAATTTTCCCCCTCCTGCCTCAATTTTTAGTATATTTTCTGTGTTCTACTAGCTGTTACGATTAAAATGGTACCTTAGTTTTTAAAATTGGTCCAGTAATAAAGATTTTATGAAGGTTAGCAGTTGATGTTCAAACGCGACAAAAAGTTATTTAAAAATGAATGCTCGATCATAGTGAAAAACCTCAAGTCTGTCTCATTTTTGGGGTAAATTTCTAAAACTTTTCCCTTTTTTCTGTTTAAAATCTTAAAATTACCTTAAAAGAGGAAAAATTGTACAATTTTTAGGTATTTGAAAGCACTCATAGGTCAATTTTGCTGTAAATAGCATACCAAACCTTGGTTTAGAAGCTCTCAAGCAGGGTATAAATTTCTAACAGTACTGGCATCATTAAATTTAATTAATGCCAAATTATAATATAAAATCCTGCTAAAAATGTTTATTTGACTTATTCGCATTCAAAAATATAAAGCGATACATTCTGAGGATTTCATATAAAGCGCAATCTTTGGTTACAAGGGCGAAGCTAATGGAGTACAAATTTAAGACCGCAACATGTCTAAGTGTCAAAATGTGTATCTTTGGTTGCTAAGGACAGTAAACAATAAAATAAACATGAATTGCAATCCTAGCAGATTTTTTACCTTCAGAACTAAAACAAGAACCTAAAAGACTAAAGGTTTGTGGTCAAATTTATCTTTAAAAAGGCATTTCTGTGCTTTCTGGTGTGCCATAAGGTAGCACTCCACAGTTAGAAAATAAAATTAAAAATGAACCACAAAATATTTTATCATCTCCTATTCCCGGATTTCTAATACATTAACCTAACTGTTTGTGTTGTACATGTGCATATGTATGTAATCAGTATCTTCCATAGATTTGATTTTCAAAAGTTAAAAGGGTGAAATATAATTCTTTCTATGTGTATCCATGGCAACATTCTGCATTTATTTACCATAAAATATTGCAAAAAGGGGGGTGAAAATGTCACATATCCCCCCAAAATTTTGATCAAACTAGAATTTCAATGCCAATGAATGATACCTTTTTAGAAACTGTTGACATTAATCTTCCTAATAATCAAATAAAAAATGGGTGTCTTTCGCCTCATTTTTTCGTAAAATTTAATTACAAAGTTCGTGCGACAAAAAGTTTGAAAAAAACATTACAATAAATGCCGGACCAATGTATGGTATGGATATGCAAATACGGACTGTCATACAGAAAACAGCCTATATTACATACATTACATAATCTTGATGTTCATATAAACCCAATAGGAAGGCTATTTTAATCCTCAGCTATCCAAAAATGAATTTTATTGCACACTAGCTCTCATATTTGAAAAATCCACAGGGGCCAAAATGCGAAACTACACACCTAACTGTGGAGTGCTACCTTAAGATGAAATTTTCCCCCTCCTGCCTCAATTTTTAGTATATTTTCTGTGTTCTACTAGCTGTTACGATTAAAATGGTACCTTAGTTTTTAAAATTGGTCCAGTAATAAAGATTTTATGAAGGTTAGCAGTTGATGTTCAAACGCGACAAAAAGTTATTTAAAAATGAATGCTCGATCATAGTGAAAAACCTCAAGTCTGTCTCATTTTTGGGGTAAATTTCTAAAACTTTTCCCTTTTTTCTGTTTAAAATCTTAAAATTACCTTAAAAGAGGAAAAATTGTACAATTTTTAGGTATTTGAAAGCACTCATAGGTCAATTTTGCTGTAAATAGCATACCAAACCTTGGTTTAGAAGCTCTCAAGCAGGGTATAAATTTCTAACAGTACTGGCATCATTAAATTTAATTAATGCCAAATTATAATATAAAATCCTGCTAAAAATGTTTATTTGACTTATTCGCATTCAAAAATATAAAGCGATACATTCTGAGGATTTCATATAAAGCGCAATCTTTGGTTACAAGGGCGAAGCTAATGGAGTACAAATTTAAGACCGCAACATGTCTAAGTGTCAAAATGTGTATCTTTGGTTGCTAAGGACAGTAAACAATAAAATAAACATGAATTGCAATCCTAGCAGATTTTTTACCTTCAGAACTAAAACAAGAACCTAAAAGACTAAAGGTTTGTGGTCAAATTTATCTTTAAAAAGGCATTTCTGTGCTTTCTGGTGTGCCATAAGGTAGCACTCCACAGTTAGAAAATAAAATTAAAAATGAACCACAAAATATTTTATCATCTCCTATTCCCGGATTTCTAATACATTAACCTAACTGTTTGTGTTGTACATGTGCATATGTATGTAATCAGTATCTTCCATAGATTTGATTTTCAAAAGTTAAAAGGGTGAAATATAATTCTTTCTATGTGTATCCATGGCAACATTCTGCATTTATTTACCATAAAATATTGCAAAAAGGGGGGTGAAAATGTCACATATCCCCCCAAAATTTTGATCAAACTAGAATTTCAATGCCAATGAATGATACCTTTTTAGAAACTGTTGACATTAATCTTCCTAATAATCAAATAAAAAATGGGTGTCTTTCGCCTCATTTTTTCGTAAAATTTAATTACAAAGTTCGTGCGACAAAAAGTTTGAAAAAAACATTACAATAAATGCCGGACCAATGTATGGTATGGATATGCAAATACGGACTGTCATACAGAAAACAGCCTATATTACATACATTACATAATCTTGATGTTCATATAAACCCAATAGGAAGGCTATTTTAATCCTCAGCTATCCAAAAATGAATTTTATTGCACACTAGCTCTCATATTTGAAAAATCCACAGGGGCCAAAATGCGAAACTACACACCTAACTGTGGAGTGCTACCTTAAGATGAAATTTTCCCCCTCCTGCCTCAATTTTTAGTATATTTTCTGTGTTCTACTAGCTGTTACGATTAAAATGGTACCTTAGTTTTTAAAATTGGTCCAGTAATAAAGATTTTATGAAGGTTAGCAGTTGATGTTCAAACGCGACAAAAAGTTATTTAAAAATGAATGCTCGATCATAGTGAAAAACCTCAAGTCTGTCTCATTTTTGGGGTAAATTTCTAAAACTTTTCCCTTTTTTCTGTTTAAAATCTTAAAATTACCTTAAAAGAGGAAAAATTGTACAATTTTTAGGTATTTGAAAGCACTCATAGGTCAATTTTGCTGTAAATAGCATACCAAACCTTGGTTTAGAAGCTCTCAAGCAGGGTATAAATTTCTAACAGTACTGGCATCATTAAATTTAATTAATGCCAAATTATAATATAAAATCCTGCTAAAAATGTTTATTTGACTTATTCGCATTCAAAAATATAAAGCGATACATTCTGAGGATTTCATATAAAGCGCAATCTTTGGTTACAAGGGCGAAGCTAATGGAGTACAAATTTAAGACCGCAACATGTCTAAGTGTCAAAATGTGTATCTTTGGTTGCTAAGGACAGTAAACAATAAAATAAACATGAATTGCAATCCTAGCAGATTTTTTACCTTCAGAACTAAAACAAGAACCTAAAAGACTAAAGGTTTGTGGTCAAATTTATCTTTAAAAAGGCATTTCTGTGCTTTCTGGTGTGCCATAAGGTAGCACTCCACAGTTAGAAAATAAAATTAAAAATGAACCACAAAATATTTTATCATCTCCTATTCCCGGATTTCTAATACATTAACCTAACTGTTTGTGTTGTACATGTGCATATGTATGTAATCAGTATCTTCCATAGATTTGATTTTCAAAAGTTAAAAGGGTGAAATATAATTCTTTCTATGTGTATCCATGGCAACATTCTGCATTTATTTACCATAAAATATTGCAAAAAGGGGGGTGAAAATGTCACATATCCCCCCAAAATTTTGATCAAACTAGAATTTCAATGCCAATGAATGATACCTTTTTAGAAACTGTTGACATTAATCTTCCTAATAATCAAATAAAAAATGGGTGTCTTTCGCCTCATTTTTTCGTAAAATTTAATTACAAAGTTCGTGCGACAAAAAGTTTGAAAAAAACATTACAATAAATGCCGGACCAATGTATGGTATGGATATGCAAATACGGACTGTCATACAGAAAACAGCCTATATTACATACATTACATAATCTTGATGTTCATATAAACCCAATAGGAAGGCTATTTTAATCCTCAGCTATCCAAAAATGAATTTTATTGCACACTAGCTCTCATATTTGAAAAATCCACAGGGGCCAAAATGCGAAACTACACACCTAACTGTGGAGTGCTACCTTAAGATGAAATTTTCCCCCTCCTACCTCAATTTTTAGTATATTTTCTGTGTTCTACTAGCTGTTACGATTAAAATGGTACCTTAGTTTTTAAAATTGGTCCAGTAATAAAGATTTTATGAAGGTTAGCAGTTGATGTTCAAACGCGACAAAAAGTTATTTAAAAATGAATGCTCGATCATAGTGAAAAACCTCAAGTCTGTCTCATTTTTGGGGTAAATTTCTAAAACTTTTCCCTTTTTTCTGTTTAAAATCTTAAAATTACCTTAAAAGAGGAAAAATTGTACAATTTTTAGGTATTTGAAAGCACTCATAGGTCAATTTTGCTGTAAATAGCATACCAAACCTTGGTTTAGAAGCTCTCAAGCAGGGTATAAATTTCTAACAGTACTGGCATCATTAAATTTAATTAATGCCAAATTATAATATAAAATCCTGCTAAAAATGTTTATTTGACTTATTCGCATTCAAAAATATAAAGCGATACATTCTGAGGATTTCATATAAAGCGCAATCTTTGGTTACAAGGGCGAAGCTAATGGAGTACAAATTTAAGACCGCAACATGTCTAAGTGTCAAAATGTGTATCTTTGGTTGCTAAGGACAGTAAACAATAAAATAAACATGAATTGCAATCCTAGCAGATTTTTTACCTTCAGAACTAAAACAAGAACCTAAAAGACTAAAGGTTTGTGGTCAAATTTATCTTTAAAAAGGCATTTCTGTGCTTTCTGGTGTGCCATAAGGTAGCACTCCACAGTTAGAAAATAAAATTAAAAATGAACCACAAAATATTTTATCATCTCCTATTC
Source organism: Mytilus californianus (assembly GCF_021869535.1). Classification (NCBI taxonomy): domain Eukaryota; kingdom Metazoa; phylum Mollusca; class Bivalvia; order Mytilida; family Mytilidae; genus Mytilus; species Mytilus californianus. The sequence continues at coordinate 47,974 of NW_026262695.1, read as the reverse complement.
CCGGATTTCTAATACATTAACCTAACTGTTTGTGTTGTGCATATGTATGTAATCAGTATCTTCCATAGATTTGATTTTCAAAAGTTAAAAGGGTGAAATATAATTCTTTCTATGTGTATCCATGGCAACATTCTGCATTTATTTACCATAAAATATTGCAAAAAGGGGGGTGAAAATGTCACATATCCCCCCAAAATTTTGATCAAACTAGAATTTCAATGCCAATGAATGATACCTTTTTAGAAACTGTTGACATTAATCTTCCTAATAATCAAATAAAAAATGGGTGTCTTTCGCCTCATTTTTTCGTAAAATTTAATTACAAAGTTCGTGCGACAAAAAGTTTGAAAAAAACATTACAATAAATGCCGGACCAATGTATGGTATGGATATGCAAATACGGACTGTCATACAGAAAACAGCCTATATTACATACATTACATAATCTTGATGTTCATATAAACCCAATAGGAAGGCTATTTTAATCCTCAGCTATCCAAAAATGAATTTTATTGCACACTAGCTCTCATATTTGAAAAATCCACAGGGGCCAAAATGCGAAACTACACACCTAACTGTGGAGTGCTACCTTAAGATGAAATTTTCCCCCTCCTGCCTCAATTTTTAGTATATTTTCTGTGTTCTACTAGCTGTTACGATTAAAATGGTACCTTAGTTTTTAAAATTGGTCCAGTAATAAAGATTTTATGAAGGTTAGCAGTTGATGTTCAAACGCGACAAAAAGTTATTTAAAAATGAATGCTCGATCATAGTGAAAAACCTCAAGTCTGTCTCATTTTTGGGGTAAATTTCTAAAACTTTTCCCTTTTTTCTGTTTAAAATCTTAAAATTACCTTAAAAGAGGAAAAATTGTACAATTTTTAGGTATTTGAAAGCACTCATAGGTCAATTTTGCTGTAAATAGCATACCAAACCTTGGTTTAGAAGCTCTCAAGCAGGGTATAAATTTCTAACAGTACTGGCATCATTAAATTTAATTAATGCCAAATTATAATATAAAATCCTGCTAAAAATGTTTATTTGACTTATTCGCATTCAAAAATATAAAGCGATACATTCTGAGGATTTCATATAAAGCGCAATCTTTGGTTACAAGGGCGAAGCTAATGGAGTACAAATTTAAGACCGCAACATGTCTAAGTGTCAAAATGTGTATCTTTGGTTGCTAAGGACAGTAAACAATAAAATAAACATGAATTGCAATCCTAGCAGATTTTTTACCTTCAGAACTAAAACAAGAACCTAAAAGACTAAAGGTTTGTGGTCAAATTTATCTTTAAAAAGGCATTTCTGTGCTTTCTGGTGTGCCATAAGGTAGCACTCCACAGTTAGAAAATAAAATTAAAAATGAACCACAAAATATTTTATCATCTCCTATTCCCGGATTTCTAATACATTAACCTAACTGTTTGTGTTGTACATGTGCATATGTATGTAATCAGTATCTTCCATAGATTTGATTTTCAAAAGTTAAAAGGGTGAAATATAATTCTTTCTATGTGTATCCATGGCAACATTCTGCATTTATTTACCATAAAATATTGCAAAAAGGGGGGTGAAAATGTCACATATCCCCCCAAAATTTTGATCAAACTAGAATTTCAATGCCAATGAATGATACCTTTTTAGAAACTGTTGACATTAATCTTCCTAATAATCAAATAAAAAATGGGTGTCTTTCGCCTCATTTTTTCGTAAAATTTAATTACAAAGTTCGTGCGACAAAAAGTTTGAAAAAAACATTACAATAAATGCCGGACCAATGTATGGTATGGATATGCAAATACGGACTGTCATACAGAAAACAGCCTATATTACATACATTACATAATCTTGATGTTCATATAAACCCAATAGGAAGGCTATTTTAATCCTCAGCTATCCAAAAATGAATTTTATTGCACACTAGCTCTCATATTTGAAAAATCCACAGGGGCCAAAATGCGAAACTACACACCTAACTGTGGAGTGCTACCTTAAGATGAAATTTTCCCCCTCCTGCCTCAATTTTTAGTATATTTTCTGTGTTCTACTAGCTGTTACGATTAAAATGGTACCTTAGTTTTTAAAATTGGTCCAGTAATAAAGATTTTATGAAGGTTAGCAGTTGATGTTCAAACGCGACAAAAAGTTATTTAAAAATGAATGCTCGATCATAGTGAAAAACCTCAAGTCTGTCTCATTTTTGGGGTAAATTTCTAAAACTTTTCCCTTTTTTCTGTTTAAAATCTTAAAATTACCTTAAAAGAGGAAAAATTGTACAATTTTTAGGTATTTGAAAGCACTCATAGGTCAATTTTGCTGTAAATAGCATACCAAACCTTGGTTTAGAAGCTCTCAAGCAGGGTATAAATTTCTAACAGTACTGGCATCATTAAATTTAATTAATGCCAAATTATAATATAAAATCCTGCTAAAAATGTTTATTTGACTTATTCGCATTCAAAAATATAAAGCGATACATTCTGAGGATTTCATATAAAGCGCAATCTTTGGTTACAAGGGCGAAGCTAATGGAGTACAAATTTAAGACCGCAACATGTCTAAGTGTCAAAATGTGTATCTTTGGTTGCTAAGGACAGTAAACAATAAAATAAACATGAATTGCAATCCTAGCAGATTTTTTACCTTCAGAACTAAAACAAGAACCTAAAAGACTAAAGGTTTGTGGTCAAATTTATCTTTAAAAAGGCATTTCTGTGCTTTCTGGTGTGCCATAAGGTAGCACTCCACAGTTAGAAAATAAAATTAAAAATGAACCACAAAATATTTTATCATCTCCTATTCCCGGATTTCTAATACATTAACCTAACTGTTTGTGTTGTACATGTGCATATGTATGTAATCAGTATCTTCCATAGATTTGATTTTCAAAAGTTAAAAGGGTGAAATATAATTCTTTCTATGTGTATCCATGGCAACATTCTGCATTTATTTACCATAAAATATTGCAAAAAGGGGGGTGAAAATGTCACATATCCCCCCAAAATTTTGATCAAACTAGAATTTCAATGCCAATGAATGATACCTTTTTAGAAACTGTTGACATTAATCTTCCTAATAATCAAATAAAAAATGGGTGTCTTTCGCCTCATTTTTTCGTAAAATTTAATTACAAAGTTCGTGCGACAAAAAGTTTGAAAAAAACATTACAATAAATGCCGGACCAATGTATGGTATGGATATGCAAATACGGACTGTCATACAGAAAACAGCCTATATTACATACATTACATAATCTTGATGTTCATATAAACCCAATAGGAAGGCTATTTTAATCCTCAGCTATCCAAAAATGAATTTTATTGCACACTAGCTCTCATATTTGAAAAATCCACAGGGGCCAAAATGCGAAACTACACACCTAACTGTGGAGTGCTACCTTAAGATGAAATTTTCCCCCTCCTGCCTCAATTTTTAGTATATTTTCTGTGTTCTACTAGCTGTTACGATTAAAATGGTACCTTAGTTTTTAAAATTGGTCCAGTAATAAAGATTTTATGAAGGTTAGCAGTTGATGTTCAAACGCGACAAAAAGTTATTTAAAAATGAATGCTCGATCATAGTGAAAAACCTCAAGTCTGTCTCATTTTTGGGGTAAATTTCTAAAACTTTTCCCTTTTTTCTGTTTAAAATCTTAAAATTACCTTAAAAGAGGAAAAATTGTACAATTTTTAGGTATTTGAAAGCACTCATAGGTCAATTTTGCTGTAAATAGCATACCAAACCTTGGTTTAGAAGCTCTCAAGCAGGGTATAAATTTCTAACAGTACTGGCATCATTAAATTTAATTAATGCCAAATTATAATATAAAATCCTGCTAAAAATGTTTATTTGACTTATTCGCATTCAAAAATATAAAGCGATACATTCTGAGGATTTCATATAAAGCGCAATCTTTGGTTACAAGGGCGAAGCTAATGGAGTACAAATTTAAGACCGCAACATGTCTAAGTGTCAAAATGTGTATCTTTGGTTGCTAAGGACAGTAAACAATAAAATAAACATGAATTGCAATCCTAGCAGATTTTTTACCTTCAGAACTAAAACAAGAACCTAAAAGACTAAAGGTTTGTGGTCAAATTTATCTTTAAAAAGGCATTTCTGTGCTTTCTGGTGTGCCATAAGGTAGCACTCCACAGTTAGAAAATAAAATTAAAAATGAACCACAAAATATTTTATCATCTCCTATTCCCGGATTTCTAATACATTAACCTAACTGTTTGTGTTGTACATGTGCATATGTATGTAATCAGTATCTTCCATAGATTTGATTTTCAAAAGTTAAAAGGGTGAAATATAATTCTTTCTATGTGTATCCATGGCAACATTCTGCATTTATTTACCATAAAATATTGCAAAAAGGGGGGTGAAAATGTCACATATCCCCCCAAAATTTTGATCAAACTAGAATTTCAATGCCAATGAATGATACCTTTTTAGAAACTGTTGACATTAATCTTCCTAATAATCAAATAAAAAATGGGTGTCTTTCGCCTCATTTTTTCGTAAAATTTAATTACAAAGTTCGTGCGACAAAAAGTTTGAAAAAAACATTACAATAAATGCCGGACCAATGTATGGTATGGATATGCAAATACGGACTGTCATACAGAAAACAGCCTATATTACATACATTACATAATCTTGATGTTCATATAAACCCAATAGGAAGGCTATTTTAATCCTCAGCTATCCAAAAATGAATTTTATTGCACACTAGCTCTCATATTTGAAAAATCCACAGGGGCCAAAATGCGAAACTACACACCTAACTGTGGAGTGCTACCTTAAGATGAAATTTTCCCCCTCCTGCCTCAATTTTTAGTATATTTTCTGTGTTCTACTAGCTGTTACGATTAAAATGGTACCTTAGTTTTTAAAATTGGTCCAGTAATAAAGATTTTATGAAGGTTAGCAGTTGATGTTCAAACGCGACAAAAAGTTATTTAAAAATGAATGCTCGATCATAGTGAAAAACCTCAAGTCTGTCTCATTTTTGGGGTAAATTTCTAAAACTTTTCCCTTTTTTCTGTTTAAAATCTTAAAATTACCTTAAAAGAGGAAAAATTGTACAATTTTTAGGTATTTGAAAGCACTCATAGGTCAATTTTGCTGTAAATAGCATACCAAACCTTGGTTTAGAAGCTCTCAAGCAGGGTATAAATTTCTAACAGTACTGGCATCATTAAATTTAATTAATGCCAAATTATAATATAAAATCCTGCTAAAAATGTTTATTTGACTTATTCGCATTCAAAAATATAAAGCGATACATTCTGAGGATTTCATATAAAGCGCAATCTTTGGTTACAAGGGCGAAGCTAATGGAGTACAAATTTAAGACCGCAACATGTCTAAGTGTCAAAATGTGTATCTTTGGTTGCTAAGGACAGTAAACAATAAAATAAACATGAATTGCAATCCTAGCAGATTTTTTACCTTCAGAACTAAAACAAGAACCTAAAAGACTAAAGGTTTGTGGTCAAATTTATCTTTAAAAAGGCATTTCTGTGCTTTCTGGTGTGCCATAAGGTAGCACTCCACAGTTAGAAAATAAAATTAAAAATGAACCACAAAATATTTTATCATCTCCTATTCCCGGATTTCTAATACATTAACCTAACTGTTTGTGTTGTACATGTGCATATGTATGTAATCAGTATCTTCCATAGATTTGATTTTCAAAAGTTAAAAGGGTGAAATATAATTCTTTCTATGTGTATCCATGGCAACATTCTGCATTTATTTACCATAAAATATTGCAAAAAGGGGGGTGAAAATGTCACATATCCCCCCAAAATTTTGATCAAACTAGAATTTCAATGCCAATGAATGATACCTTTTTAGAAACTGTTGACATTAATCTTCCTAATAATCAAATAAAAAATGGGTGTCTTTCGCCTCATTTTTTCGTAAAATTTAATTACAAAGTTCGTGCGACAAAAAGTTTGAAAAAAACATTACAATAAATGCCGGACCAATGTATGGTATGGATATGCAAATACGGACTGTCATACAGAAAACAGCCTATATTACATACATTACATAATCTTGATGTTCATATAAACCCAATAGGAAGGCTATTTTAATCCTCAGCTATCCAAAAATGAATTTTATTGCACACTAGCTCTCATATTTGAAAAATCCACAGGGGCCAAAATGCGAAACTACACACCTAACTGTGGAGTGCTACCTTAAGATGAAATTTTCCCCCTCCTGCCTCAATTTTTAGTATATTTTCTGTGTTCTACTAGCTGTTACGATTAAAATGGTACCTTAGTTTTTAAAATTGGTCCAGTAATAAAGATTTTATGAAGGTTAGCAGTTGATGTTCAAACGCGACAAAAAGTTATTTAAAAATGAATGCTCGATCATAGTGAAAAACCTCAAGTCTGTCTCATTTTTGGGGTAAATTTCTAAAACTTTTCCCTTTTTTCTGTTTAAAATCTTAAAATTACCTTAAAAGAGGAAAAATTGTACAATTTTTAGGTATTTGAAAGCACTCATAGGTCAATTTTGCTGTAAATAGCATACCAAACCTTGGTTTAGAAGCTCTCAAGCAGGGTATAAATTTCTAACAGTACTGGCATCATTAAATTTAATTAATGCCAAATTATAATATAAAATCCTGCTAAAAATGTTTATTTGACTTATTCGCATTCAAAAATATAAAGCGATACATTCTGAGGATTTCATATAAAGCGCAATCTTTGGTTACAAGGGCGAAGCTAATGGAGTACAAATTTAAGACCGCAACATGTCTAAGTGTCAAAATGTGTATCTTTGGTTGCTAAGGACAGTAAACAATAAAATAAACATGAATTGCAATCCTAGCAGATTTTTTACCTTCAGAACTAAAACAAGAACCTAAAAGACTAAAGGTTTGTGGTCAAATTTATCTTTAAAAAGGCATTTCTGTGCTTTCTGGTGTGCCATAAGGTAGCACTCCACAGTTAGAAAATAAAATTAAAAATGAACCACAAAATATTTTATCATCTCCTATTCCCGGATTTCTAATACATTAACCTAACTGTTTGTGTTGTACATGTGCATATGTATGTAATCAGTATCTTCCATAGATTTGATTTTCAAAAGTTAAAAGGGTGAAATATAATTCTTTCTATGTGTATCCATGGCAACATTCTGCATTTATTTACCATAAAATATTGCAAAAAGGGGGGTGAAAATGTCACATATCCCCCCAAAATTTTGATCAAACTAGAATTTCAATGCCAATGAATGATACCTTTTTAGAAACTGTTGACATTAATCTTCCTAATAATCAAATAAAAAATGGGTGTCTTTCGCCTCATTTTTTCGTAAAATTTAATTACAAAGTTCGTGCGACAAAAAGTTTGAAAAAAACATTACAATAAATGCCGGACCAATGTATGGTATGGATATGCAAATACGGACTGTCATACAGAAAACAGCCTATATTACATACATTACATAATCTTGATGTTCATATAAACCCAATAGGAAGGCTATTTTAATCCTCAGCTATCCAAAAATGAATTTTATTGCACACTAGCTCTCATATTTGAAAAATCCACAGGGGCCAAAATGCGAAACTACACACCTAACTGTGGAGTGCTACCTTAAGATGAAATTTTCCCCCTCCTGCCTCAATTTTTAGTATATTTTCTGTGTTCTACTAGCTGTTACGATTAAAATGGTACCTTAGTTTTTAAAATTGGTCCAGTAATAAAGATTTTATGAAGGTTAGCAGTTGATGTTCAAACGCGACAAAAAGTTATTTAAAAATGAATGCTCGATCATAGTGAAAAACCTCAAGTCTGTCTCATTTTTGGGGTAAATTTCTAAAACTTTTCCCTTTTTTCTGTTTAAAATCTTAAAATTACCTTAAAAGAGGAAAAATTGTACAATTTTTAGGTATTTGAAAGCACTCATAGGTCAATTTTGCTGTAAATAGCATACCAAACCTTGGTTTAGAAGCTCTCAAGCAGGGTATAAATTTCTAACAGTACTGGCATCATTAAATTTAATTAATGCCAAATTATAATATAAAATCCTGCTAAAAATGTTTATTTGACTTATTCGCATTCAAAAATATAAAGCGATACATTCTGAGGATTTCATATAAAGCGCAATCTTTGGTTACAAGGGCGAAGCTAATGGAGTACAAATTTAAGACCGCAACATGTCTAAGTGTCAAAATGTGTATCTTTGGTTGCTAAGGACAGTAAACAATAAAATAAACATGAATTGCAATCCTAGCAGATTTTTTACCTTCAGAACTAAAACAAGAACCTAAAAGACTAAAGGTTTGTGGTCAAATTTATCTTTAAAAAGGCATTTCTGTGCTTTCTGGTGTGCCATAAGGTAGCACTCCACAGTTAGAAAATAAAATTAAAAATGAACCACAAAATATTTTATCATCTCCTATTCCCGGATTTCTAATACATTAACCTAACTGTTTGTGTTGTACATGTGCATATGTATGTAATCAGTATCTTCCATAGATTTGATTTTCAAAAGTTAAAAGGGTGAAATATAATTCTTTCTATGTGTATCCATGGCAACATTCTGCATTTATTTACCATAAAATATTGCAAAAAGGGGGGTGAAAATGTCACATATCCCCCCAAAATTTTGATCAAACTAGAATTTCAATGCCAATGAATGATACCTTTTTAGAAACTGTTGACATTAATCTTCCTAATAATCAAATAAAAAATGGGTGTCTTTCGCCTCATTTTTTCGTAAAATTTAATTACAAAGTTCGTGCGACAAAAAGTTTGAAAAAAACATTACAATAAATGCCGGACCAATGTATGGTATGGATATGTAAATACGGACTGTCATACAGAAAACAGCCTATATTACATACATTACATAATCTTGATGTTCATATAAACCCAATAGGAAGGCTATTTTAATCCTCAGCTATCCAAAAATGAATTTTATTGCACACTAGCTCTCATATTTGAAAAATCCACAGGGGCCAAAATGCGAAACTACACACCTAACTGTGGAGTGCTACCTTAAGATGAAATTTTCCCCCTCCTGCCTCAATTTTTAGTATATTTTCTGTGTTCTACTAGCTGTTACGATTAAAATGGTACCTTAGTTTTTAAAATTGGTCCAGTAATAAAGATTTTATGAAGGTTAGCAGTTGATGTTCAAACGCGACAAAAAGTTATTTAAAAATGAATGCTCGATCATAGTGAAAAACCTCAAGTCTGTCTCATTTTTGGGGTAAATTTCTAAAACTTTTCCCTTTTTTCTGTTTAAAATCTTAAAATTACCTTAAAAGAGGAAAAATTGTACAATTTTTAGGTATTTGAAAGCACTCATAGGTCAATTTTGCTGTAAATAGCATACCAAACCTTGGTTTAGAAGCTCTCAAGCAGGGTATAAATTTCTAACAGTACTGGCATCATTAAATTTAATTAATGCCAAATTATAATATAAAATCCTGCTAAAAATGTTTATTTGACTTATTCGCATTCAAAAATATAAAGCGATACATTCTGAGGATTTCATATAAAGCGCAATCTTTGGTTACAAGGGCGAAGCTAATGGAGTACAAATTTAAGACCGCAACATGTCTAAGTGTCAAAATGTGTATCTTTGGTTGCTAAGGACAGTAAACAATAAAATAAACATGAATTGCAATCCTAGCAGATTTTTTACCTTCAGAACTAAAACAAGAACCTAAAAGACTAAAGGTTTGTGGTCAAATTTATCTTTAAAAAGGCATTTCTGTGCTTTCTGGTGTGCCATAAGGTAGCACTCCACAGTTAGAAAATAAAATTAAAAATGAACCACAAAATATTTTATCATCTCCTATTCCCGGATTTCTAATACATTAACCTAACTGTTTGTGTTGTGCATATGTATGTAATCAGTATCTTCCATAGATTTGATTTTCAAAAGTTAAAAGGGTGAAATATAATTCTTTCTATGTGTATCCATGGCAACATTCTGCATTTATTTACCATAAAATATTGCAAAAAGGGGGGTGAAAATGTCACATATCCCCCCAAAATTTTGATCAAACTAGAATTTCAATGCCAATGAATGATACCTTTTTAGAAACTGTTGACATTAATCTTCCTAATAATCAAATAAAAAATGGGTGTCTTTCGCCTCATTTTTTCGTAAAATTTAATTACAAAGTTCGTGCGACAAAAAGTTTGAAAAAAACATTACAATAAATGCCGGACCAATGTATGGTATGGATATGCAAATACGGACTGTCATACAGAAAACAGCCTATATTACATACATTACATAATCTTGATGTTCATATAAACCCAATAGGAAGGCTATTTTAATCCTCAGCTATCCAAAAATGAATTTTATTGCACACTAGCTCTCATATTTGAAAAATCCACAGGGGCCAAAATGCGAAACTACACACCTAACTGTGGAGTGCTACCTTAAGATGAAATTTTCCCCCTCCTGCCTCAATTTTTAGTATATTTTCTGTGTTCTACTAGCTGTTACGATTAAAATGGTACCTTAGTTTTTAAAATTGGTCCAGTAATAAAGATTTTATGAAGGTTAGCAGTTGATGTTCAAACGCGACAAAAAGTTATTTAAAAATGAATGCTCGATCATAGTGAAAAACCTCAAGTCTGTCTCATTTTTGGGGTAAATTTCTAAAACTTTTCCCTTTTTTCTGTTTAAAATCTTAAAATTACCTTAAAAGAGGAAAAATTGTACAATTTTTAGGTATTTGAAAGCACTCATAGGTCAATTTTGCTGTAAATAGCATACCAAACCTTGGTTTAGAAGCTCTCAAGCAGGGTATAAATTTCTAACAGTACTGGCATCATTAAATTTAATTAATGCCAAATTATAATATAAAATCCTGCTAAAAATGTTTATTTGACTTATTCGCATTCAAAAATATAAAGCGATACATTCTGAGGATTTCATATAAAGCGCAATCTTTGGTTACAAGGGCGAAGCTAATGGAGTACAAATTTAAGACCGCAACATGTCTAAGTGTCAAAATGTGTATCTTTGGTTGCTAAGGACAGTAAACAATAAAATAAACATGAATTGCAATCCTAGCAGATTTTTTACCTTCAGAACTAAAACAAGAACCTAAAAGACTAAAGGTTTGTGGTCAAATTTATCTTTAAAAAGGCATTTCTGTGCTTTCTGGTGTGCCATAAGGTAGCACTCCACAGTTAGAAAATAAAATTAAAAATGAACCACAAAATATTTTATCATCTCCTATTCCCGGATTTCTAATACATTAACCTAACTGTTTGTGTTGTACATGTGCATATGTATGTAATCAGTATCTTCCATAGATTTGATTTTCAAAAGTTAAAAGGGTGAAATATAATTCTTTCTATGTGTATCCATGGCAACATTCTGCATTTATTTACCATAAAATATTGCAAAAAGGGGGGTGAAAATGTCACATATCCCCCCAAAATTTTGATCAAACTAGAATTTCAATGCCAATGAATGATACCTTTTTAGAAACTGTTGACATTAATCTTCCTAATAATCAAATAAAAAATGGGTGTCTTTCGCCTCATTTTTTCGTAAAATTTAATTACAAAGTTCGTGCGACAAAAAGTTTGAAAAAAACATTACAATAAATGCCGGACCAATGTATGGTATGGATATGCAAATACGGACTGTCATACAGAAAACAGCCTATATTACATACATTACATAATCTTGATGTTCATATAAACCCAATAGGAAGGCTATTTTAATCCTCAGCTATCCAAAAATGAATTTTATTGCACACTAGCTCTCATATTTGAAAAATCCACAGGGGCCAAAATGCGAAACTACACACCTAACTGTGGAGTGCTACCTTAAGATGAAATTTTCCCCCTCCTGCCTCAATTTTTAGTATATTTTCTGTGTTCTACTAGCTGTTACGATTAAAATGGTACCTTAGTTTTTAAAATTGGTCCAGTAATAAAGATTTTATGAAGGTTAGCAGTTGATGTTCAAACGCGACAAAAAGTTATTTAAAAATGAATGCTCGATCATAGTGAAAAACCTCAAGTCTGTCTCATTTTTGGGGTAAATTTCTAAAACTTTTCCCTTTTTTCTGTTTAAAATCTTAAAATTACCTTAAAAGAGGAAAAATTGTACAATTTTTAGGTATTTGAAAGCACTCATAGGTCAATTTTGCTGTAAATAGCATACCAAACCTTGGTTTAGAAGCTCTCAAGCAGGGTATAAATTTCTAACAGTACTGGCATCATTAAATTTAATTAATGCCAAATTATAATATAAAATCCTGCTAAAAATGTTTATTTGACTTATTCGCATTCAAAAATATAAAGCGATACATTCTGAGGATTTCATATAAAGCGCAATCTTTGGTTACAAGGGCGAAGCTAATGGAGTACAAATTTAAGACCGCAACATGTCTAAGTGTCAAAATGTGTATCTTTGGTTGCTAAGGACAGTAAACAATAAAATAAACATGAATTGCAATCCTAGCAGATTTTTTACCTTCAGAACTAAAACAAGAACCTAAAAGACTAAAGGTTTGTGGTCAAATTTATCTTTAAAAAGGCATTTCTGTGCTTTCTGGTGTGCCATAAGGTAGCACTCCACAGTTAGAAAATAAAATTAAAAATGAACCACAAAATATTTTATCATCTCCTATTCCCGGATTTCTAATACATTAACCTAACTGTTTGTGTTGTACATGTGCATATGTATGTAATCAGTATCTTCCATAGATTTGATTTTCAAAAGTTAAAAGGGTGAAATATAATTCTTTCTATGTGTATCCATGGCAACATTCTGCATTTATTTACCATAAAATATTGCAAAAAGGGGGGTGAAAATGTCACATATCCCCCCAAAATTTTGATCAAACTAGAATTTCAATGCCAATGAATGATACCTTTTTAGAAACTGTTGACATTAATCTTCCTAATAATCAAATAAAAAATGGGTGTCTTTCGCCTCATTTTTTCGTAAAATTTAATTACAAAGTTCGTGCGACAAAAAGTTTGAAAAAAACATTACAATAAATGCCGGACCAATGTATGGTATGGATATGCAAATACGGACTGTCATACAGAAAACAGCCTATATTACATACATTACATAATCTTGATGTTCATATAAACCCAATAGGAAGGCTATTTTAATCCTCAGCTATCCAAAAATGAATTTTATTGCACACTAGCTCTCATATTTGAAAAATCCACAGGGGCCAAAATGCGAAACTACACACCTAACTGTGGAGTGCTACCTTAAGATGAAATTTTCCCCCTCCTGCCTCAATTTTTAGTATATTTTCTGTGTTCTACTAGCTGTTACGATTAAAATGGTACCTTAGTTTTTAAAATTGGTCCAGTAATAAAGATTTTATGAAGGTTAGCAGTTGATGTTCAAACGCGACAAAAAGTTATTTAAAAATGAATGCTCGATCATAGTGAAAAACCTCAAGTCTGTCTCATTTTTGGGGTAAATTTCTAAAACTTTTCCCTTTTTTCTGTTTAAAATCTTAAAATTACCTTAAAAGAGGAAAAATTGTACAATTTTTAGGTATTTGAAAGCACTCATAGGTCAATTTTGCTGTAAATAGCATACCAAACCTTGGTTTAGAAGCTCTCAAGCAGGGTATAAATTTCTAACAGTACTGGCATCATTAAATTTAATTAATGCCAAATTATAATATAAAATCCTGCTAAAAATGTTTATTTGACTTATTCGCATTCAAAAATATAAAGCGATACATTCTGAGGATTTCATATAAAGCGCAATCTTTGGTTACAAGGGCGAAGCTAATGGAGTACAAATTTAAGACCGCAACATGTCTAAGTGTCAAAATGTGTATCTTTGGTTGCTAAGGACAGTAAACAATAAAATAAACATGAATTGCAATCCTAGCAGATTTTTTACCTTCAGAACTAAAACAAGAACCTAAAAGACTAAAGGTTTGTGGTCAAATTTATCTTTAAAAAGGCATTTCTGTGCTTTCTGGTGTGCCATAAGGTAGCACTCCACAGTTAGAAAATAAAATTAAAAATGAACCACAAAATATTTTATCATCTCCTATTCCCGGATTTCTAATACATTAACCTAACTGTTTGTGTTGTACATGTGCATATGTATGTAATCAGTATCTTCCATAGATTTGATTTTCAAAAGTTAAAAGGGTGAAATATAATTCTTTCTATGTGTATCCATGGCAACATTCTGCATTTATTTACCATAAAATATTGCAAAAAGGGGGGTGAAAATGTCACATATCCCCCCAAAATTTTGATCAAACTAGAATTTCAATGCCAATGAATGATACCTTTTTAGAAACTGTTGACATTAATCTTCCTAATAATCAAATAAAAAATGGGTGTCTTTCGCCTCATTTTTTCGTAAAATTTAATTACAAAGTTCGTGCGACAAAAAGTTTGAAAAAAACATTACAATAAATGCCGGACCAATGTATGGTATGGATATGCAAATACGGACTGTCATACAGAAAACAGCCTATATTACATACATTAAATAATCTTGATGTTCATATAAACCCAATAGGAAGGCTATTTTAATCCTCAGCTATCCAAAAATGAATTTTATTGCACACTAGCTCTCATATTTGAAAAATCCACAGGGGCCAAAATGCGAAACTACACACCTAACTGTGGAGTGCTACCTTAAGATGAAATTTTCCCCCTCCTGCCTCAATTTTTAGTATATTTTCTGTGTTCTACTAGCTGTTACGATTAAAATGGTACCTTAGTTTTTAAAATTGGTCCAGTAATAAAGATTTTATGAAGGTTAGCAGTTGATGTTCAAACGCGACAAAAAGTTATTTAAAAATGAATGCTCGATCATAGTGAAAAACCTCAAGTCTGTCTCATTTTTGGGGTAAATTTCTAAAACTTTTCCCTTTTTTCTGTTTAAAATCTTAAAATTACCTTAAAAGAGGAAAAATTGTACAATTTTTAGGTATTTGAAAGCACTCATAGGTCAATTTTGCTGTAAATAGCATACCAAACCTTGGTTTAGAAGCTCTCAAGCAGGGTATAAATTTCTAACAGTACTGGCATCATTAAATTTAATTAATGCCAAATTATAATATAAAATCCTGCTAAAAATGTTTATTTGACTTATTCGCATTCAAAAATATAAAGCGATACATTCTGAGGATTTCATATAAAGCGCAATCTTTGGTTACAAGGGCGAAGCTAATGGAGTACAAATTTAAGACCGCAACATGTCTAAGTGTCAAAATGTGTATCTTTGGTTGCTAAGGACAGTAAACAATAAAATAAACATGAATTGCAATCCTAGCAGATTTTTTACCTTCAGAACTAAAACAAGAACCTAAAAGACTAAAGGTTTGTGGTCAAATTTATCTTTAAAAAGGCATTTCTGTGCTTTCTGGTGTGCCATAAGGTAGCACTCCACAGTTAGAAAATAAAATTAAAAATGAACCACAAAATATTTTATCATCTCCTATTCCCGGATTTCTAATACATTAACCTAACTGTTTGTGTTGTGCATATGTATGTAATCAGTATCTTCCATAGATTTGATTTTCAAAAGTTAAAAGGGTGAAATATAATTCTTTCTATGTGTATCCATGGCAACATTCTGCATTTATTTACCATAAAATATTGCAAAAAGGGGGGTGAAAATGTCACATATCCCCCCAAAATTTTGATCAAACTAGAATTTCAATGCCAATGAATGATACCTTTTTAGAAACTGTTGACATTAATCTTCCTAATAATCAAATAAAAAATGGGTGTCTTTCGCCTCATTTTTTCGTAAAATTTAATTACAAAGTTCGTGCGACAAAAAGTTTGAAAAAAACATTACAATAAATGCCGGACCAATGTATGGTATGGATATGCAAATACGGACTGTCATACAGAAAACAGCCTATATTACATACATTACATAATCTTGATGTTCATATAAACCCAATAGGAAGGCTATTTTAATCCTCAGCTATCCAAAAATGAATTTTATTGCACACTAGCTCTCATATTTGAAAAATCCACAGGGGCCAAAATGCGAAACTACACACCTAACTGTGGAGTGCTACCTTAAGATGAAATTTTCCCCCTCCTGCCTCAATTTTTAGTATATTTTCTGTGTTCTACTAGCTGTTACGATTAAAATGGTACCTTAGTTTTTAAAATTGGTCCAGTAATAAAGATTTTATGAAGGTTAGCAGTTGATGTTCAAACGCGACAAAAAGTTATTTAAAAATGAATGCTCGATCATAGTGAAAAACCTCAAGTCTGTCTCATTTTTGGGGTAAATTTCTAAAACTTTTCCCTTTTTTCTGTTTAAAATCTTAAAATTACCTTAAAAGAGGAAAAATTGTACAATTTTTAGGTATTTGAAAGCACTCATAGGTCAATTTTGCTGTAAATAGCATACCAAACCTTGGTTTAGAAGCTCTCAAGCAGGGTATAAATTTCTAACAGTACTGGCATCATTAAATTTAATTAATGCCAAATTATAATATAAAATCCTGCTAAAAATGTTTATTTGACTTATTCGCATTCAAAAATATAAAGCGATACATTCTGAGGATTTCATATAAAGCGCAATCTTTGGTTACAAGGGCGAAGCTAATGGAGTACAAATTTAAGACCGCAACATGTCTAAGTGTCAAAATGTGTATCTTTGGTTGCTAAGGACAGTAAACAATAAAATAAACATGAATTGCAATCCTAGCAGATTTTTTACCTTCAGAACTAAAACAAGAACCTAAAAGACTAAAGGTTTGTGGTCAAATTTATCTTTAAAAAGGCATTTCTGTGCTTTCTGGTGTGCCATAAGGTAGCACTCCACAGTTAGAAAATAAAATTAAAAATGAACCACAAAATATTTTATCATCTCCTATTCCCGGATTTCTAATACATTAACCTAACTGTTTGTGTTGTACATGTGCATATGTATGTAATCAGTATCTTCCATAGATTTGATTTTCAAAAGTTAAAAGGGTGAAATATAATTCTTTCTATGTGTATCCATGGCAACATTCTGCATTTATTTACCATAAAATATTGCAAAAAGGGGGGTGAAAATGTCACATATCCCCCCAAAATTTTGATCAAACTAGAATTTCAATGCCAATGAATGATACCTTTTTAGAAACTGTTGAC
Source organism: Mytilus californianus (assembly GCF_021869535.1). Taxonomy (NCBI): domain Eukaryota; kingdom Metazoa; phylum Mollusca; class Bivalvia; order Mytilida; family Mytilidae; genus Mytilus; species Mytilus californianus. Next base: position 30,848 of record NW_026262695.1, on the reverse strand, counting down.
ATTAATCTTCCTAATAATCAAATAAAAAATGGGTGTCTTTCGCCTCATTTTTTCGTAAAATTTAATTACAAAGTTCGTGCGACAAAAAGTTTGAAAAAAACATTACAATAAATGCCGGACCAATGTATGGTATGGATATGCAAATACGGACTGTCATACAGAAAACAGCCTATATTACATACATTACATAATCTTGATGTTCATATAAACCCAATAGGAAGGCTATTTTAATCCTCAGCTATCCAAAAATGAATTTTATTGCACACTAGCTCTCATATTTGAAAAATCCACAGGGGCCAAAATGCGAAACTACACACCTAACTGTGGAGTGCTACCTTAAGATGAAATTTTCCCCCTCCTGCCTCAATTTTTAGTATATTTTCTGTGTTCTACTAGCTGTTACGATTAAAATGGTACCTTAGTTTTTAAAATTGGTCCAGTAATAAAGATTTTATGAAGGTTAGCAGTTGATGTTCAAACGCGACAAAAAGTTATTTAAAAATGAATGCTCGATCATAGTGAAAAACCTCAAGTCTGTCTCATTTTTGGGGTAAATTTCTAAAACTTTTCCCTTTTTTCTGTTTAAAATCTTAAAATTACCTTAAAAGAGGAAAAATTGTACAATTTTTAGGTATTTGAAAGCACTCATAGGTCAATTTTGCTGTAAATAGCATACCAAACCTTGGTTTAGAAGCTCTCAAGCAGGGTATAAATTTCTAACAGTACTGGCATCATTAAATTTAATTAATGCCAAATTATAATATAAAATCCTGCTAAAAATGTTTATTTGACTTATTCGCATTCAAAAATATAAAGCGATACATTCTGAGGATTTCATATAAAGCGCAATCTTTGGTTACAAGGGCGAAGCTAATGGAGTACAAATTTAAGACCGCAACATGTCTAAGTGTCAAAATGTGTATCTTTGGTTGCTAAGGACAGTAAACAATAAAATAAACATGAATTGCAATCCTAGCAGATTTTTTACCTTCAGAACTAAAACAAGAACCTAAAAGACTAAAGGTTTGTGGTCAAATTTATCTTTAAAAAGGCATTTCTGTGCTTTCTGGTGTGCCATAAGGTAGCACTCCACAGTTAGAAAATAAAATTAAAAATGAACCACAAAATATTTTATCATCTCCTATTCCCGGATTTCTAATACATTAACCTAACTGTTTGTGTTGTGCATATGTATGTAATCAGTATCTTCCATAGATTTGATTTTCAAAAGTTAAAAGGGTGAAATATAATTCTTTCTATGTGTATCCATGGCAACATTCTGCATTTATTTACCATAAAATATTGCAAAAAGGGGGGTGAAAATGTCACATATCCCCCCAAAATTTTGATCAAACTAGAATTTCAATGCCAATGAATGATACCTTTTTAGAAACTGTTGACATTAATCTTCCTAATAATCAAATAAAAAATGGGTGTCTTTCGCCTCATTTTTTCGTAAAATTTAATTACAAAGTTCGTGCGACAAAAAGTTTGAAAAAAACATTACAATAAATGCCGGACCAATGTATGGTATGGATATGCAAATACGGACTGTCATACAGAAAACAGCCTATATTACATACATTACATAATCTTGATGTTCATATAAACCCAATAGGAAGGCTATTTTAATCCTCAGCTATCCAAAAATGAATTTTATTGCACACTAGCTCTCATATTTGAAAAATCCACAGGGGCCAAAATGCGAAACTACACACCTAACTGTGGAGTGCTACCTTAAGATGAAATTTTCCCCCTCCTGCCTCAATTTTTAGTATATTTTCTGTGTTCTACTAGCTGTTACGATTAAAATGGTACCTTAGTTTTTAAAATTGGTCCAGTAATAAAGATTTTATGAAGGTTAGCAGTTGATGTTCAAACGCGACAAAAAGTTATTTAAAAATGAATGCTCGATCATAGTGAAAAACCTCAAGTCTGTCTCATTTTTGGGGTAAATTTCTAAAACTTTTCCCTTTTTTCTGTTTAAAATCTTAAAATTACCTTAAAAGAGGAAAAATTGTACAATTTTTAGGTATTTGAAAGCACTCATAGGTCAATTTTGCTGTAAATAGCATACCAAAACTTGGTTTAGAAGCTCTCAAGCAGGGTATAAATTTCTAACAGTACTGGCATCATTAAATTTAATTAATGCCAAATTATAATATAAAATCCTGCTAAAAATGTTTATTTTACTTATTCGCATTCAAAAATATAAAGCGATACATTCTGAGGATTTCATATAAAGCGCAATCTTTGGTTACAAGGGCGAAGCTAATGGAGTACAAATTTAAGACCGCAACATGTCTAAGTGTCAAAATGTGTATCTTTGGTTGCTAAGGACAGTAAACAATAAAATAAACATGAATTGCAATCCTAGCAGATTTTTTACCTTCAGAACTAAAACAAGAACCTAAAAGACTAAAGGTTTGTGGTCAAATTTATCTTTAAAAAGGCATTTCTGTGCTTTCTGGTGTGCCATAAGGTAGCACTCCACAGTTAGAAAATAAAATTAAAAATGAACCACAAAATATTTTATCATCTCCTATTCCCGGATTTCTAATACATTAACCTAACTGTTTGTGTTGTACATGTGCATATGTATGTAATCAGTATCTTCCATAGATTTGATTTTCAAAAGTTAAAAGGGTGAAATATAATTCTTTCTATGTGTATCCATGGCAACATTCTGCATTTATTTACCATAAAATATTGCAAAAAGGGGGGTGAAAATGTCACATATCCCCCCAAAATTTTGATCAAACTAGAATTTCAATGCCAATGAATGATACCTTTTTAGAAACTGTTGACATTAATCTTCCTAATAATCAAATAAAAAATGGGTGTCTTTCGCCTCATTTTTTCGTAAAATTTAATTACAAAGTTCGTGCGACAAAAAGTTTGAAAAAAACATTACAATAAATGCCGGACCAATGTATGGTATGGATATGCAAATACGGACTGTCATACAGAAAGCAGCCTATATTACATACATTACATAATCTTGATGTTCATATAAACCCAATAGGAAGGCTATTTTAATCCTCAGCTATCCAAAAATGAATTTTATTGCACACTAGCTCTCATATTTGAAAAATCCACAGGGGCCAAAATGCGAAACTACACACCTAACTGTGGAGTGCTACCTTAAGATGAAATTTTCCCCCTCCTGCCTCAATTTTTAGTATATTTTCTGTGTTCTACTAGCTGTTACGATTAAAATGGTACCTTAGTTTTTAAAATTGGTCCAGTAATAAAGATTTTATGAAGGTTAGCAGTTGATGTTCAAACGCGACAAAAAGTTATTTAAAAATGAATGCTCGATCATAGTGAAAAACCTCAAGTCTGTCTCATTTTTGGGGTAAATTTCTAAAACTTTTCCCTTTTTTCTGTTTAAAATCTTAAAATTACCTTAAAAGAGGAAAAATTGTACAATTTTTAGGTATTTGAAAGCACTCATAGGTCAATTTTGCTGTAAATAGCATACCAAACCTTGGTTTAGAAGCTCTCAGGCAGGGTATAAATTTCTAACAGTACTGGCATCATTAAATTTAATTAATGCCAAATTATAATATAAAATCCTGCTAAAAATGTTTATTTGACTTATTCGCATTCAAAAATATAAAGCGATACATTCTGAGGATTTCATATAAAGCGCAATCTTTGGTTACAAGGGCGAAGCTAATGGAGTACAAATTTAAGACCGCAACATGTCTAAGTGTCAAAATGTGTATCTTTGGTTGCTAAGGACAGTAAACAATAAAATAAACATGAATTGCAATCCTAGCAGATTTTTTACCTTCAGAACTAAAACAAGAACCTAAAAGACTAAAGGTTTGTGGTCAAATTTATCTTTAAAAAGGCATTTCTGTGCTTTCTGGTGTGCCATAAGGTAGCACTCCACAGTTAGAAAATAAAATTAAAAATGAACCACAAAATATTTTATCATCTCCTATTCCCGGATTTCTAATACATTAACCTAACTGTTTGTGTTGTACATGTGCATATGTATGTAATCAGTATCTTCCATAGATTTGATTTTCAAAAGTTAAAAGGGTGAAATATAATTCTTTCTATGTGTATCCATGGCAACATTCTGCATTTATTTACCATAAAATATTGCAAAAAGGGGGGTGAAAATGTCACATATCCCCCCAAAATTTTGATCAAACTAGAATTTCAATGCCAATGAATGATACCTTTTTAGAAACTGTTGACATTAATCTTCCTAATAATCAAATAAAAAATGGGTGTCTTTCGCCTCATTTTTTCGTAAAATTTAATTACAAAGTTCGTGCGACAAAAAGTTTGAAAAAAACATTACAATAAATGCCGGACCAATGTATGGTATGGATATGCAAATACGGACTGTCATACAGAAAACAGCCTATATTACATACATTACATAATCTTGATGTTCATATAAACCCAATAGGAAGGCTATTTTAATCCTCAGCTATCCAAAAATGAATTTTATTGCACACTAGCTCTCATATTTGAAAAATCCACAGGGGCCAAAATGCGAAACTACACACCTAACTGTGGAGTGCTACCTTAAGATGAAATTTTTCCCCCTCCTGCCTCAATTTTTAGTATATTTTCTGTGTTCTACTAGCTGTTACGATTAAAATGGTACCTTAGTTTTTAAAATTGGTCCAGTAATAAAGATTTTATGAAGGTTAGCAGTTGATGTTCAAACGCGACAAAAAGTTATTTAAAAATGAATGCTCGATCATAGTGAAAAACCTCAAGTCTGTCTCATTTTTGGGGTAAATTTCTAAAACTTTTCCCTTTTTTCTGTTTAAAATCTTAAAATTACCTTAAAAGAGGAAAAATTGTACAATTTTTAGGTATTTGAAAGCACTCATAGGTCAATTTTGCTGTAAATAGCATACCAAACCTTGGTTTAGAAGCTCTCAAGCAGGGTATAAATTTCTAACAGTACTGGCATCATTAAATTTAATTAATGCCAAATTATAATATAAAATCCTGCTAAAAATGTTTATTTGACTTATTCGCATTCAAAAATATAAAGCGATACATTCTGAGGATTTCATATAAAGCGCAATCTTTGGTTACAAGGGCGAAGCTAATGGAGTACAAATTTAAGACCGCAACATGTCTAAGTGTCAAAATGTGTATCTTTGGTTGCTAAGGACAGTAAACAATAAAATAAACATGAATTGCAATCCTAGCAGATTTTTTACCTTCAGAACTAAAACAAGAACCTAAAAGACTAAAGGTTTGTGGTCAAATTTATCTTTAAAAAGGCATTTCTGTGCTTTCTGGTGTGCCATAAGGTAGCACTCCACAGTTAGAAAATAAAATTAAAAATGAACCACAAAATATTTTATCATCTCCTATTCCCGGATTTCTAATACATTAACCTAACTGTTTGTGTTGTGCATATGTATGTAATCAGTATCTTCCATAGATTTGATTTTCAAAAGTTAAAAGGGTGAAATATAATTCTTTCTATGTGTATCCATGGCAACATTCTGCATTTATTTACCATAAAATATTGCAAAAAGGGGGGTGAAAATGTCACATATCCCCCCAAAATTTTGATCAAACTAGAATTTCAATGCCAATGAATGATACCTTTTTAGAAACTGTTGACATTAATCTTCCTAATAATCAAATAAAAAATGGGTGTCTTTCGCCTCATTTTTTCGTAAAATTTAATTACAAAGTTCGTGCGACAAAAAGTTTGAAAAAAACATTACAATAAATGCCGGACCAATGTATGGTATGGATATGCAAATACGGACTGTCATACAGAAAACAGCCTATATTACATACATTACATAATCTTGATGTTCATATAAACCCAATAGGAAGGCTATTTTAATCCTCAGCTATCCAAAAATGAATTTTATTGCACACTAGCTCTCATATTTGAAAAATCCACAGGGGCCAAAATGCGAAACTACACACCTAACTGTGGAGTGCTACCTTAAGATGAAATTTTCCCCCTCCTGCCTCAATTTTTAGTATATTTTCTGTGTTCTACTAGCTGTTACGATTAAAATGGTACCTTAGTTTTTAAAATTGGTCCAGTAATAAAGATTTTATGAAGGTTAGCAGTTGATGTTCAAACGCGACAAAAAGTTATTTAAAAATGAATGCTCGATCATAGTGAAAAACCTCAAGTCTGTCTCATTTTTGGGGTAAATTTCTAAAACTTTTCCCTTTTTTCTGTTTAAAATCTTAAAATTACCTTAAAAGAGGAAAAATTGTACAATTTTTAGGTATTTGAAAGCACTCATAGGTCAATTTTGCTGTAAATAGCATACCAAACCTTGGTTTAGAAGCTCTCAAGCAGGGTATAAATTTCTAACAGTACTGGCATCATTAAATTTAATTAATGCCAAATTATAATATAAAATCCTGCTAAAAATGTTTATTTGACTTATTCGCATTCAAAAATATAAAGCGATACATTCTGAGGATTTCATATAAAGCGCAATCTTTGGTTACAAGGGCGAAGCTAATGGAGTACAAATTTAAGACCGCAACATGTCTAAGTGTCAAAATGTGTATCTTTGGTTGCTAAGGACAGTAAACAATAAAATAAACATGAATTGCAATCCTAGCAGATTTTTTACCTTCAGAACTAAAACAAGAACCTAAAAGACTAAAGGTTTGTGGTCAAATTTATCTTTAAAAAGGCATTTCTGTGCTTTCTGGTGTGCCATAAGGTAGCACTCCACAGTTAGAAAATAAAATTAAAAATGAACCACAAAATATTTTATCATCTCCTATTCCCGGATTTCTAATACATTAACCTAACTGTTTGTGTTGTGCATATGTATGTAATCAGTATCTTCCATAGATTTGATTTTCAAAAGTTAAAAGGGTGAAATATAATTCTTTCTATGTGTATCCATGGCAACATTCTGCATTTATTTACCATAAAATATTGCAAAAAGGGGGGTGAAAATGTCACATATCCCCCCAAAATTTTGATCAAACTAGAATTTCAATGCCAATGAATGATACCTTTTTAGAAACTGTTGACATTAATCTTCCTAATAATCAAATAAAAAATGGGTGTCTTTCGCCTCATTTTTTCGTAAAATTTAATTACAAAGTTCGTGCGACAAAAAGTTTGAAAAAAACATTACAATAAATGCCGGACCAATGTATGGTATGGATATGCAAATACGGACTGTCATACAGAAAACAGCCTATATTACATACATTACATAATCTTGATGTTCATATAAACCCAATAGGAAGGCTATTTTAATCCTCAGCTATCCAAAAATGAATTTTATTGCACACTAGCTCTCATATTTTCTGTGTTCTACTAGCTGTTACGATTAAAATGGTACCTTAGTTTTTAAAATTGGTCCAGTAATAAAGATTTTATGAAGGTTAGCAGTTGATGTTCAAACGCGACAAAAAGTTATTTAAAAATGAATGCTCGATCATAGTGAAAAACCTCAAGTCTGTCTCATTTTTGGGGTAAATTTCTAAAACTTTTCCCTTTTTTCTGTTTAAAATCTTAAAATTACCTTAAAAGAGGAAAAATTGTACAATTTTTAGGTATTTGAAAGCACTCATAGGTCAATTTTGCTGTAAATAGCATACCAAACCTTGGTTTAGAAGCTCTCAAGCAGGGTATAAATTTCTAACAGTACTGGCATCATTAAATTTAATTAATGCCAAATTATAATATAAAATCCTGCTAAAAATGTTTATTTGACTTATTCGCATTCAAAAATATAAAGCGATACATTCTGAGGATTTCATATAAAGCGCAATCTTTGGTTACAAGGGCGAAGCTAATGGAGTACAAATTTAAGACCGCAACATGTCTAAGTGTCAAAATGTGTATCTTTGGTTGCTAAGGACAGTAAACAATAAAATAAACATGAATTGCAATCCTAGCAGATTTTTTACCTTCAGAACTAAAACAAGAACCTAAAAGACTAAAGGTTTGTGGTCAAATTTATCTTTAAAAAGGCATTTCTGTGCTTTCTGGTGTGCCATAAGGTAGCACTCCACAGTTAGAAAATAAAATTAAAAATGAACCACAAAATATTTTATCATCTCCTATTCCCGGATTTCTAATACATTAACCTAACTGTTTGTGTTGTGCATATGTATGTAATCAGTATCTTCCATAGATTTGATTTTCAAAAGTTAAAAGGGTGAAATATAATTCTTTCTATGTGTATCCATGGCAACATTCTGCATTTATTTACCATAAAATATTGCAAAAAGGGGGGTGAAAATGTCACATATCCCCCCAAAATTTTGATAAAACTAGAATTTCAATGCCAATGAATGATACCTTTTTAGAAACTGTTGACATTAATCTTCCTAATAATCAAATAAAAAATGGGTGTCTTTCGCCTCATTTTTTCGTAAAATTTAATTACAAAGTTCGTGCGACAAAAAGTTTGAAAAAAACATTACAATAAATGCCGGACCAATGTATGGTATGGATATGCAAATACGGACTGTCATACAGAAAACAGCCTATATTACATACATTACATAATCTTGATGTTCATATAAACCCAATAGGAAGGCTATTTTAATCCTCAGCTATCCAAAAATGAATTTTATTGCACACTAGCTCTCATATTTGAAAAATCCACAGGGGCCAAAATGCGAAACTACACACCTAACTGTGGAGTGCTACCTTAAGATGAAATTTTCCCCCTCCTGCCTCAATTTTTAGTATATTTTCTGTGTTCTACTAGCTGTTACGATTAAAATGGTACCTTAGTTTTTAAAATTGGTCCAGTAATAAAGATTTTATGAAGGTTAGCAGTTGATGTTCAAACGCGACAAAAAGTTATTTAAAAATGAATGCTCGATCATAGTGAAAAACCTCAAGTCTGTCTCATTTTTGGGGTAAATTTCTAAAACTTTTCCCTTTTTTCTGTTTAAAATCTTAAAATTACCTTAAAAGAGGAAAAATTGTACAATTTTTAGGTATTTGAAAGCACTCATAGGTCAATTTTGCTGTAAATAGCATACCAAACCTTGGTTTAGAAGCTCTCAAGCAGGGTATAAATTTCTAACAGTACTGGCATCATTAAATTTAATTAATGCCAAATTATAATATAAAATCCTGCTAAAAATGTTTATTTGACTTATTCGCATTCAAAAATATAAAGCGATACATTCTGAGGATTTCATATAAAGCGCAATCTTTGGTTACAAGGGCGAAGCTAATGGAGTACAAATTTAAGACCGCAACATGTCTAAGTGTCAAAATGTGTATCTTTGGTTGCTAAGGACAGTAAACAATAAAATAAACATGAATTGCAATCCTAGCAGATTTTTTACCTTCAGAACTAAAACAAGAACCTAAAAGACTAAAGGTTTGTGGTCAAATTTATCTTTAAAAAGGCATTTCTGTGCTTTCTGGTGTGCCATAAGGTAGCACTCCACAGTTAGAAAATAAAATTAAAAATGAACCACAAAATATTTTATCATCTCCTATTCCCGGATTTCTAATACATTAACCTAACTGTTTGTGTTGTGCATATGTATGTAATCAGTATCTTCCATAGATTTGATTTTCAAAAGTTAAAAGGGTGAAATATAATTCTTTCTATGTGTATCCATGGCAACATTCTGCATTTATTTACCATAAAATATTGCAAAAAGGGGGGTGAAAATGTCACATATCCCCCCAAAATTTTGATCAAACTAGAATTTCAATGCCAATGAATGATACCTTTTTAGAAACTGTTGACATTAATCTTCCTAATAATCAAATAAAAAATGGGTGTCTTTCGCCTCATTTTTTCGTAAAATTTAATTACAAAGTTCGTGCGACAAAAAGTTTGAAAAAAACATTACAATAAATGCCGGACCAATGTATGGTATGGATATGCAAATACGGACTGTCATACAGAAAACAGCCTATATTACATACATTACATAATCTTGATGTTCATATAAACCCAATAGGAAGGCTATTTTAATCCTCAGCTATCCAAAAATGAATTTTATTGCACACTAGCTCTCATATTTGAAAAATCCACAGGGGCCAAAATGCGAAACATCACACCTAACTGTGGAGTGCTACCTTAAGATGAAATTTTCCCCCTCCTGCCTCAATTTTTAGTATATTTTCTGTGTTCTACTAGCTGTTACGATTAAAATGGTACCTTAGTTTTTAAAATTGGTCCAGTAATAAAGATTTTATGAAGGTTAGCAGTTGATGTTCAAACGCGACAAAAAGTTATTTAAAAATGAATGCTCGATCATAGTGAAAAACCTCAAGTCTGTCTCATTTTTGGGGTAAATTTCTAAAACTTTTCCCTTTTTTCTGTTTAAAATCTTAAAATTACCTTAAAAGAGGAAAAATTGTACAATTTTTAGGTATTTGAAAGCACTCATAGGTCAATTTTGCTGTAAATAGCATACCAAACCTTGGTTTAGAAGCTCTCAAGCAGGGTATAAATTTCTAACAGTACTGGCATCATTAAATTTAATTAATGCCAAATTATAATATAAAATCCTGCTAAAAATGTTTATTTGACTTATTCGCATTCAAAAATATAAAGCGATACATTCTGAGGATTTCATATAAAGCGCAATCTTTGGTTACAAGGGCGAAGCTAATGGAGTACAAATTTAAGACCGCAACATGTCTAAGTGTCAAAATGTGTATCTTTGGTTGCTAAGGACAGTAAACAATAAAATAAACATGAATTGCAATCCTAGCAGATTTTTTACCTTCAGAACTAAAACAAGAACCTAAAAGACTAAAGGTTTGTGGTCAAATTTATCTTTAAAAAGGCATTTCTGTGCTTTCTGGTGTGCCATAAGGTAGCACTCCACAGTTAGAAAATAAAATTAAAAATGAACCACAAAATATTTTATCATCTCCTATTCCCGGATTTCTAATACATTAACCTAACTGTTTGTGTTGTGCATATGTATGTAATCAGTATCTTCCATAGATTTGATTTTCAAAAGTTAAAAGGGTGAAATATAATTCTTTCTATGTGTATCCATGGCAACATTCTGCATTTATTTACCATAAAATATTGCAAAAAGGGGGGTGAAAATGTCACATATCCCCCCAAAATTTTGATCAAACTAGAATTTCAATGCCAATGAATGATACCTTTTTAGAAACTGTTGACATTAATCTTCCTAATAATCAAATAAAAAATGGGTGTCTTTCGCCTCATTTTTTCGTAAAATTTAATTACAAAGTTCGTGCGACAAAAAGTTTGAAAAAAACATTACAATAAATGCCGGACCAATGTATGGTATGGATATGCAAATACGGACTGTCATACAGAAAACAGCCTATATTACATACATTACATAATCTTGATGTTCATATAAACCCAATAGGAAGGCTATTTTAATCCTCAGCTATCCAAAAATGAATTTTATTGCACACTAGCTCTCATATTTGAAAAATCCACAGGGGCCAAAATGCGAAACTACACACCTAACTGTGGAGTGCTACCTTAAGATGAAATTTTCCCCCTCCTGCCTCAATTTTTAGTATATTTTCTGTGTTCTACTAGCTGTTACGATTAAAATGGTACCTTAGTTTTTAAAATTGGTCCAGTAATAAAGATTTTATGAAGGTTAGCAGTTGATGTTCAAACGCGACAAAAAGTTATTTAAAAATGAATGCTCGATCATAGTGAAAAACCTCAAGTCTGTCTCATTTTTGGGGTAAATTTCTAAAACTTTTCCCTTTTTTCTGTTTAAAATCTTAAAATTACCTTAAAAGAGGAAAAATTGTACAATTTTTAGGTATTTGAAAGCACTCATAGGTCAATTTTGCTGTAAATAGCATACCAAACCTTGGTTTAGAAGCTCTCAAGCAGGGTATAAATTTCTAACAGTACTGGCATCATTAAATTTAATTAATGCCAAATTATAATATAAAATCCTGCTAAAAATGTTTATTTGACTTATTCGCATTCAAAAATATAAAGCGATACATTCTGAGGATTTCATATAAAGCGCAATCTTTGGTTACAAGGGCGAAGCTAATGGAGTACAAATTTAAGACCGCAACATGTCTAAGTGTCAAAATGTGTATCTTTGGTTGCTAAGGACAGTAAACAATAAAATAAACATGAATTGCAATCCTAGCAGATTTTTTACCTTCAGAACTAAAACAAGAACCTAAAAGACTAAAGGTTTGTGGTCAAATTTATCTTTAAAAAGGCATTTCTGTGCTTTCTGGTGTGCCATAAGGTAGCACTCCACAGTTAGAAAATAAAATTAAAAATGAACCACAAAATATTTTATCATCTCCTATTCCCGGATTTCTAATACATTAACCTAACTGTTTGTGTTGTGCATATGTATGTAATCAGTATCTTCCATAGATTTGATTTTCAAAAGTTAAAAGGGTGAAATATAATTCTTTCTATGTGTATCCATGGCAACATTCTGCATTTATTTACCATAAAATATTGCAAAAAGGGGGGTGAAAATGTCACATATCCCCCCAAAATTTTGATCAAACTAGAATTTCAATGCCAATGAATGATACCTTTTTAGAAACTGTTGACATTAATCTTCCTAATAATCAAATAAAAAATGGGTGTCTTTCGCCTCATTTTTTCGTAAAATTTAATTACAAAGTTCGTGCGACAAAAAGTTTGAAAAAAACATTACAATAAATGCCGGACCAATGTATGGTATGGATATGCAAATACGGACTGTCATACAGAAAACAGCCTATATTACATACATTACATAATCTTGATGTTCATATAAACCCAATAGGAAGGCTATTTTAATCCTCAGCTATCCAAAAATGAATTTTATTGCACACTAGCTCTCATATTTGAAAAATCCACAGGGGCCAAAATGCGAAACTACACACCTAACTGTGGAGTGCTACCTTAAGATGAAATTTTCCCCCTCCTGCCTCAATTTTTAGTATATTTTCTGTGTTCTACTAGCTGTTACGATTAAAATGGTACCTTAGTTTTTAAAATTGGTCCAGTAATAAAGATTTTATGAAGGTTAGCAGTTGATGTTCAAACGCGACAAAAAGTTATTTAAAAATGAATGCTCGATCATAGTGAAAAACCTCAAGTCTGTCTCATTTTTGGGGTAAATTTCTAAAACTTTTCCCTTTTTTCTGTTTAAAATCTTAAAATTACCTTAAAAGAGGAAAAATTGTACAATTTTTAGGTATTTGAAAGCACTCATAGGTCAATTTTGCTGTAAATAGCATACCAAACCTTGGTTTAGAAGCTCTCAGGCAGGGTATAAATTTCTAACAGTACTGGCATCATTAAATTTAATTAATGCCAAATTATAATATAAAATCCTGCTAAAAATGTTTATTTGACTTATTCGCATTCAAAAATATAAAGCGATACATTCTGAGGATTTCATATAAAGCGCAATCTTTGGTTACAAGGGCGAAGCTAATGGAGTACAAATTTAAGACCGCAACATGTCTAAGTGTCAAAATGTGTATCTTTGGTTGCTAAGGACAGTAAACAATAAAATAAACATGAATTGCAATCCTAGCAGATTTTTTACCTTCAGAACTAAAACAAGAACCTAAAAGACTAAAGGTTTGTGGTCAAATTTATCTTTAAAAAGGCATTTCTGTGCTTTCTGGTGTGCCATAAGGTAGCACTCCACAGTTAGAAAATAAAATTAAAAATGAACCACAAAATATTTTATCATCTCCTATTCCCGGATTTCTAATACATTAACCTAACTGTTTGTGTTGTACATGTGCATATGTATGTAATCAGTATCTTCCATAGATTTGATTTTCAAAAGTTAAAAGGGTGAAATATAATTCTTTCTATGTGTATCCATGGCAACATTCTGCATTTATTTACCATAAAATATTGCAAAAAGGGGGGTGAAAATGTCACATATCCCCCCAAAATTTTGATCAAACTAGAATTTCAATGCCAATGAATGATACCTTTTTAGAAACTGTTGACATTAATCTTCCTAATAATCAAATAAAAAATGGGTGTCTTTCGCCTCATTTTTTCGTAAAATTTAATTACAAAGTTCGTGCGACAAAAAGTTTGAAAAAAACATTACAATAAATGCCGGACCAATGTATGGTATGGATATGCAAATACGGACTGTCATACAGAAAACAGCCTATATTACATACATTACATAATCTTGATGTTCATATAAACCCAATAGGAAGGCTATTTTAATCCTCAGCTATCCAAAAATGAATTTTATTGCACACTAGCTCTCATATTTGAAAAATCCACAGGGGCCAAAATGCGAAACTACACACCTAACTGTGGAGTGCTACCTTAAGATGAAATTTTCCCCCTCCTGCCTCAATTTTTAGTATATTTTCTGTGTTCTACTAGCTGTTACGATTAAAATGGTACCTTAGTTTTTAAAATTGGTCCAGTAATAAAGATTTTATGAAGGTTAGCAGTTGATGTTCAAACGCGACAAAAAGTTATTTAAAAATGAATGCTCGATCATAGTGAAAAACCTCAAGTCTGTCTCATTTTTGGGGTAAATTTCTAAAACTTTTCCCTTTTTTCTGTTTAAAATCTTAAAATTACCTTAAAAGAGGAAAAATTGTACAATTTTTAGGTATTTGAAAGCACTCATAGGTCAATTTTGCTGTAAATAGCATACCAAACCTTGGTTTAGAAGCTCTCAAGCAGGGTATAAATTTCTAACAGTACTGGCATCATTAAATTTAATTAATGCCAAATTATAATATAAAATCCTGCTAAAAATGTTTATTTGACTTATTCGCATTCAAAAATATAAAGCGATACATTCTGAGGATTTCATATAAAGCGCAATCTTTGGTTACAAGGGCGAAGCTAATGGAGTACAAATTTAAGACCGCAACATGTCTAAGTGTCAAAATGTGTATCTTTGGTTGCTAAGGACAGTAAACAATAAAATAAACATGAATTGCAATCCTAGCAGATTTTTTACCTTCAGAACTAAAACAAGAACCTAAAAGACTAAAGGTTTGTGGTCAAATTTATCTTTAAAAAGGCATTTCTGTGCTTTCTGGTGTGCCATAAGGTAGCACTCCACAGTTAGAAAATAAAATTAAAAATGAACCACAAAATATTTTATCATCTCCTATTCCCGGATTTCTAATACATTAACCTAACTGTTTGTGTTGTGCATATGTATGTAATCAGTATCTTCCATAGATTTGATTTTCAAAAGTTAAAAGGGTGAAATATAATTCTTTCTATGTGTATCCATGGCAACATTCTGCATTTATTTACCATAAAATATTGCAAAAAGGGGGGTGAAAATGTCACATATCCCCCCAAAATTTTGATCAAACTAGAATTTCAATGCCAATGAATGATACCTTTTTAGAAACTGTTGACATTAATCTTCCTAATAATCAAATAAAAAATGGGTGTCTTTCGCCTCATTTTTTCGTAAAATTTAATTACAAAGTTCGTGCGACAAAAAGTTTGAAAAAAACATTACAATAAATGCCGGACCAATGTATGGTATGGATATGCAAATACGGACTGTCATACAGAAAACAGCCTATATTACATACATTACATAATCTTGATGTTCATATAAACCCAATAGGAAGGCTATTTTAATCCTCAGCTATCCAAAAATGAATTTTATTGCACACTAGCTCTCATATTTGAAAAATCCACAGGGGCCAAAATGCGAAACTACACACCTAACTGTGGAGTGCTACCTTAAGATGAAATTTTCCCCCTCCTGCCTCAATTTTTAGTATATTTTCTGTGTTCTACTAGCTGTTACGATTAAAATGGTACCTTAGTTTTTAAAATTGGTCCAGTAATAAAGATTTTATGAAGGTTAGCAGTTGATGTTCAAACGCGACAAAAAGTTATTTAAAAATGAATGCTCGATCATAGTGAAAAACCTCAAGTCTGTCTCATTTTTGGGGTAAATTTCTAAAACTTTTCCCTTTTTTCTGTTTAAAATCTTAAAATTACCTTAAAAGAGGAAAAATTGTACAATTTTTAGGTATTTGAAAGCACTCATAGGTCAATTTTGCTGTAAATAGCATACCAAACCTTGGTTTAGAAGCTCTCAAGCAGGGTATAAATTTCTAACAGTACTGGCATCATTAAATTTAATTAATGCCAAATTATAATATAAAATCCTGCTAAAAATGTTTATTTGACTTATTCGCATTCAAAAATATAAAGCGATACATTCTGAGGATTTCATATAAAGCGCAATCTTTGGTTACAAGGGCGAAGCTAATGGAGTACAAATTTAAGACCGCAACATGTCTAAGTGTCAAAATGTGTATCTTTGGTTGCTAAGGACAGTAAACAATAAAATAAACATGAATTGCAATCCTAGCAGATTTTTTACCTTCAGAACTAAAACAAGAACCTAAAAGACTAAAGGTTTGTGGTCAAATTTATCTTTAAAAAGGCATTTCTGTGCTTTCTGGTGTGCCATAAGGTAGCACTCCACAGTTAGAAAATAAAATTAAAAATGAACCACAAAATATTTTATCATCTCCTATTCCCGGATTTCTAATACATTAACCTAACTGTTTGTGTTGTGCATATGTATGTAATCAGTATCTTCCATAGATTTGATTTTCAAAAGTTAAAAGGGTGAAATATAATTCTTTCTATGTGTATCCATGGCAACATTCTGCATTTATTTACCATAAAATATTGCAAAAAGGGGGGTGAAAATGTCACATATCCCCCCAAAATTTTGATCAAACTAGAATTTCAATGCCAATGAATGATACCTTTTTAGAAACTGTTGACATTAATCTTCCTAATAATCAAATAAAAAATGGGTGTCTTTCGCCTCATTTTTTCGTAAAATTTAATTACAAAGTTCGTGCGACAAAAAGTTTGAAAAAAACATTACAATAAATGCCGGACCAATGTATGGTATGGATATGCAAATACGGACTGTCATACAGAAAACAGCCTATATTACATACATTACATAATCTTGATGTTCATATAAACCCAATAGGAAGGCTATTTTAATCCTCAGCTATCCAAAAATGAATTTTATTGCACACTAGCTCTCATATTTGAAAAATCCACAGGGGCCAAAATGCGAAACTACACACCTAACTGTGGAGTGCTACCTTAAGATGAAATTTTCCCCCTCCTGCCTCAATTTTTAGTATATTTTCTGTGTTCTACTAGCTGTTACGATTAAAATGGTACCTTAGTTTTTAAAATTGGTCCAGTAATAAAGATTTTATGAAGGTTAGCAGTTGATGTTCAAACGCGACAAAAAGTTATTTAAAAATGAATGCTCGATCATAGTGAAAAACCTCAAGTCTGTCTCATTTTTGGGGTAAATTTCTAAAACTTTTCCCTTTTTTCTGTTTAAAATCTTAAAATTACCTTAAAAGAGGAAAAATTGTACAATTTTTAGGTATTTGAAAGCACTCATAGGTCAATTTTGCTGTAAATAGCATACCAAACCTTGGTTTAGAAGCTCTCAAGCAGGGTATAAATTTCTAACAGTACTGGCATCATTAAATTTAATTAATGCCAAATTATAATATAAAATCCTGCTAAAAATGTTTATTTGACTTATTCGCATTCAAAAATATAAAGCGATACATTCTGAGGATTTCATATAAAGCGCAATCTTTGGTTACAAGGGCGAAGCTAATGGAGTACAAATTTAAGACCGCAACATGTCTAAGTGTCAAAATGTGTATCTTTGGTTGCTAAGGACAGTAAACAATAAAATAAACATGAATTGCAATCCTAGCAGATTTTTTACCTTCAGAACTAAAACAAGAACCTAAAAGACTAAAGGTTTGTGGTCAAATTTATCTTTATCAGGCATTTCTGTGCTTTCTGGTGTGCCATAAGGTAGCACTCCACAGTTAGAAAATAAAATTAAAAATGAACCACAAAATATTTTATCATCTCCTATTCCCGGATTTCTAATACATTAACCTAACTGTTTGTGTTGTGCATATGTATGTAATCAGTATCTTCCATAGATTTGATTTTCAAAAGTTAAAAGGGTGAAATATAATTCTTTCTATGTGTATCCATGGCAACATTCTGCATTTATTTACCATAAAATATTGCAAAAAGGGGGGTGAAAATGTCACATATCCCCCCAAAATTTTGATCAAACTAGAATTTCAATGCCAATGAATGATACCTTTTTAGAAACTGTTGACATTAATCTTCCTAATAATCAAATAAAAAATGGGTGTCTTTCGCCTCATTTTTTCGTAAAATTTAATTACAAAGTTCGTGCGACAAAAAGTTTGAAAAAAACATTACAATAAATGCCGGACCAATGTATGGTATGGATATGCAAATACGGACTGTCATACAGAAAACAGCCTATATTACATACATTACATAATCTTGATGTTCATATAAACCCAATAGGAAGGCTATTTTAATCCTCAGCTATCCAAAAATGAATTTTATTGCACACTAGCTCTCATATTTGAAAAATCCACAGGGGCCAAAATGCGAAACTACACACCTAACTGTGGAGTGCTACCTTAAGATGAAATTTTCCCCCTCCTGCCTCAATTTTTAGTATATTTTCTGTGTTCTACTAGCTGTTACGATTAAAATGGTACCTTAGTTTTTAAAATTGGTCCAGTAATAAAGATTTTATGAAGGTTAGCAGTTGATGTTCAAACGCGACAAAAAGTTATTTAAAAATGAATGCTCGATCATAGTGAAAAACCTCAAGTCTGTCTCATTTTTGGGGTAAATTTCTAAAACTTTTCCCTTTTTTCTGTTTAAAATCTTAAAATTACCTTAAAAGAGGAAAAATTGTACAATTTTTAGGTATTTGAAAGCACTCATAGGTCAATTTTGCTGTAAATAGCATACCAAACCTTGGTTTAGAAGCTCTCAAGCAGGGTATAAATTTCTAACAGTACTGGCATCATTAAATTTAATTAATGCCAAATTATAATATAAAATCCTGCTAAAAATGTTTATTTGACTTATTCGCATTCAAAAATATAAAGCGATACATTCTGAGGATTTCATATAAAGCGCAATCTTTGGTTACAAGGGCGAAGCTAATGGAGTACAAATTTAAGACCGCAACATGTCTAAGTGTCAAAATGTGTATCTTTGGTTGCTAAGGACAGTAAACAATAAAATAAACATGAATTGCAATCCTAGCAGATTTTTTACCTTCAGAACTAAAACAAGAACCTAAAAGACTAAAGGTTTGTGGTCAAATTTATCTTTAAAAAGGCATTTCTGTGCTTTCTGGTGTGCCATAAGGTAGCACTCCACAGTTAGAAAATAAAATTAAAAATGAACCACAAAATATTTTATCATCTCCTATTCCCGGATTTCTAATACATTAACCTAACTGTTTGTGTTGTGCATATGTATGTAATCAGTATCTTCCATAGATTTGATTTTCAAAAGTTAAAAGGGTGAAATATAATTCTTTCTATGTGTATCCATGGCAACATTCTGCATTTATTTACCATAAAATATTGCAAAAAGGGGGGTGAAAATGTCACATATCCCCCCAAAATTTTGATCAAACTAGAATTTCAATGCCAATGAATGATACCTTTTTAGAAACTGTTGACATTAATCTTCCTAATAATCAAATAAAAAATGGGTGTCTTTCGCCTCATTTTTTCGTAAAATTTAATTACAAAGTTCGTGCGACAAAAAGTTTGAAAAAAACATTACAATAAATGCCGGACCAATGTATGGTATGGATATGCAAATACGGACTGTCATACAGAAAACAGCCTATATTACATACATTACATAATCTTGATGTTCATATAAACCCAATAGGAAGGCTATTTTAATCCTCAGCTATCCAAAAATGAATTTTATTGCACACTAGCTCTCATATTTGAAAAATCCACAGGGGCCAAAATGCGAAACTACACACCTAACTGTGGAGTGCTACCTTAAGATGAAATTTTCCCCCTCCTGCCTCAATTTTTAGTATATTTTCTGTGTTCTACTAGCTGTTACGATTAAAATGGTACCTTAGTTTTTAAAATTGGTCCAGTAATAAAGATTTTATGAAGGTTAGCAGTTGATGTTCAAACGCGACAAAAAGTTATTTAAAAATGAATGCTCGATCATAGTGAAAAACCTCAAGTCTGTCTCATTTTTGGGGTAAATTTCTAAAACTTTTCCCTTTTTTCTGTTTAAAATCTTAAAATTACCTTAAAAGAGGAAAAATTGTACAATTTTTAGGTATTTGAAAGCACTCATAGGTCAATTTTGCTGTAAATAGCATACCAAACCTTGGTTTAGAAGCTCTCAAGCAGGGTATAAATTTCTAACAGTACTGGCATCATTAAATTTAATTAATGCCAAATTATAATATAAAATCCTGCTAAAAATGTTTATTTGACTTATTCGCATTCAAAAATATAAAGCGATACATTCTGAGGATTTCATATAAAGCGCAATCTTTGGTTACAAGGGCGAAGCTAATGGAGTACAAATTTAAGACCGCAACATGTCTAAGTGTCAAAATGTGTATCTTTGGTTGCTAAGGACAGTAAACAATAAAATAAACATGAATTGCAATCCTAGCAGATTTTTTACCTTCAGAACTAAAACAAGAACCTAAAAGACTAAAGGTTTGTGGTCAAATTTATCTTTAAAAAGGCATTTCTGTGCTTTCTGGTGTGCCATAAGGTAGCACTCCACAGTTAGAAAATAAAATTAAAAATGAACCACAAAATATTTTATCATCTCCTATTCCCGGATTTCTAATACATTAACCTAACTGTTTGTGTTGTGCATATGTATGTAATCAGTATCTTCCATAGATTTGATTTTCAAAAGTTAAAAGGGTGAAATATAATTCTTTCTATGTGTATCCATGGCAACATTCTGCATTTATTTACCATAAAATATTGCAAAAAGGGGGGTGAAAATGTCACATATCCCCCCAAAATTTTGATCAAACTAGAATTTCAATGCCAATGAATGATACCTTTTTAGAAACTGTTGACATTAATCTTCCTAATAATCAAATAAAAAATGGGTGTCTTTCGCCTCATTTTTTCGTAAAATTTAATTACAAAGTTCGTGCGACAAAAAGTTTGAAAAAAACATTACAATAAATGCCGGACCAATGTATGGTATGGATATGCAAATACGGACTGTCATACAGAAAACAGCCTATATTACATACATTACATAATCTTGATGTTCATATAAACCCAATAGGAAGGCTATTTTAATCCTCAGCTATCCAAAAATGAATTTTATTGCACACTAGCTCTCATATTTGAAAAATCCACAGGGGCCAAAATGCGAAACTACACACCTAACTGTGGAGTGCTACCTTAAGATGAAATTTTCCCCCTCCTGCCTCAATTTTTAGTATATTTTCTGTGTTCTACTAGCTGTTACGATTAAAATGGTACCTTAGTTTTTAAAATTGGTCCAGTAATAAAGATTTTATGAAGGTTAGCAGTTGATGTTCAAACGCGACAAAAAGTTATTTAAAAATGAATGCTCGATCATAGTGAAAAACCTCAAGTCTGTCTCATTTTTGGGGTAAATTTCTAAAACTTTTCCCTTTTTTCTGTTTAAAATCTTAAAATTACCTTAAAAGAGGAAAAATTGTACAATTTTTAGGTATTTGAAAGCACTCATAGGTCAATTTTGCTGTAAATAGCATACCAAACCTTGGTTTAGAAGCTCTCAAGCAGGGTATAAATTTCTAACAGTACTGGCATCATTAAATTTAATTAATGCCAAATTATAATATAAAATCCTGCTAAAAATGTTTATTTGACTTATTCGCATTCAAAAATATAAAGCGATACATTCTGAGGATTTCATATAAAGCGCAATCTTTGGTTACAAGGGCGAAGCTAATGGAGTACAAATTTAAGACCGCAACATGTCTAAGTGTCAAAATGTGTATCTTTGGTTGCTAAGGACAGTAAACAATAAAATAAACATGAATTGCAATCCTAGCAGATTTTTTACCTTCAGAACTAAAACAAGAACCTAAAAGACTAAAGGTTTGTGGTCAAATTTATCTTTAAAAAGGCATTTCTGTGCTTTCTGGTGTGCCATAAGGTAGCACTCCACAGTTAGAAAATAAAATTAAAAATGAACCACAAAATATTTTATCATCTCCTATTCCCGGATTTCTAATACATTAACCTAACTGTTTGTGTTGTGCATATGTATGTAATCAGTATCTTCCATAGATTTGATTTTCAAAAGTTAAAAGGGTGAAATATAATTCTTTCTATGTGTATCCATGGCAACATTCTGCATTTATTTACCATAAAATATTGCAAAAAGGGGGGTGAAAATGTCACATATCCCCCCAAAATTTTGATCAAACTAGAATTTCAATGCCAATGAATGATACCTTTTTAGAAACTGTTGACATTAATCTTCCTAATAATCAAATAAAAAATGGGTGTCTTTCGCCTCATTTTTTCGTAAAATTTAATTACAAAGTTCGTGCGACAAAAAGTTTGAAAAAAACATTACAATAAATGCCGGACCAATGTATGGTATGGATATGCAAATACGGACTGTCATACAGAAAACAGCCTATATTACATACATTACATAATCTTGATGTTCATATAAACCCAATAGGAAGGCTATTTTAATCCTCAGCTATCCAAAAATGAATTTTATTGCACACTAGCTCTCATATTTGAAAAATCCACAGGGGCCAAAATGCGAAACTACACACCTAACTGTGGAGTGCTACCTTAAGATGAAATTTTCCCCCTCCTGCCTCAATTTTTAGTATATTTTCTGTGTTCTACTAGCTGTTACGATTAAAATGGTACCTTAGTTTTTAAAATTGGTCCAGTAATAAAGATTTTATGAAGGTTAGCAGTTGATGTTCAAACGCGACAAAAAGTTATTTAAAAATGAATGCTCGATCATAGTGAAAAACCTCAAGTCTGTCTCATTTTTGGGGTAAATTTCTAAAACTTTTCCCTTTTTTCTGTTTAAAATCTTAAAATTACCTTAAAAGAGGAAAAATTGTACAATTTTTAGGTATTTGAAAGCACTCATAGGTCAATTTTGCTGTAAATAGCATACCAAACCTTGGTTTAGAAGCTCTCAAGCAGGGTATAAATTTCTAACAGTACTGGCATCATTAAATTTAATTAATGCCAAATTATAATATAAAATCCTGCTAAAAATGTTTATTTGACTTATTCGCATTCAAAAATATAAAGCGATACATTCTGAGGATTTCATATAAAGCGCAATCTTTGGTTACAAGGGCGAAGCTAATGGAGTACAAATTTAAGACCGCAACATGTCTAAGTGTCAAAATGTGTATCTTTGGTTGCTAAGGACAGTAAACAATAAAATAAACATGAATTGCAATCCTAGCAGATTTTTTACCTTCAGAACTAAAACAAGAACCTAAAAGACTAAAGGTTTGTGGTCAAATTTATCTTTAAAAAGGCATTTCTGTGCTTTCTGGTGTGCCATAAGGTAGCACTCCACAGTTAGAAAATAAAATTAAAAATGAACCACAAAATATTTTATCATCTCCTATTCCCGGATTTCTAATACATTAACCTAACTGTTTGTGTTGTGCATATGTATGTAATCAGTATCTTCCATAGATTTGATTTTCAAAAGTTAAAAGGGTGAAATATAATTCTTTCTATGTGTATCCATGGCAACATTCTGCATTTATTTACCATAAAATATTGCAAAAAGGGGGGTGAAAATGTCACATATCCCCCCAAAATTTTGATCAAACTAGAATTTCAATGCCAATGAATGATACCTTTTTAGAAACTGTTGACATTAATCTTCCTAATAATCAAATAAAAAATGGGTGTCTTTCGCCTCATTTTTTCGTAAAATTTAATTACAAAGTTCGTGCGACAAAAAGTTTGAAAAAAACATTACAATAAATGCCGGACCAATGTATGGTATGGATATGCAAATACGGACTGTCATACAGAAAACAGCCTATATTACATACATTACATAATCTTGATGTTCATATAAACCCAATAGGAAGGCTATTTTAATCCTCAGCTATCCAAAAATGAATTTTATTGCACACTAGCTCTCATATTTGAAAAATCCACAGGGGCCAAAATGCGAAACTACACACCTAACTGTGGAGTGCTACCTTAAGATGAAATTTTCCCCCTCCTGCCTCAATTTTTAGTATATTTTCTGTGTTCTACTAGCTGTTACGATTAAAATGGTACCTTAGTTTTTAAAATTGGTCCAGTAATAAAGATTTTATGAAGGTTAGCAGTTGATGTTCAAACGCGACAAAAAGTTATTTAAAAATGAATGCTCGATCATAGTGAAAAACCTCAAGTCTGTCTCATTTTTGGGGTAAATTTCTAAAACTTTTCCCTTTTTTCTGTTTAAAATCTTAAAATTACCTTAAAAGAGGAAAAATTGTACAATTTTTAGGTATTTGAAAGCACTCATAGGTCAATTTTGCTGTAAATAGCATACCAAACCTTGGTTTAGAAGCTCTCAAGCAGGGTATAAATTTCTAACAGTACTGGCATCATTAAATTTAATTAATGCCAAATTATAATATAAAATCCTGCTAAAAATGTTTATTTGACTTATTCGCATTCAAAAATATAAAGCGATACATTCTGAGGATTTCATATAAAGCGCAATCTTTGGTTACAAGGGCGAAGCTAATGGAGTACAAATTTAAGACCGCAACATGTCTAAGTGTCAAAATGTGTATCTTTGGTTGCTAAGGACAGTAAACAATAAAATAAACATGAATTGCAATCCTAGCAGATTTTTTACCTTCAGAACTAAAACAAGAACCTAAAAGACTAAAGGTTTGTGGTCAAATTTATCTTTAAAAAGGCATTTCTGTGCTTTCTGGTGTGCCATAAGGTAGCACTCCACAGTTAGAAAATAAAATTAAAAATGAACCACAAAATATTTTATCATCTCCTATTCCCGGATTTCTAATACATTAACCTAACTGTTTGTGTTGTGCATATGTATGTAATCAGTATCTTCCATAGATTTGATTTTCAAAAGTTAAAAGGGTGAAATATAATTCTTTCTATGTGTATCCATGGCAACATTCTGCATTTATTTACCATAAAATATTGCAAAAAGGGGGGTGAAAATGTCACATATCCCCCCAAAATTTTGATCAAACTAGAATTTCAATGCCAATGAATGATACCTTTTTAGAAACTGTTGACATTAATCTTCCTAATAATCAAATAAAAAATGGGTGTCTTTCGCCTCATTTTTTCGTAAAATTTAATTACAAAGTTCGTGCGACAAAAAGTTTGAAAAAAACATTACAATAAATGCCGGACCAATGTATGGTATGGATATGCAAATACGGACTGTCATACAGAAAACAGCCTATATTACATACATTACATAATCTTGATGTTCATATAAACCCAATAGGAAGGCTATTTTAATCCTCAGCTATCCAAAAATGAATTTTATTGCACACTAGCTCTCATATTTGAAAAATCCACAGGGGCCAAAATGCGAAACTACACACCTAACTGTGGAGTGCTACCTTAAGATGAAATTTTCCCCCTCCTGCCTCAATTTTTAGTATATTTTCTGTGTTCTACTAGCTGTTACGATTAAAATGGTACCTTAGTTTTTAAAATTGGTCCAGTAATAAAGATTTTATGAAGGTTAGCAGTTGATGTTCAAACGCGACAAAAAGTTATTTAAAAATGAATGCTCGATCATAGTGAAAAACCTCAAGTCTGTCTCATTTTTGGGGTAAATTTCTAAAACTTTTCCCTTTTTTCTGTTTAAAATCTTAAAATTACCTTAAAAGAGGAAAAATTGTACAATTTTTAGGTATTTGAAAGCACTCATAGGTCAATTTTGCTGTAAATAGCATACCAAACCTTGGTTTAGAAGCTCTCAAGCAGGGTATAAATTTCTAACAGTACTGGCATCATTAAATTTAATTAATGCCA
The DNA here is from genome assembly GCF_021869535.1 of Mytilus californianus. NCBI lineage: Eukaryota > Metazoa > Mollusca > Bivalvia > Mytilida > Mytilidae > Mytilus > Mytilus californianus. Next base: position 4,960 of record NW_026262695.1, on the reverse strand, counting down.
AATTATAATATAAAATCCTGCTAAAAATGTTTATTTGACTTATTCGCATTCAAAAATATAAAGCGATACATTCTGAGGATTTCATATAAAGCGCAATCTTTGGTTACAAGGGCGAAGCTAATGGAGTACAAATTTAAGACCGCAACATGTCTAAGTGTCAAAATGTGTATCTTTGGTTGCTAAGGACAGTAAACAATAAAATAAACATGAATTGCAATCCTAGCAGATTTTTTACCTTCAGAACTAAAACAAGAACCTAAAAGACTAAAGGTTTGTGGTCAAATTTATCTTTAAAAAGGCATTTCTGTGCTTTCTGGTGTGCCATAAGGTAGCACTCCACAGTTAGAAAATAAAATTAAAAATGAACCACAAAATATTTTATCATCTCCTATTCCCGGATTTCTAATACATTAACCTAACTGTTTGTGTTGTGCATATGTATGTAATCAGTATCTTCCATAGATTTGATTTTCAAAAGTTAAAAGGGTGAAATATAATTCTTTCTATGTGTATCCATGGCAACATTCTGCATTTATTTACCATAAAATATTGCAAAAAGGGGGGTGAAAATGTCACATATCCCCCCAAAATTTTGATCAAACTAGAATTTCAATGCCAATGAATGATACCTTTTTAGAAACTGTTGACATTAATCTTCCTAATAATCAAATAAAAAATGGGTGTCTTTCGCCTCATTTTTTCGTAAAATTTAATTACAAAGTTCGTGCGACAAAAAGTTTGAAAAAAACATTACAATAAATGCCGGACCAATGTATGGTATGGATATGCAAATACGGACTGTCATACAGAAAACAGCCTATATTACATACATTACATAATCTTGATGTTCATATAAACCCAATAGGAAGGCTATTTTAATCCTCAGCTATCCAAAAATGAATTTTATTGCACACTAGCTCTCATATTTGAAAAATCCACAGGGGCCAAAATGCGAAACTACACACCTAACTGTGGAGTGCTACCTTAAGATGAAATTTTCCCCCTCCTGCCTCAATTTTTAGTATATTTTCTGTGTTCTACTAGCTGTTACGATTAAAATGGTACCTTAGTTTTTAAAATTGGTCCAGTAATAAAGATTTTATGAAGGTTAGCAGTTGATGTTCAAACGCGACAAAAAGTTATTTAAAAATGAATGCTCGATCATAGTGAAAAACCTCAAGTCTGTCTCATTTTTGGGGTAAATTTCTAAAACTTTTCCCTTTTTTCTGTTTAAAATCTTAAAATTACCTTAAAAGAGGAAAAATTGTACAATTTTTAGGTATTTGAAAGCACTCATAGGTCAATTTTGCTGTAAATAGCATACCAAACCTTGGTTTAGAAGCTCTCAAGCAGGGTATAAATTTCTAACAGTACTGGCATCATTAAATTTAATTAATGCCAAATTATAATATAAAATCCTGCTAAAAATGTTTATTTGACTTATTCGCATTCAAAAATATAAAGCGATACATTCTGAGGATTTCATATAAAGCGCAATCTTTGGTTACAAGGGCGAAGCTAATGGAGTACAAATTTAAGACCGCAACATGTCTAAGTGTCAAAATGTGTATCTTTGGTTGCTAAGGACAGTAAACAATAAAATAAACATGAATTGCAATCCTAGCAGATTTTTTACCTTCAGAACTAAAACAAGAACCTAAAAGACTAAAGGTTTGTGGTCAAATTTATCTTTAAAAAGGCATTTCTGTGCTTTCTGGTGTGCCATAAGGTAGCACTCCACAGTTAGAAAATAAAATTAAAAATGAACCACAAAATATTTTATCATCTCCTATTCCCGGATTTCTAATACATTAACCTAACTGTTTGTGTTGTGCATATGTATGTAATCAGTATCTTCCATAGATTTGATTTTCAAAAGTTAAAAGGGTGAAATATAATTCTTTCTATGTGTATCCATGGCAACATTCTGCATTTATTTACCATAAAATATTGCAAAAAGGGGGGTGAAAATGTCACATATCCCCCCAAAATTTTGATCAAACTAGAATTTCAATGCCAATGAATGATACCTTTTTAGAAACTGTTGACATTAATCTTCCTAATAATCAAATAAAAAATGGGTGTCTTTCGCCTCATTTTTTCGTAAAATTTAATTACAAAGTTCGTGCGACAAAAAGTTTGAAAAAAACATTACAATAAATGCCGGACCAATGTATGGTATGGATATGCAAATACGGACTGTCATACAGAAAACAGCCTATATTACATACATTACATAATCTTGATGTTCATATAAACCCAATAGGAAGGCTATTTTAATCCTCAGCTATCCAAAAATGAATTTTATTGCACACTAGCTCTCATATTTGAAAAATCCACAGGGGCCAAAATGCGAAACTACACACCTAACTGTGGAGTGCTACCTTAAGATGAAATTTTCCCCCTCCTGCCTCAATTTTTAGTATATTTTCTGTGTTCTACTAGCTGTTACGATTAAAATGGTACCTTAGTTTTTAAAATTGGTCCAGTAATAAAGATTTTATGAAGGTTAGCAGTTGATGTTCAAACGCGACAAAAAGTTATTTAAAAATGAATGCTCGATCATAGTGAAAAACCTCAAGTCTGTCTCATTTTTGGGGTAAATTTCTAAAACTTTTCCCTTTTTTCTGTTTAAAATCTTAAAATTACCTTAAAAGAGGAAAAATTGTACAATTTTTAGGTATTTGAAAGCACTCATAGGTCAATTTTGCTGTAAATAGCATACCAAACCTTGGTTTAGAAGCTCTCAAGCAGGGTATAAATTTCTAACAGTACTGGCATCATTAAATTTAATTAATGCCAAATTATAATATAAAATCCTGCTAAAAATGTTTATTTGACTTATTCGCATTCAAAAATATAAAGCGATACATTCTGAGGATTTCATATAAAGCGCAATCTTTGGTTACAAGGGCGAAGCTAATGGAGTACAAATTTAAGACCGCAACATGTCTAAGTGTCAAAATGTGTATCTTTGGTTGCTAAGGACAGTAAACAATAAAATAAACATGAATTGCAATCCTAGCAGATTTTTTACCTTCAGAACTAAAACAAGAACCTAAAAGACTAAAGGTTTGTGGTCAAATTTATCTTTAAAAAGGCATTTCTGTGCTTTCTGGTGTGCCATAAGGTAGCACTCCACAGTTAGAAAATAAAATTAAAAATGAACCACAAAATATTTTATCATCTCCTATTCCCGGATTTCTAATACATTAACCTAACTGTTTGTGTTGTGCATATGTATGTAATCAGTATCTTCCATAGATTTGATTTTCAAAAGTTAAAAGGGTGAAATATAATTCTTTCTATGTGTATCCATGGCAACATTCTGCATTTATTTACCATAAAATATTGCAAAAAGGGGGGTGAAAATGTCACATATCCCCCCAAAATTTTGATCAAACTAGAATTTCAATGCCAATGAATGATACCTTTTTAGAAACTGTTGACATTAATCTTCCTAATAATCAAATAAAAAATGGGTGTCTTTCGCCTCATTTTTTCGTAAAATTTAATTACAAAGTTCGTGCGACAAAAAGTTTGAAAAAAACATTACAATAAATGCCGGACCAATGTATGGTATGGATATGCAAATACGGACTGTCATACAGAAAACAGCCTATATTACATACATTACATAATCTTGATGTTCATATAAACCCAATAGGAAGGCTATTTTAATCCTCAGCTATCCAAAAATGAATTTTATTGCACACTAGCTCTCATATTTGAAAAATCCACAGGGGCCAAAATGCGAAACTACACACCTAACTGTGGAGTGCTACCTTAAGATGAAATTTTCCCCCTCCTGCCTCAATTTTTAGTATATTTTCTGTGTTCTACTAGCTGTTACGATTAAAATGGTACCTTAGTTTTTAAAATTGGTCCAGTAATAAAGATTTTATGAAGGTTAGCAGTTGATGTTCAAACGCGACAAAAAGTTATTTAAAAATGAATGCTCGATCATAGTGAAAAACCTCAAGTCTGTCTCATTTTTGGGGTAAATTTCTAAAACTTTTCCCTTTTTTCTGTTTAAAATCTTAAAATTACCTTAAAAGAGGAAAAATTGTACAATTTTTAGGTATTTGAAAGCACTCATAGGTCAATTTTGCTGTAAATAGCATACCAAACCTTGGTTTAGAAGCTCTCAAGCAGGGTATAAATTTCTAACAGTACTGGCATCATTAAATTTAATTAATGCCAAATTATAATATAAAATCCTGCTAAAAATGTTTATTTGACTTATTCGCATTCAAAAATATAAAGCGATACATTCTGAGGATTTCATATAAAGCGCAATCTTTGGTTACAAGGGCGAAGCTAATGGAGTACAAATTTAAGACCGCAACATGTCTAAGTGTCAAAATGTGTATCTTTGGTTGCTAAGGACAGTAAACAATAAAATAAACATGAATTGCAATCCTAGCAGATTTTTTACCTTCAGAACTAAAACAAGAACCTAAAAGACTAAAGGTTTGTGGTCAAATTTATCTTTAAAAAGGCATTTCTGTGCTTTCTGGTGTGCCATAAGGTAGCACTCCACAGTTAGAAAATAAAATTAAAAATGAACCACAAAATATTTTATCATCTCCTATTCCCGGATTTCTAATACATTAACCTAACTGTTTGTGTTGTGCATATGTATGTAATCAGTATCTTCCATAGATTTGATTTTCAAAAGTTAAAAGGGTGAAATATAATTCTTTCTATGTGTATCCATGGCAACATTCTGCATTTATTTACCATAAAATATTGCAAAAAGGGGGGTGAAAATGTCACATATCCCCCCAAAATTTTGATCAAACTAGAATTTCAATGCCAATGAATGATACCTTTTTAGAAACTGTTGACATTAATCTTCCTAATAATCAAATAAAAAATGGGTGTCTTTCGCCTCATTTTTTCGTAAAATTTAATTACAAAGTTCGTGCGACAAAAAGTTTGAAAAAAACATTACAAT